>NW_008238321.1:3945107-4009951 GCF_000691975.1 Corvus brachyrhynchos
GCCTCCAGCCTCCGGAGGATGGACAGGCTCTCACGGCTGTTGTGGCTGCTGCTCAGGTTCAGCCACTGCTGCTGTGGTTGCATCTCAAGAGATGCAGCTCAGGAAGTCAGCTTCTGTCTTTTTGTCAGCCCCTTGTCTGGTTATTGTTCATTGGAACTCCAGCCAGCTCCTTTCAGTAGTCTCTTCTAACCTGGTGTGTCAGTGCCAGATGTGTGGCTAATTCTAAGAGATTTTGGATGCTTTCAGGGGGAAAAAGGAGTGTTTCTCTAGTAAAAACATGCATTTTTCTTCCTTTTCCACACCTAAGTGGGTTTTTTGTAAAATACAATATGATTCTTTACAAGGGAGGTATTGTACTCATGGCATTGGGAATTTCTGGGAACTGCTCAGTTAAACGTTGCTCTATGTTACTGAATCCGTCACTTCTACAAGGTTCTTACTATTGTTTCAAAACCACCTGTATGAACTGGAAAACAGATCATTATTTAACCAGAAGAAGAGTGTTCACTTCAGGTCTTCTCATTTAAACACTGAAAAATTTCCCATCTATTTATTGCTCAGCTGCTGCAGCAGAATTCCCTGTAGGGGTTACATCCCGAGAGGAGTCATTCCTCACCAGTAGGCAAATAAGAGATTCCAACACTCACCCCCTCTTGGAGGCCAGGAGGCTGCTGAGTGCCATGCAAGACCAGCCTGTTCCACTGCAGCCAGGCTGAGCCTGCAGCAGCTCCCTGGGTTCACAAACCAGTGCTCACCTTGTCCCAACCCAGGGCACCCCTGAGTCCATGCTCCAGCTGCCAGCCTGGGGAAGTTTGAACCCACACCTCTGCTGTGCTCAGGCAGGACTTGGCTGCATCCCTTCCTGACAGCCTGGTGCAAGACACTTGCCATTGCTAGAACCGTTCTTTGATCAATTTGAGGTTGATTTAGTTTGGTCGTCTTGGGGATTGGGTTTTTTATCTTTTCCTTTGATCTATCATGTCATTCACTGTTAAGTAGATCAGTCTAATATCAACTGAAATAAATATTGACTGAAGACTGTAAGTTCTCTGAAAAAACCCTATTGCTTATAAAGTGACGTAACGGGCATAAAAATTAAGGGGATTGTTGCTAATTCTTCTCTGTACATCATTCAAATGTGGAAGCACCTTGCTTAGTAATTTTGTTGGATGTCTTTTTTCCTTTGAGTAATATTTGTATAAAGTATCTTTCTACCTTTCTCCAGCCATCTCACCCTTCTATATGATTCTTTGATTCCTCATCGCCTGCTGTTTCAATTTCAAGATTGTTAGTAATTAACTGTCACATTTATACAGAATATAGGTAAATTGAAAATAAATTTTTAGAAGGAGAAAGTCAGAAGTCCACATTTATGTAATGGTTATGCAAGTAGAGAATTACATTGGCAAATTTCTACTAATTAAGTAATAGCTGAGACTGTTTTATCAGCAATGATTTTATTAATCATTCAGTCTCCATTGGCAAAGAACAGGGGAAGCTGCAGAATTTTGAAAAAAAGAAATTTTAAATATATGGAGCAGAATTGCTGAAAGGGACTCAGAACCACATGGAGCGATTGCTTCCAGCGGAAAAAAATACTGGCTACTTTATTGCTCATTATTTCACAGATTGCCTTTTAACTGCGGTTGAGAGAGTGGGACCTGTGAATAATATAGATATATTTTACTGCTGTAGTTGTTTCAAGTTGATTTTCATTTTACTATCTATGCAGCCTCTTTGGAAAAGCAACATTTGCATGAGCTGCTGCCTCTGATCTTTGCCTGGAGACCTGGGTGGGACAGACCTGACTAACATGGCTTAGCTGCTCTTCCTGTAGCATCCAGACTTCCAAGCCAGGCATAATATGGTGTATACATGAATCAGAATCGCTAAATATATTTTCTTTCTATATGTTTTCCATTACTGTTCATAGAAATGTAAAATATAGCACAGCATTTTACACTACTGTGTCAACACCAGGGATTTTAATTCCATTCCTGTGACCAATGGGTTTGGAGTCATTCTATATATTAGTTTGGATAATGGTGAAATTGATTTTATTTCCACAATAAGATATTAAGCAGTCGAACCTTTGTACAAGTAAGGATGTTTGATGTATTTGAATGCCAGTATGACTGACATTTAAATTTAGTGCCAGAATATGTTCTGTTATCTCTTTCAGTTTCCTCTGATCTGCCAGCTGGTAATATTCCCCCTAGAATGGGTCCTGATAGGAATCTGGCCCACAGGGCTTAAGAGTGCTGCCTGAAGTCTGACCACATTCATTGTTGACTGGCAATGTTTATTTATTTTGGTTATTTTTACTATTTTTTTTCCCCAAGAGAAATGGAAAAATATTTTGTTAATTTTTAGGAGGTTTATAGTATGTAACTGAAAGAAAAGTAGGTAACTTATGAAGGTAAGGGGGACCTGTTTCAGCCTCTGCGTGTACATGAAGTAGCACACAGGCACTTTACCAGTGCAGTAGCAATAGGATATTGTGTGGGTTTCATGCAAAGATTGCCCAGGAAGCTAATTTCTCCCAAAATTCAGACCATTGTCAGGCAATACATTGTGGTGTATATAGAAAAGCTTCTTCTCCTCTAATATTCACATTTGCATGTTTATTAGCCCTGACCTCAAAATCTGAATTTTCTTTCCATAGGCTATGCTTGTATACATCATTAACTCAAAATTTCCCTGCTTACTCTCACAAATTTTATTAGAATATAGTAACTATGGTTTCTTAAGTGATTATGTTGCTGTTATTGTAACATACTGGCAGGAATTAACAAATTACAAAATACCAACACATGCAACACAGGTTAAAATCTGGGCTGGTTTCAAAACAATCACTTTAGACATCTAGCACATATGTTCCACAAAAGGCTCCAGTTCCTAAACAGAGTTTTTTTTAAGGATTCCATCCCTCTCTGTTGTCTAGGGAAACAGCCCATACCTTCAGCCAAGCTGAGGATTGGAAGCTGTACACTGGTTTTAAAATGTGAACACGAGGATTAGCTTTCCTTCAAGTGACTTAGAATGTCTGCTTCTCTAGAAATGTTGTAACACATAAAATCCTTAATTTGTTAACCCTGCAATGAAAAAAAAAATCAAATTTTGAGTGTAGACATGGTCTGTGAAGCCAAGTTATTCTTCTCTGTAATGACACTCATGTAACTGTTTTTAGAGTATACTAAAATTATAAGAGCACAAGCCTCTGCCCATTTTCCATTCATGTTTCCATTATCATCAAAATATGAACATATCTGAACTTAGGGGAATATGGAATATAAAGTGCCAATTGTTTTTATTGCCAAGCATGGTATTTGCTTTATTTTCCTGTAGTTGCTATCCTCATATAGGCTTCTGAGCATATACTGCTAAGAAATACTAATGTGAGGATCTAAAAAATGTCCAGAGATGTACCCAGTCTTGTGCAGTGTTACGTAAAATTTAGAGGATCTGGGTTGCAGCCCACTACTCCTAAGAAATGTGTATTTGGTGGTATTTTAGGTCCCTTCCCTGATCCTAAAGTGGAAAAATGAGTTGTAAGGGGTGGGAGAAAAAATTAAAAATTTGGATCAACCACCAGAATTTGAAGACTACAACCGAGTTTTGGCTTAATCTCACTTCAAGTGTGGGGCTACCATGCTGGTCAATTATTTTATCTAGCAGGATTTATTCTTCCAGAATTAGAAGTGACATTCTGGTACCAGAAATTACACTGCTCCTTCAGAAATGGAGCATGTGTGGGTTCGGCTCCTGTCAAGGACAATTTTTAGCATTCCCATAGTGTGGTGCCCTAGAAATAATGCCGAGAGACAGACAGACACAGCGAGTGAGGTTAGCACTAGGCACTGGTACAGTACTGAGTCACATGTGTATATTTATTTCCCTGTTGATTGCCAAAGGCAGTGCAAGGGTTTGAGGCTGGTCATGTTGCCTCAAAGGACACCTGCAATATTCCTCTAAGAACTGTGCTGACTTGTCAAACCAAAATATGCGATATAAAAACAACTTTAGAACACAGATACAATGGTAGTGCTGGACTTTCTATTGATGAGGAATTCATTTGACTCTTATTTTATACTGGATTGCATTAAACTCAAACTGTACATAAACTGTCCACTGTTGATTCCTCTAAAATTGATTAAATGAGATGTCTTGCAAGTTCCACAAATAGGGACAGTGTTTTTGTGTGTTTTGGAAACCACCTAGGGAGCAGTTTGAATTAAAAGTGGAAATAAAATTATTGAGAAGATGCCAGAAATTCCACTGAGGAGGTGCTTGCAAGAATTAAAAAACAGATAAATATTCTAATGCTTCTCCAACAGCATGCAGCTGTGTCAGGACTCAGGGTGGGCTTAGTGGAGGTGGCTGGGAGGCTGGCAAAATCCTGATTGGCAATGGCTTGCAATGATTTTGTGGAATTTTTTTATAAATCTTAGTAAGAGTTAAATTATCTACCCAATTTATTCTGGGATATCTGTAAAGAGGCTGGGAATACAAATATTGACTGTTGTCAGCCAATGCAAATTCTTATTTGAATCAGCCTATTTGAGGACAAATTGTATAGTAGTTTTTTTCACAAGAAGTGGCAGCTGAGATACCCTAAGTGCAGCCCTCATTATCCATTTCCTTTGTAGAAGTTATCTTACCTTGCTCTGCTCAAAAGCATTTCCAATCTGTTGTTATTACTTATCCTGATACCAGAAGAAGTACTGTCAGAGCAATTAGGAGTCCCAAGCCATTTTGAAGGCTCATTGCATTTGATTTTGTAATGTCTTCCCCAAGAGTTTGCTATCCGGCTACACTTTGCTCTCCACTAAAACTTAGTGGAAGAAATGGAACTGCTCACAAAGAGACCTCAGGGCAAAGAAAGGATCACGTGATCCTCTATGCAGCTATTTGGTAAGATGGTATTTCTTGAAGATACCACATATTTAGTGCATTGTACAAAAGCACAGCTAGCCTGCCTGGTGTACTTCTGTACTAACCTGGAGGTGATCTCAGGGGGAGCGTCGCTGCCTTGCAGATTAATCCTGATGAGGTCTGCAGAAGTGGCAGAGCGTGAGCCACAGCCTTTTTGTTTCCCAGGGCTGCTGCAGTGCAACCTACGCTCGAGTATTGCTTTTTGATACACTTTTCAACACACTTCTGCTCACTTGCCCAATTCTGGTAGCAGCATCCCATTGTAATCCTTTCAAGCACTACTACAGAAACGGGCAAGGCTTTCAACACAGAAACCTGCACCAAGTCTGAATCATCACAACACTTCTGTGCAATTCATCTCCCTGTACCTCCTGCTCCCTGCGGTCAGGACTCTTCTGCCTCTGCAAAATAAATCCACTAGCACGTAACTCACTTCAAAAGAAGCACCCACTTAATTTTCAATTAAACTTCTTGCCCGTTACAAGTGTCAGCCTTTCCGCGCTGCCCCTCCAAGCGAGACCAACCCCCCCAGCGCCACGTCCCCACGGCAACCGCACAGAGCGCATCCATGGAAACGAGGGGGCTGGGGAAACAGTGCTGCTCTTCCACTTGTGAAAATACTTTCAAATTGCTAAAACACAGGGGGGAAAAAGCAAAAAACGCAATATTGAAAGCCATTGCCATTTGTGCCAAACAGCGTTCGAGATGGATGGCGCAGAGATAATGGTCTTGTCTCCACTGTTTGGTTTGTCAGGGAAATGGCTCCGTGTTTATCTTTTCCTTTGCTTGTACGACAGGATAAAAATAGGGCACATATCTAATGCATATGTGTTGAAATTACGAGTACAAAACTGTGCATGTACGTCACAGTGAGAATAGATAGTGCACCCATAAATACTGGTGTATAACGTGCCTGGTCTCATGCTTTGGATTCAGTCTGAGCAGTTGAAAGAAGTGGATGCATAAGATAGTGGTTTCTTTCTTTATATATATTGTGATTCTCATTTCTGTCTGTTTCTGCATCTGTTTGAATGCATGTCTATGTGTGGTTATTACACTGGTCTGCTTGAAAGAGGTTATTGATTTAAAACAACAGTGTAGTAACCTTAAAATAGAATTTGCATTTTGCAATGGGGGACATATTTATATTCCATTTTGCTATTATTATTATTATAATTTCCACAAGGCTATTCCCTGTCTTTATGTCCTTGTAGAGGAGCTGTTCTTCCAAAACAGAGGAAAAAGGGAAATTAAAGAGTCTATCACACGGGGCAGAAGGAAAGGCTTTCACAGACAGCGGATTAGTAAGGATCTGGTAAGGAAGAACTTCCTCTCCTGAGGGCAGCAGAGGTGCCCGGGGAGGCTGTGGAGTCTCTCTCTCTGGAGACATCCCAAACCCACCTGGACACATTCCTGTGTCACCTGCTCCAGGTAACCCTGCCTTGGCATGGGATTAGACTGGATGATCTCCAGAGGACCCTTCCAAACCTAAAAACTCCTTGATTCTGTGATTCTATGATCTTGAACGAATGAAGGAGTATCACTTTCATGTCTCCTCCAGAAGGACTGAGGGCATGGATGAAAAATAGGGTCTGTTGAGCACAATAGAGAGAAATATCCTCTCATCTGCTGTCACTTGTGCCAAACAAATATTTCTGTTCCCAAGGAGCTGGATACATGGCCAGTTAGACAAAGATATATTGCCAAGTACATGATAGAGGGATTATGTAGGAAGTTGGAAATAGAAGACTAAAATTACAGACTATTTAAATCCTAACCTGTAATTGAATTCCACCATACGTCAGAAGTAAAGGCGTGATTTGCAGGTGGTTTGTAAAGGAGAGTCAGTTTTACACTGCCACACCACGCAGCTCTGCAGCTGACTGAGAGCTGCAGGAGCCCCACCCAGTGCAGCTGGGCCGGGACAGCAATGGGACCAACCCTCCTTCAGCCCGCTGGGACTGCTGAACTCTGCTGCTGGATGGAAGGCTCCCTTTCAAAAGTGACTTATTTTAAAAGTTTAAGGAAATAAAAAACCAATGTAGCCATTTCTGAGAATCATGGCCATAAATAAAATATGTCAACTCACACTTTTGAAGATCTGTTCAGTTCCTATTCTCCTGTAGAGAATAGAAGTGTCCTTGGTTTAATACTTGAAATACAGCTGCATGTAGCTAGGAAGGGGCTGTTACAGCTTATACATATTTCATAAAGAAATACAAAGCTCGGAACTTTTGAAAACTTCCTACTCTCCAAAGCATAGTTTTCTTCTACACAAGCGTTGTCTCTATCTTTCCTCTTTTTTTTTAATTTATTCATCTGTGGGTTTTTTTTCTTGTTAGCTGGCATTTATGTGTTCAAATAGAATTTTTGAAGCATTTTCCTGCTTCTTTCAAGACACATGATCCAATTTTTATTGTTTTTACTGTAACTTGTGGAAATTGACTTATTCAGACCAAACATAGATTGCACAATATCAGAAAGATTTGCAGATAATCAAGTTACAGGATGTTTGGATCTGAAAATATTACTCAACAATGTACAGCTATAAGACATTTAATTTTTAATCAGAATTTTAGTACATTTGGGTGAATTAGGACAATTGAGGGAAGTGTGATTGATATTCTTCCTATTGTGGTCTCTCTGCAGGTTATCAGATACTACTCTTGACTTCAGTGTGACAGGAAACTCCTTTATTCCTCAAAATTTTTGTACTCCATTTTTATACTAAATGTTCAAAAGAGTTTATTTGGATATGCCAGTTTTTTAACAAATAATTGCTATACATATCTGCCATAGGTAATGTCTTTCACTCACTATGCAGAAATTGCCACTCCATTATCATCAGTAAAACACCAGAAGTTTGTCTCAAATTGGGCAGGTCTTGGCAATATTTTAGAACACATTTGGTGTGGTAATGTATATTAATGGTATATGCATATACTCTGAAAGCTAAAAGGATTTGTAATTCTCATTTTTCTAGGCATGTTTGGCACTCTCATTTTTGTCAGAAGAAGTCTGTTATTAAATGCAACATTTTGTATTTGTCTGGTAGTAGAATCTGAACTGATCTCTTAGGACTGTTCCACACAAGTCTCCCTGATTCCAGCAGAAGGAAGGTCAAAGACCATGGTTTATGACTATAGAAATATTTTGTAATTAGCCAGATTCCAAATGCTAAATAGCAAGTCAAGTCCAAAGTTCTACCCAAGCAAAGAAGCACTCCTCTTGTATGGGAGTGCCAGTGAACTGTGGCAGCAGAGCTGCATTCCCTGAGGCTGGAGCTGTAGCAGTGGCTGTCTTTGGATGGATGGTTGCACTCATGTGTGATGACTTCATTGTATCTGTACAGAGCCAGCATTACAAGTAAAGCAATCCCTACCTCTAAAATGATAGTTTTGTTCTTTTCAGCTATTAACTTTTGGGCACATTTTTGTGTCGTGTCAATGGACTGCAGTAACAGTACAGTCCCTGTCATTCTCAGACTGAAACTAGATCTGAGCATAGGCATCCAGGGGTGTTTACACCTGCTGGTAAGCCTTTGGTGGATGTTTAACCTTACTATGCAACACCACTTACTAACAATAATTGGTATTTAGGTTTTATCTTCACAGGAGGTATATCTCATACAGTCATTAAATGAGTACCTGCTTTTGAACTAAATGATTCATGTAACCAGTGATTTGATTTATTTTGTCTTTAATTCAACTATTTCCAAACTCTAAAATACAGCATATAGACTAGGCAACCTTAGAAATGTTATCAGCAAAGTGCTACAGTTTTAGGTTGGTACTCTAAGTTTAGCACCTTTCTCCCTTTTCCAAAGCAGTGTTTACATTTGAAATGCTGGTTTCAAAAATCGATGAAACCTTTTGAAAACTGAGTAAATTCCAGAAATATATATACAATATGCTAGATCATAAAGTAGATAACAATGTGTTACACGTGTGTGTATATGATTTTAGTTTGATACAGGAGGCCACTGGGCATCATCCACAAATACTGTACAAATGGCCATAATTCTGCTGGAACTTCTGAAGCCCCTGATTCTGACAGTGAATGGCTGTGGGTTCTGCTGGGTTTTTCCTTCAGTACTTGGACCTTTTGAGCTGACTGACTCTTGGTGACAGTGTGGAGCCAAGAGTTAGTGCTGGTGAAAGGAAGGGAATCGATGTGACTCCTTTTGCTTTGGCCTATGCAAAATCCCAGGTGAAGGTACCCTGTGCAAGAACTGCTGCCTTCTGCTGCTGCCCTGCTCACATGGATGCAACTGAGTCCATAACTGAGAAGAGGCACTTCTTTGGAAACTCAGGGAATTAATTCTTTCCAATGGCACTGCTTGGCACACATTTGCACTCATGTAACAAGCAAGCAATTGCACAGCCTTCTTCAGACAATAACTGTATCCAGCTCTGAAGACTGTTTTGAGCTTTGTTTCCCCTTTCTCAACTGGACTCAGACTGTTGTGATATTCCATTTTAGCCAGTGATATGCTCAGGATGGGTGACAATTCTTTCTGGGGTTAGTGAAAAAGCATTACTGTGTCTGCTTAAAATGCTTGTTTAAAAGAGACGTTAATTAAAGTTTATCTTCTCTGGTGGGAGCTATTCAGCTCTACCCCAGACGATGCAGCAGTATGGACATGCTACAGGTATGCCAGAGGTTTACGTGTTCTAAAATTCTTGGGAATATTCTAGGGCACATGCCCATGTTATCTGTTTAAGATGAGCACCAGAATTTTCTCTGACTTAAAAGCTATACAGACAGTGAACCTTCAAGTTCAGACTCAAGGGAAATGCTTGAGCATGCCAAGAGAACAAGGAAGCCACCAGCAGTGCCTGGGCACAGTGCCCACAGGTTTGCTTCCAGATGTCAGTAAGAAAGTCAAATGGGCAGGAGGCAGAGCCTGGTGTGCTGTGTCTGCTCCAGAGCCTGCTATTTTCAGAGCAGCATGGACTCAGCTAAAGTGCAGCCCAGGCCCCCAGGCTCCTGCTTTCCTGGGAGAAAGATCTATGATGTTATATTTCAGTAATTCATCAGAGCTCTGCCTTTTACAGTCGCACAAGAGTGCTCAAAGCATCTCACACAGCTCTGTGCAAAGATTCCTCCAGCACATGTTTTAGGAATGGGCAACTTAAATTGCACAAGCTCTGTGTTGATTTTGATTTGCAATTTCTCATCAGCTTACTACAAAGCTGGACTACAGATAATGATGACACTTTAAGTGTAAGGTGTATTCATTTGGTTCAACCATCTTCCCCATTTCTTGCTGTAAAGGAATAGGCTTCCAAATAATATAGCAGCTGCTAAAATGTTTGTGACATCTGTGCTTTAAGAAAGTATTGCAAACATCTGAGACAGTAGACTCTCTACTTTGGGTGGTTTTCCATGTGTCTTTACAATTCACACATAAGTGAAGGTGGCTCTATGGTGCATAACTGTAACAAGTGCTTTTAAGTACGTTATAAAATCTCACCATGGCAACATCTTTCTGCTCATCGTATTTATAGTGAGAAAAAGAAAACAAGCAAAAATAATATTAACCCTGAAACCTTTCTGAAATTTACAGGTTGAAAGAGTCACCTAAGTCAGGGTTTTTTGGGGGTTTTTTTTGTAGCTTTCTGTAAAAATCCTTGAATATGTTACTGGGAAAATAGTAATTGAAGGCAGGCTTTTAACTTCAACTTTAAATTATCAAATACCTAGTTTTTGTTTGGGTCAGTGTGACCAAATAGAATTTTATTTTAATAGAAGAAAATTAGAAAAAAGATGGCATATTTGCTTACCTCTAAGATCTAACCTCAGTGGGCATGATGCAGAAACCCAGGTATAGTCATAGAAAGAGGTTCCAGTTTGGAAATTACCCCTCCAACATCTTCCTGTCACCCTGTGCTCTGGTGTTATGTAAACCTGGCTCAGCATGGACTGGCACGCTTCTTGCAGGGGCTTTACACGCCTCTAAGGAGTGGCAGTGTGTTCTCCATCCCCTTGCTACCTCAATTCTGCAGTTTTTATGAAGGCTTGGAATTGTCTGAGTAAATTGGGAGGAATAATTGTAAGAATGTGTGAGGGTGCCTGCACTAGAGAATGGCACTTTAAGTGCTCCTCTTGGTATTATCTAGTGGGCTACAGTTGAAGAGATCTTCCAGATAACATGATTCAGAATACCATCAATTATCTCTGTTCTTGCATTTCTCTATCCCTTTCCCTATAGTCTCCACAGCCCTGTGTTATAGGAACACTTTATTTGAGCAGTGTGAAAGGGAAGGTGTGTAGGCTCAGTGAAAGGCTTGGATAAAGCTAAATGCAACTGCACTGTCTCAGGCCACCATTCCTCAGGTAAAAAATGAAAATAGATTGTCAGGGAATTTTTCACCTACAAATTCCTTGCAACTGTAGATAAATCTCTGGATGGTCTGAACATCTGAACAAACCAAACCACTTCAACACTTGGGTACAGATATAGGGTCTAGAGTTTAACCACCTACTTCAGAAATTATTGGATTTATATCTTATCTCACTCTAGTTCATTCCCATTCATCTAACTTTTTTAGAACAAGTTCTTTGTTTATATTCAATAAAAATAGGGAAGGAAATGAAGGGAAATATAAAGAGATTCTGAATTAAACCCAAAAAATCCAACTATTTTTAATCCTTCATGAATTTTTCATTACTACTTCCCACAAAACACCTCCTGCCTTCTCCAAATGTTCTAAAAAGAGCTGCCATTCTTGGTAGATAAAAGCAGTATAAAATTATTAAGCAAAATTCCTTCTTTGTTTCTTTTTCAAACAACTGGTATGTAGTCACTTTCCATCCAGCGTCTTCTGCAGTGGGAATAGGTTCCTTAACCATGAGGAGAGTAAAAGCAGTCAGTGCTGCTTACAAATCTGTACAGGAACTTGAGCACAAACTCCAAGGGCCCTGTGCTCGTTTACATGAGAATTACAGCATAGAAAGTTCACTCTCAATCACTCCTTTCTGTTCCTGTTTATAGAGGAAAAGTGGCCTTAGTACCAAGGCAAGTAGGACATATTCATTCTTTACACTGTGCCCCTTTTTTCTAGCCATGACACCCTGAGTAAATTGGAGCAGGGAAGAGTGTGGAGAAGAGGCTGCAAGACTGGGCTGAAGTGGTACTATACTACATAACTCAGGCTGAGAGAAAAAGCCAGCCTAAAATCTAACAGAGAATGAATTTATTAAATTCATGTTGTTTAAAAATGGTTGAAAAACTTGTCAAAGTTTGGCTTCTTTTCTTCCAAAGATGTTTTCCCATGTAAAATTGGGTGCTCTTATAGCATATCTTGTTTTGGTTTTACAGAGGTAAAATTTCACCAGCTCCCCAGAAGACTTTTCAGAATAGAACAAACAGTAAACTTTTGAGACCATCTATTAATTCTGTATTGTTAATATTGTTACATTGAACCTGGCACAACCGTGGACTATTTCAATACAGTAAGCTTGGATAATACACACTGTGGCATACCCCTTGGAGCAATTTTTTTTTCTGCTTGTACAGATATCCAAATCTTGTTCTCTGAGGCTGCCTTAGGCAGGAATGGGGTGGCACAGGCATATGCGTGTAGGTTGAGTCCTATGCTGGAGGTGCCCAATGTGAGAGCTGATGTGGCACACAGGTATCCTACCACACAGGGCACCTGGACTGCACAGACTACTTTATCAAATATTCTCTGGCACAGTGCTGCATTTACACCTTTCTCCTGCTTCAGGTTTAAAGCCACAAGATGTAGCCAGTGGTGACCCAGTCATTTGTGCCCATCATATAGGCCCTGGCAAAAGGAAGAGGCAGCCTGCATTGGCTGCAAGCATGAGGCAGGGACCCCAGTAGTTTATTTTGGAAATAATGAGTAACACTGATCAAATCAGTTGCTGTGGGGGTGTAACAACCTTGATTAGAGATCAAAACAAACTGTATTAGGCATTGAGCAGACATGGCCTTCCTCAAGGAACACCAAGTGTAAAATGACACCTATCTTTGATACTTGCTGTAATTGCTTTGCTCTCAGTTCAGGGCCCTGCTACACCTGAAATTAAGTCTTTGCTGAGCATAGGCTGCCCTTGACTACTAAAGCTCGAGCCGCCTAATGCCATGGCTTGGAAAACAGTGACTATAAAAAATGTTTTTGTTCTGGGTATCTTCTAGGCTGTAAAAAAAGTGCACATTTTGCCACTGGGGTGCTCAGAGTGTTCGGCAAAGCTTACTGTGCTTAAGCAGCCTTCAGAGCCATGAGAGCCAACAGAGCTATAAATTGGCAGGGCTGGCCAACGCACTTGAACAGCAAAAAGACTTTCAAAGAGACAGTTATGCTCCCAAGTGCTTATTGTCAGTTCTTTGAGTTAAACAGATTTTAACAACCCAAACAAAAAGTCCACAGGGGAGCTTTTTACAAACAGAAAACAAAGGATCCCTGCTCCAGCTACATCAAAGCTTCCTGGCCGCTCTAACCTCTGGTGGCAGATTGTTTCATCCAAGGCCCCTAACTCAATGCTAATGTCAGTTTTCCTACGCACCAATGAACCACTTTTTGGAGTTTTCTGATCTAGCTTTCAGCTGACTTCAGACAAGAAACAGCATTGCTGCGGTCAAAGCTACAACCATCCCCATTTCCATGCCGTGGTTACCCCTATGAAAGGTGTCTCAGAACACTGTGCTGTCATGAAATTTGAAAGCCTTATGTGCCTCTGGATTTGTTCACATTGAAGCCCTGCTATTCAGGAGATTTCCCTTCCTATACCAGCCACCTTCTCTTGAGCAGGCTGAGAGAACTGAGAGGCAGATTTGGGCTGGTGAATCTGAGGATAAGATGATAAAAATTATTTTATTCTTCTTTTTCAATTCCATTCTTATCTCCCAGCCCAATGTAAATAAAGGATAGTAATAAGAGACCTTAAAATATATAAAGTTCATGGTAGTGAAATTCCAAGCACATTTAAGATAGAGCATTGTTACTTTGCATTTTCAGTGGGGGTTTTAATGTATTTTTGTTCAGAATATAACAAAAATTAACACTGCAGTTAAAAAGAGGATATTCTCATAGCTCTGGATAATTAATGACAGAGTAGGATGCAGGCTCATCTGAATAAGAGGCAGAACCACCTCATGGCTACTCCACTTTGACATGACATAAAGAAGTATGTGCTGCAGTGGTAAATCCACACCTAATGGAAAAAAATGCACTGGTTGCTAAAAGCCCAAGAAAATAATATCTGTGCAGGGTGGAAAAATGAAATATGTGGTTGTACATGAAATGTTGAGATTTAAGTTGTATGGAACCAACTCAAAGTTATGAATCATCAAAACCCACAACATTACAGACCATCCAAAAGTTACAATTTTTTCTTTCAAGCTGTGTACTTTTAGCCAAAAGAAATTAACGAAAAATGAATAACTAATTTCTCAAATCTTTGTTGCACTGTCTAAATTGGAGCGGGAACACTGAAAAGGAAAAAATTGCAAGATGGATCCCAATACCATATAACAATCTCAGATTCACTGGAGTCATCCTGATGCCTGTATTATCACTTCAGCTTCCCTGCTCACTTTAATTACCCAAGCAGTCCCATCAGGATGACATCTACTTCCAAGCACATTGTGTTGCCTCCTCCTACTCTGCAGATCCTCTCCTTGCTGCTGGAGTGCTGTGTTCAACTCAGCACAGCACAGGCTTGCAGCTCTGGCTGGATCCAGCTTTGACAGTAAATACAAAAAGCTGGAATGTGGAGTGCTATGGTGTCCCAGCCCTGCAGTGTGCTGGGAGTACATGACAATAGTCTGTAATACTTCGCTGTTATTAACAAAATCTTTAAAGCCCAAATTATCTCGGATATGTCCATTTTTTGATTCCTAACTCAAAATCTTCTCAAGTGCCATGAATTTTAGAAATTTATGGGAAAAAAAAGGGGGGTTCAAAGTGCTTTCAGGTGATGGACACCTGAATTTTAGTCTTAAATGAATATTATCTCTTCCCCTGCCACAGAGTCTGTACTTCTGTTCTCAAGGACATCAGGGGCACTAGGAAGAACTAGGGTTATGTCACTGTTCTCAAGATCAGCACTTGCATTTGCTTCCCCCTGACAGTAGGACTGCTCTCTTTGCTGGAGTCTTTCCATGGTTAACTACACTTCTTTCAGGCCAGCAAGTGTCTTTAGATTATAACAGACTGATAGAAGGGGGTAAAAAGAAAGAAATATTCATTCTGTAAAATATCTAATCAATGGAACAAGTGGATCAGCTGAGCAGGAGTAAAGATAAGGAAGAAGCTTGTAGGTAAATAAAGCAGTGGGGTTTGAAAGTGAAGAGGATCAATCTGGATTGAGTGAAGGACTGGAAAAAGAAATATGGAAAACCTATTTTGGGGTATCAGCATTAGATCAAATAACTGGGTCACTGACTAAGCCCTGGCCTGAGGTTAGGTGAGGGAACAAGATGTGGAAAATTACTGGACATTACATGAGAAAGTGCTGAACATGATTGATAAGCATGTGAGAAAATGACTAAAGTTACAGATAGCACCATGCAGGAGGGCTGAGTTTCACAGGTGGTGAAGGGGGAGTTTTGTGAGAAATGGAACAGAAGGCCCAACTTCACAGATAACTGGGGAGGTGTTCTGCTGACCTTTGGGGGAGTAACATCTTGCAAGGCACCAAGGTAACTGCATCACTAAGACCACAAAAGACCTAGGTAATGGTGTCAGAACTGACAAATTTGGGATGGATGTAGCAAAACTGGGACCAATGGGGAAAGAAGTAATTAGGTGGGTGTTGTAGAGGAGACCAGGGCAGAGGAAGTGGGTGGTAGAAAGACTGGGAAACAAAAAAGGGATATTAAAGTACAAACCACAGGATTGGCACCATCTGGGATAGCCCTGCACTTTACCACTGGATCAAGACAATAAATCAAACCTTCCCTCTGACCATCTGACACAAGCAAATCCTGTTTCTGCACCCCTGAGAGCAAGGCAAGCAGTGTGTCCTCCTGGGCTGCCATGGGGCCACCCCCACACCACGTGGCAGTGCCCAGTCCATATTCTCCAGCACCCACAGCTGCCCATCACTTCCTGAAAGATGGCACTGACCAAACTAAAGTGCATTTCTGCAAAATCCTCACTGACTTCAACAAAATTCACTAAAACCTGTTGACAGCAACAAAATGTTTTTGCAAAGGAGGGTTGTATTTTTTTTCCACAGAAGAAATGTGTGAACATTTAGAATTTTTTCCTGAAGATAGGACTGTGCCCTTGCTGCCCACAAGATAGGTAGTTTTTGTCATGAGTAAAAATAATGGTAACCATTAATTAATAATTCTTAAAAGCCCCCACAAAGGAAAATTGTTTCATACAACTGTTAAAAAGGACCTATGGGGCTTGTAAAAACCAATCAATATTTTCACTAAATTCACTGTTCTCTGGTTCTCTTACTTGTATGGCCTTTTCAAACAATATTTTGGTACTTTTAATAAACCAGACAGCTGTGAAGACCTCATCCCTTTCTTTGGTCTTCTCATCTCTGCACCTCTCAGTAATTCGTTAGTCAAATGAATGATTGTGTAATCCTGAATAGTGGTACAGACTTAAAAATATCATCTAGGATCATCTTGCTTTTCATTGTGTCTGTGTAGGCTGCAGAATTCTGCCTTTGACATTGTATGCAAAAGATTTATTTCTGTCATCAACTGAAGCATACCATATATACAGATTCATCTTGAAACCTCCATGGCTGGTTAGATTTTTAACAATATCTCTGACTATGAAGTGCCTGACACATCAACCAGATACTTATTGTCTTTAATGAAAAATTATTTTTCATGCTGTCATGCTAAACTTGAAGGTTCAGATTCCAGCTGCCTCTGAGTACCACTTTTTCTCTCATAACGAATATGGTGAGATTAAATATTCGCTTCTCAGGAGGGGGCAGATACGAGCAAACACAAGTGCAAACATTCATTTTTCCTGCTACATCGAGCCCTCTTTAATTATGTGAAAATTGACAGTTGTCATAATTCCGAATAATAGTTTTCAGTGTGTAAATGACAGAAAAGTGTAAACTTCCCATGGTGGCGATTGCCAGGTCACAGGGAAAAGGTGCAGCCAGTCGTGCAGCCTCCTCAGGCACAAGGAACTCACAGAGCCCCACCCAGGGCTGCTGCCAGCGGGGCAGGGGCCGGTGCTGCTGGGGACTGGGACCTGGACCATGGCCAGGCTGCCCGAGGAGCTGTGCTACATGTATTTCTGATGTCCCAAGATTCAACAGAAGCAATGGAACTTGAATCCTTCTCCCATCCCCAGCATTCCCCACCTCTCCAATGCATTTGGCAGTATTAGCCTGGCTTTCTGTGGGCTCCTTTCTACAATTTTGCCTTTACCATTACTAGACATCAAGCATAAATTTTCAGAGGAATTTTAAATATTACAGAATAAACCTATATATTATGTGATCATGTCCTCTTTCCTGCTCTTTTTGCAGTAAAGAATGAATTGCTTTAACTTTGGTGAGAACAATCTAGGTCTGGTTCAGAGTTTCACTGCATACAGTTTGTGTTCCTGAAAGTTCTGCTTTAAGGTACTGTCCCAGTGTTCTCTTCTCTGCCGGAGTAGCAGATGAGGAAAAAGATGTGTCAAATTTAGGATACCTGTAAACCCTCACATGTCACTGTTGTCGAAAACTACCTTTTATTAGGTAGTAGAGCGTTTGCAAGTACAGATGAATTGTTTTGCAGTTGAAAAAGGGGAAATATCAGTGTTGCTATGAAAAGTATTTGAAAGACTTTCACTACACCATTGTTGTGGAAATCCATGTCAAAATCTTGAATTCAAAACAGGGGACGTGCAGAGAGTGCATTCCCAAAAGAAAAGGCACACCAAGTCTAGTCTGTGAGAGTTTTAACAGTTTAAGCTCCAAAAAAGAGAGCTGGGAGTTGGTATGATTACTCTTGGAAAACATACCACAAAGTAAATACCACAGAGGAAGAAGGGACAACAGAGAAGAATTGTGGCAACAGATAGATTAGAGGCAGTTTTCTAGTTAGCAGAGCAGGTTGGTTGTGGAACAAGCTCACAGTAGTGTCAGACACAAGTTTCAATGGACATAAGAGGTGCCAAAGGTCTGGCAACATGTGGGCACTGTCTCATCCCATTTGTTTCAGCTTCAGCTTTCTGTAAAACCATGCTGACTCCATGGTTTCAGCTGGGTTTTAACCACAGCAAAATTTCAAATATCTTGTATTCTCAGTTGTGAAGTTCATTAATTTTAAATCTCTTTGAAGTGAACAGAAGAAAATACTCTTTGCTGTTGGAATGGCAAGTACTGGATTAGAAGGGCATGTTCCATCTTTTAGAAAGAGGATCACTTTGTGTGGTTGCAACTTCCAAAGTTGGCACTAGAAAATCTGATTTTTTTGAAAGATAACAGGGGAGAGTGTTCACATTTTAATTTTCTAGTTTAGGCTTATAGCCAACCTCTAAACCCATGGAAATAAAGGAACATAACAAAATATGTGACAAGGGCACAGTGGTTTCAGAACCATAATTTTATAGAAAGCCCTTTCCATTATGTTAATGAAAATATGAATTTTTCCTTGTAATATAGATGTTTTCCATCATGTTTTTTGTCAGTAATCAAGATATGCACACAGTGAAAGATCTGAGTGAAATGTGTGATTAGAGACCATTTAAGATATATATTTCACTTCAGAGAAAAACACAGATAATTAACTATATACTGAGTTCTGTATTGTGTCTAAGAAATGTGTTATTCCTAATGAGATCATTTCTTATTCTACCAGAGTCACTCTTGTAGTTTCCTTAGTGAAAAAACTTCTGAGTGTTAATTACAAGAGCATACTAATGAAAATATGAGTCACAAATTAAAGAAAAACTGAAGGGTTGTGACATACAACAAACCCTTCTGATGTCACCACCTGTTCTGCTGAGGTATTGAATACACTGCCATAACTATGCGTATGCTTCAAAGTTTGCAAAATCATCATTTAAAATTTGGGAAATGCCAACATTTAAGATTATCTGCATAGCTGTATTTGTTATGCATACACTTTTCATAATCTCTCAGCATCTTTTCCATAGGACCCTGGCCTATGTAAGTGCCAAGGGTGAACATTTCTCACAGAAAGCTCCTCACCACCTTCTGACACATTTTCTGTGCTGTGTGTGCCACCAGTCTTGTTTGTTTCTCATTCAAACCATCTCTGAAGAGCAATAGTTCCTGCATAGACTTTTCTGTCTCATTTATCACTGCTGTCTCTGAGGGCTTCAGAATGACTAATTAGTTTAACTTCACAAAGTCTTGTGAGATAAGGGGTGGCATTTAATTGAGGCACACAGAGATGAAGGTCAAAAGTACCCTCTAACTTGGAGATGCTGCTGAGATGCTCTGAACATGGTGTTTAAAACAATAAAGCTTTTAATGTTCAAATTAGAAATTATTTATCTCGGTTGCAATAAGTATTGCTCAGCATTTTTGTCAATCAGAACCTAAGCTCAGGACAGACACCTAGAAAATAAATGAATGGCACTGAAAAATTTGGTTAAAGTGCCTCGCTTAATGAGAGGAGGACAGGAAACCTTTGACAGAGCTATGTCATTTTCTGAGGCAGCATTTAACATTTAGGATCTGTGTTCTTTTCCAGCAACTCCCCCGCCTCATTTTCAAAGACCACCTCCTAATTCTGTGAGCAGAAAACCAAGCAAAGGCAGCAGGAGGCCTACGTCAATGGACAAGGAGCTCCTGATAAACACAGCCATAAAGGAGAGGCATGCAAGAAATGGAAGCAGAGACAGCTGACTCAAAGAGATTCTGTCCAAGTGTGTAGGGTTGGGCTTAGGAAAGCTAAAGGTCACCTAGAGTTCAATCTGTTGAGCTATATGAAGTGTAGCCAGAAAGGCAGATACAAGTACATCAGCATGGAACGGGAGAACAGCACAGAATGGGGCTGGGGCCCTGGTGCCAAAGGACATGGAAAAACCTGTTATACTCAGTAACTTTCTTTGCCTCTTACCTTTACTGCTGAGACCTTCCCTCAGGAATCCCAGGTTTCTGAGACCACTGGGGAAGTTTGGAGCAAGACTCACCCTTGGTGGAAGAAGGTCAGGTTAGGGAGCATTGAAACAAACGCAAGCACAAGTGCGCAAGCCCCAGGGGACAGGACAGGCTGTGCCCACGAGTGCCGAGGGAGCATGGAGGTCATGGCAGGCACTGCCTGTTAGCCTGGAAACACTGTGGTGGGCAGGAGAGCTTCCCTACCACTGGGACTTTTCACTCTTCAAGAAGGAGGATCCAGGGAATTACAGGCAAGTAAGGCTCACTGCAATCCATGGAAAGGTATTGCAGCAAACTCCTAGAAACCACTTCCAAGGCTTGCCCTATCCCTCCAAAAACTTTTTTCCATGGGTTCTGCTTCCTTATCCAGTTCTATTCTATTTCTGTCAGCTCACTTTCCAGGACTCTAGTTTAAAGTCATTCACTTTAACACAGACTTCACTGGTCAGTATACCTTTCTCCACACTCCTCTGAGCTGCCTTTCCCCTTCCCAGTAACATCTCCCAAATTAGTTTCCTTCCCTCGAGCTCCCACTTTTCCCCATCCCCACTGGCACTTCCTATGCCTTTCTCCCACCTTTTTGCTGAGCTAGACTCTGTCTAAAGCCTTCTCTAGCTAAAAATAAGTCTCCTGAAGTAGGGTAGGGTAAACATAACTCACGTGGTTGAAGTTTCTCAGTGTTTGCAGTTGAGAACACACTCACAAAGCAGAATTAAACAACCCTAACAAGAGACAAACCCACTAACATGCCAATAGCATCTCTTCAAAAATGTCCAGGAGTCCTAAATGTTGTCCCAGCAGCTGATGCCCACCATAGCACAAGACAGTACATATACTGACCATCTGTTAAAGCATCTGATAAAAAACCAGGAATTGTTCCAGACAATACATGAAAATAGTTACAGAGTATTTTAAGTTTTCAAAGGCTCAAATTATAACAAGCATCATTAAGCTTCTCTAATTCTTATGTCCAAGATATTGACAAGGAAAACGTACAAACAAATATTGCTCAAAAATTAACAACATAATTCTGCCTGCAGAAACACCCAAATCCCACTGATGTCAGTACATAGTTCCTAGAGTCCATTATTTAGGGCTCATGCCTGCAACCATAAAGTTGCATTAACAGTCTATTTGTGTGAAGAAAATTAACTCCCAACCTAAAGAGTATAAACTGCTCTATTAAAATTTTTATAGAATGTTTGTGAGAGCAATAAACAAGTTCAAGAATAGTCAGAAAGCCACAATAATTTTTTTGAAGAAGACAGTAAATTTATAGTAGAAATTATTTCCACGGTACTGTTTACACATATACACATATATAAATAATAAATGTTGTGTTAGGGGCAGAAGAAGATTTTTAGGATGTTGTTCAATGGCTGACAAGGATGAAGTCAACTGAAATGTATTTTGAACCCGAGGATAAATCTTGTTTGAAGGCTTTCTAAAGCAACCTTATAAATTTAGACTAAAAGCCTGGATGTATTTTATGTACTGTAGACTTCACTTTGGCTTCTGATCACAAGAAAACTGGTGTAAATTCGTAATATCTCCTTTGAAACCAACTAAGGTATTCAGAATCCACGTTCCTAAATCCAAGAGAAGAATTTAACCCAAGGGCCTAAAGCCAGCTTTATTGAGCAGGAGACATTTGGTCTGGCTGCAGGGGGGAGAGGCTGTGGCAGCTGGCCAGTTTTCTCCCCAAGAAGTGATGTCAGACTAGTCAGTAGATCCCTTTGGGCATCAGACATCATGGGAAATAGCCAAGCTCTCTTCTGGGAGCTGCTAGAGCAAGCCAGCTGGCATCTCCTTCGGAGGGCTCAGGGGACATGGCCACCACCTAAAAGTGCCTTCCTGGTTATTGGCCTCTTGTTTCAGGGCTGCTGTGACTCGCTCTTAATCCTCATTCTTTTTGCAATATAATGTAATTTAATTTATGACCACAAAAAAATGAAACAAGAAAGGGAAAAAATGAAAAATATTATGCTAAATACAAGCAGTCGTATATTTGAAAATGTAAACATCAAACTATTCCCTGGATATGTAATTACAGGCAGCTTCAAAGAGGGAAAGGCACATTTTTTGCAAATACATCATATTTTGTATATGCTGCTTTTGCCTGAAGGATAGTCTGGTTTTCTAGAGGAGCACAGCAAACAGCTTTTAAAAGGATCATCAACCAGAGTTTGTGGCTAATCACTCAGTGATCCCCTGAGACATACAGAGGCATAACATGGAAAAGAAAATTAAAATACGAGAGCAAGCGTTGCACATCTCCAGCATAGTCCTCTTTCCTTCCCAAGAAACTGAAGGATGACGTCCCAACCCACACACTGGGGTGGGAGGTAACAGGAGGAGCCTTCCTGATACATTTTCCCTTTGCAGCTCTATGAAATTAGAATTGGAAATGACATCAGGAGGAAATATGTCTGCTCCTACTCTGTGGCGTCTGGTACCAGAGAAGGAGCCAGAAAGGCTGTGCTGGGAGGCTGAGTTAATAGCACCAGCTGTGAATGAATGTCCTCAACAGGTTCCCAACCCAACCACTGCTGCAGTCACCTCTCCTGGGAACTGCACTGGGCTGCTGTAAATGTCTCCTCCTTTGGCCTCTGCTCTCAATCAGACCCCAAAGTCCTGTCTCTGGTCCTTCATGTACAGGGCCCCCATGAAGCCCCATGTCTCCCTCCACACATCTGGAATCCACTGCCAGAAATAGCCCGTGGTCTTTCACGCCAAGGTGAGTTTTTCAGAGTGTCCACTGCTCCCACCAAGCCCAGGAGCACTGCGGAGTGGCCTCTATCCAGGCAAGCTCCAGTCAGTCCAGCAGAGAATTCCCTTTCAAACCCCAGCTCATTGCCTCCTTCTAATGGTCTTAGTCCTCTCCCCTGGGAAGGGAAAGGCTTTCTGTGTGGTGGCTGCTGTGGCCCACACATCAGCTTGTCAAATCTTTATCACATCGTTGTGAGCAGAGCCCACCTGGCTGTCAGAGCTCTGGGAGGGACACAGCTCTCCTCTTGTCCCAGTTTGCTGCCTTGGACAACTGCCTGCTTTGGCTTTTCCATGGGAGAACCACCTGATAGCCAGCTCTGATGAAAAGCTTCTGGAAGAGGTATCCAGGCAACTTCTTAATAGTTTTCTAAAAATTTTTCACCTCAAATAAAAGAGCACAAAAAGCTCAATACTGACTAAAATCTGGAAAGTTTGAGTTGTGTGCTCTTTCTACTGGCTTTCACTTTGTGAAACATGTCAGCCTGCTTGTGAGGAAGAGCAGATCCTTCCTCCACTGGTATTACTTGTACCGGCTAAAAAGATACCTTGGCCAAAATATGCCGAGGATAAGTTCTAGAGGATTTTTTGTGGAGGAAAGAATATTTTTATAATATCAATTTATAAATTAAGATATTTCTAATTTAATTCTTTGAAACATTTTTTTTAGACAAATGGAGGAAAAAAGCCAGTAAGGATACAATTAAAAAATCTGGCAGTACAAGGTTGAGCTGAGATCAACTCTCATTTGAGTTCCAGTGTTCATGTTTGGACAACACAAGGAAAGTCAAAAACAAGAGTCCAAGGGTGCCTCTGTGAGTAATTTAAACTCATGTTTAAATCTTCCTTGTCTGTGGCAGATCATTTTATCTCTGGCAAGCAGTTTCTGGTGTCCTAATTCCTAAACAGATATTTATTATCTCCAGGCCTCTGTAATGATATTTGTTTCAGACCGAGTACGAGGCTCTGTGTGTTGCATTTGATTTGTTTGATACTTGAAAGCAAAGGGACAACTTAAAACCGCAAAACTATTTTCTTATAATGTGGAAGAGAAACAGTAAAACTTCACTGCTTACGTATTAGGAATACTTCCCCAGTCATTTTTACTTTTAAAAGTTAGCAACTGAAGTTTTTCAGTGATTAAATCCTTGGCATAACATAGCACTTATCTCTTTTGAATATTTGTTTCCATTAAATGACTAACCTTCATTATTTTTTCCTCTTTTTTTGAGGCAACAGTAGAGCAACATCAATATTTTACATTTCAGATAAGGGAATCAGGTTATTTTTTATTATTACCCCAAGACATTTGTTGTGCAGAGGACCTAAGGGTAAGTTTTATAGCAGATAAATTTAGTAACTATAAATAAACTGCAGGGTTGAAAAGCAGAAAACCTTAGAGGTAATGAACAAAAAAAAATGTTATATGATATGGCCTTTGCTAGCTATATAAAAAATTCATCCTGTTGAAATACAGATTTTTGAAAAAAATTTTAGCATGAATTAATGGGAGTCTCTATGTACTAGTTGGCTAAAATCTGTACTCTGATTTACAAGTGCGTTGCCATTTAAAAACATATGCTAAAGATATATAACACAGGTAAACAAAATACAGTAATACATAAACATAGATTTCTTCATTCAACATGCCTAAATTTGTTGTGATTTTTAAATAATGTTTGCTATTTACTTACCTTTTTTGTTGATTGGGGGATTGGTTGATTATTTCCCAATAGTTAAATGCCAGCACTCATTAGATGATTCATGAGTTGGAAAATAGTGTCTTCTTTCCTTATGCCACACCATGTTTGGCTGACTGAGTCCCTTCTATGAGAATTTAATGAATAAATATTTCAAAGCAATGGTGTTGCTCCCCAGGTTTTCCAGCCTTTCTTTAGGCTGATGAGTGAAGCTGTAACTCCTCCCCAGGGCTGGATCCAAACCCCCGTGGTCACTTCAGGGGCTCCCACAGCCCCAGCCCCATGGAGGGGACATGAGCACAGGGCTGAGCTGGGGAGGCAGAAACACTGTGGTTCAGCTGTGGCTCACTGGGACACTGAGAAAGGGCACAGCATGTCCTTCCTTGGTACCAGATACCTCTCCTGTCTGCCTCATCTGGAAGGATGCAGGAGGAAGAAGAATCCTGAGCATGAGGGTGAGAAGCAGCAGAGCTGTGCGAGGGCTGTAAGAGCTCTTCAAAGACACAAGCTAGGCAAGGAAAGGGTTGCTTGATCCCATCCCTTCATCTGTCCTGCAGGTAAAACAAGTCTGTCTCTTCACCAAGCTGCAGATTAACACCAAACAATTCTGTAATACAATTCTGATTAACAATTCCGTACTCAGAAAACACTGATTCATTCATATGACTAAAACATGAGTTGATCTCGTCCAGATTCCCTGCACTCTTGCGTTACTGCACTTACTGAATAGCACTCCCTGGTACTTACATAATCTACAAGAGGTGAGATATATACACCCATTATTATGCTAAAGATGCAAAGCAGCAGAGTAGCAAAAAGTGTAAGGGATCCTGTTACTTGTCTTTCTGCAAACAAGTCCAACGTAATGCAGCCCATGAGCTGCCTTTCAGAACAGCTGCAGGCTCCTGCTCTACTAATTCTCCTTCCAGAGGAACTGGATTTAAGAACAGTTTGTCAGCAAGAGCTGCCTTCAGAAGGAGTTGTTCTTCAGTTATATTGAACATGAAAACATGTTCAGTTATTCCCACCATAAACCAGTCTTCTCTGGCCTGTACATCCTTTGAACCAGTTAAACTTTAATCCCAGCAACACAGATATCAAAATTAAAAACATTTTTCCCTTTTTGTTTTTGTTCTTAAAGGGAAAACCACAGAAAATATTTAAAATATAACATATGCCTGCAGATATCAATTTAGAGATTCTTTAAAATTTTGAGAAATTATAAAAGAATTGCACCTATATATGCTCTATTTTTTAAAAATATGTATGTTTTAAACATAAGTTCTCAGTTTCCGAATATCCCCATTACTTAGAACAGGGGTATGGAGCCTTGGTGCTTGCAAAATGTTCTTTGAATAAAGCCTCTAAAGATCAGATAAAAGAGCCCAAACACCTTGGATATTACCTTATTTCTACAGTTCAAATTTGTTTTCATATAACTTCTATACTGCGTTTTATCCTATTGTATATCAGTTTTGTGACTCTCTTCCACTATCTCTCAAATCTCAATAAAATGAGAGGAAGCCCAGTGCTATTTTGATTTAATTACTGCCTACAGACTTCATAGTCCTCCCATTCAAGGGGTTTTGGCTGAGTGTAATTCAAAGCCATGGCCCCAGGTGTCTGGGAGGTGGATCATGAGGAGAGGGTGAGGAGGCCACTTTTTGCAAGGTCTGGGTGTGGGGCTCCCTCAGTCTGTAGCAGTTCATGGAAGCTCAAAGTCAAAGAAGCAGCTCTCATCAAAATTCATCTCTAGTGGGGTATTTTCTTATTTTGCATTTGTTTTTACTTTAGTAGTTCAGTACTGCAACACCTGTGCCAAAATGCTATCCTTGTATCCAAGCAGATTCTGAATTTCACACCTATATTTAATTCTGAAAAGTCTAGAAAACTACTTGTACTTCTCATACTGGTTGTTTGAGATTTACAAGACACTGGAAAAGTCTTATCAACATAAGCACATTAACTGTGATCTTAATGTATAGAAAATCAGTTCGAGGAATGCCTGGTGTTAGGACTTTAGCTAAAGACTGCTACTGTGGTGTCCTGAGAAAGATGCACACAGCAGCAAAGTGAAACCTTCCAAATGGGGAGAAGAGACAAGAAAGGCACACTTCTGAAACCAAACAAATACAGTAAAGTAGGTGCAACCTGCAGCATGCTGCAAGAATTAAAATTGTGCATATGGTTTCTTTAAAGCCTAGTTCTAAGGTATGGTTATTATGATTAGTGCAGAGAACTCTAAGGAATTAAAATGGCATTAAAAATTCAGAACCTCCAACATCAATATCTGTCTCTTGACAAAACACAAAACAGTGATTAAAGTATGATTGATAACATGCAACTTCAAAAGTCTATTTCCTGAAGATGGAAAAAGCAGTGAACACCCAGTCAACGCTATTACTTCCTATGGCAGCTGTGGTATTGATTTCCAGCCATCAGTCAAAGTGGTGAAAGCAAAGCCAAAGCATCTGTTATCATTATTCTTCCTGAACCTCTATATCATAGTTAGTCTGTCAGCTCCAGGGTACACTCCAAAGTTGCATATTTTAATATACACCCTTCAATTGTCAAGCTGTACAAAGAGCTTTATTTTCTAATAGTCATTTTTGTCTTCTTTAATTGTGAGACACCTGATCAGCTGGTGTCTCTAGCTCATCTCTTTTTCACCAGCCCACTGAAGGTATAAATAAATTCCTGGGTGAAATTTAAAGAGGTGCAACAGAGAATTTTAATTTTGGTTTGGTTTGGTTTTCTTCTTCAAGAACAAACTTACCTTCAGTAAACAAAAGAATTCTTGACAAAAGATCCTTTGTGTTTTTATTTAGGCAAATGTGGGGGATGCCTATGTTTGCAATTAAATCCTTAAGGATACTGTGCTGGATAAACATGCTTCTCCAAAGAAATGCAATGAGACAACTTGTGTATACTACAATCAGCTGCAGACAGCATTCCTTTCAGGATCTTTGATTAATATGCTACTGGATCCTGAAAGATTAATGAACTGTGAAGGATATGTGGACACTGCCTCTTTAAAGAGTGTGAAGAATTTAAATAAACATAACATTTAGATGGCCTGCTTTATGAGGATCTGATTGACTGTTTCTGCCTTTATAAAGCCTATGGGACTTTTACTTGTTTTATAGGTGGTTTTTGAGCTTGCAGTTTTTAGGCAGTAGTTATGCTGGTCAAGGCCAACTACAAGCTATTATTTCAACAAGCAGTTAAAATTTATGCCACATGAGCTGAACAGATTTGTATCAGCTATCAGGTAATAGTACAACATTTCGAGGTGTTCTGAAAGGACAAATTTATT
Organism: Corvus brachyrhynchos; assembly: GCF_000691975.1. Classification (NCBI taxonomy): domain Eukaryota; kingdom Metazoa; phylum Chordata; class Aves; order Passeriformes; family Corvidae; genus Corvus; species Corvus brachyrhynchos. Next base: position 3,972,900 of record NW_008238321.1, read on the forward strand.
GTAATATGATTTCTCTGAGAGCTGCTACATAACAGGAGTAAACCAGAAGGGTAAATAGAAAAAAAGAACCCCTGAAGTCGAAAAGAAATAAAGAAAAAAGGTCTGGATGAAGCAGTAGCTTTTCTGTTACATAACAATTATAAAGAAAATTTTAATGTCTATCAATGAATTGTAGGTCTAATATTAAGTTTGTTTTTCACCTGCAATTTTTGTCTTAAGTATTTTTTTTTGCCACTGGAATCATTCACAGTGCGATCCCGAGTAACTACAGTCGAAATTACCACTGTGAACCACAGAGAATTAAGGTCATTCAATGACTAGGAATTGCAATTGTTTTCAATGCTTGTGACAAAATGTTGTAGCCCTACTGAGTTTAAAGTAGTGCAAATATTAATGTGCTACTGGTTAGAAACATTTTTAACTGATAAATATTTACTTTTTCAAACAAAATCTTCTTTCTGTTCCTTTTGCATTTGCTATACTTCCTTAGCCCCTCTCTGTAGGCCTGCTGTACATTTTTGGAGTATGTAGGCTATACAAGACTGAAGCATGACAAGGATCCTGGAAACTGAAATGATGTTTCTCTCTATGATCAATTGTATAAAATTGACCAATAAGCAAAAATTGCTCATTTCTGTAATAATTATTCATTGTTCTAAATGAGCTGACCAGGTTTAGTTGTCACTAGAAAAGCTTTCATATCTGAAAAAGCAGCACATGCATATATGGTTCTAGCTATTACCTTTTATTGCAGATTTGGTGGAAAGCTTATCAGGTCAGGGATTTAGGATGCTGAGTTACTTATCTGCTCTGAGCTGGTGGTTGAGGGTCTCACACAGATATATTTAATATTATAGTACTGGAAAACCAGTCCACAAGCTTTCTTCCCTAAAAGGCCCAGCACAAAATTTTGGTCCATGGATCTAGGTAATCCAGCTCATTGCCAAGGTTGTAGAATAAACTTCTGGACAAGTCTAATTTCTACCAGTTTTGACAGATTCAGTCATTCCTGAGTGAGGCAATTGATCAACTATCACAAACAGCTGAAGGGGAGAGAGCCCCCTGGAACCAGGAAGAAAGCTTTTCCATGTTCATCAGAACTCAAATCTCCAGCAATTAGTTCAATATAGCCAATGCTGATTTAGACCTACCAATGCTTTTAAAAATACTATGTTTTAGCTGCATATGATGATCATCAATCACAAAGCACAAGTCACAGTCAGGAGAGAGGTTTAAGGTCACCAGGCACAAGATCGTAACCAAAGGCCTTTAGATTAAAAATGAAATATATTTGTAAATTCCCTTCCCTGACAATCAGCAACATATCATCATAGAGCCAGTGACATACACATTTTGAAAGTCTGAGGAAACACCTGCCCTGAGTTATCCTATATATTTAAAGGTTGGCTCTCTAGGTAGTGGTGTCAAGGTCGTAGAGCAAATGCTTTTTCTGGTCGAAAAGCTGAAAGGAGGAAAGCTGGGCTTTATCAAGATTTGAACAGAGTGGGACTTTCTTTCCTAGTATATGCTGACTTTTTTTTTTTTTTTTTAATCTTTGCTAACTTTATAACAATCCTGACATTAAAGAGATCTCAGTTGTCAAATTAGAAATATTTGCTTTGCGCAGTTTCAGGTGAGTTTGCCAGAACCTGCCTTTTTCCCCCTCAGGCTGGTGGAACCCCTGGGCCAGTGTTTTGCTGTCATCTACAACGTATTTAGCAAAATAGCATATGTGTCACTTAGTCATTTGTATGAGCAGTGCCTGATGTCAGAGGTACATAAAACCTGGGGAAGTACTGGACTCGATGCAAACCCACCAGACTTAAATTTTCACTCCGTGGTTTTGTGTATTAATATGTATTAATTGTCACATAAAGCCATCAGTGAAAGTTTGGCCCTTGGAAAAACGAGGACAAAATTCTCGATGGCTTCAGCGGAGCTGGGTTTTCAGGCAGAGTAGAAATCCAATCCAGTGGCAATGCTGATACCCTAAGGGACTGCTCTAGAATAGTGTGAAGAACTCCAAATGGTTCTGTCTAAACAACAAAAAAATGCTGCTTTCTCTTCTCTGTCTGTCCCACAGTACGTTCTTTGTTATCATCTGTGAATCACCAAACATCCTTTGTGATGTTTTTATGGCATAGTTATAAATAACTCTAACACTTGCCCGTTAAACAGAAGGTGATTTACAAAGTGCTGCTCAATCTGACAGCTGTTACTACAGCACAGTCAGAGTAGATTACTTGCAAGTTTATTTTAATTATAGATAGGCCTACACTGAAATACTATAGTCATCTATCCTGTACCAGGGCTGCAAAATAGTGGTAAACAATAGAATGAGCTCTGTTTGCCTGTGTAAAAGATAGAGTCCTGGCCTTCACATAGGTAACTTGTGTTCAAACATCAAATTGTCACCTGGCTCTTCTTAGCAGGTTTCTGATCAAGTGAATCTACATACAGAGTTGGTTAGGCTTCTATTCAAAATGTACAGACTATTCAGAAAAAACACATTTAAAATATGATTAAACAAATTTCAACCTTCACAAGGCAAAATTCGCCCATCAGTCTAGAACCACTGACTACTCAAATACTAATCCCAGCAAATTTTTCTTTGAGGAAAAACTGTCATCAGTAATGAGAAGAGTTTTGCATTTGGAAACAAATTATGAAATGCACCAAAACTCTGTAAACTGCATAATGCTCTTAAATCACCTGAATGATTCAAAATAAGAACGTTATGTGATATGGATCATAACTCTGACCATCTATAGAGACAGTTATGAGACCAAGTTTTGAACAATCTGAACTTTGATCTCTAGAATATCCTTACTTACAGTAAATACTGGAACTTTTGTAGCAATCAGAAAAAGTTACATTGTTCTTTCATGAATATGTAATTGTAATAACCTATCAGGATAATAAGTACTCCAAAAATAGTAATGAAAGACAACTTCAGTATATGCACTGTAATACTTGTACTCTGTGTCTCCTAAAATAGGTCACAGACAGAGAATCTCTGGTTTGATATGAAATGGTAAACCTTGATAGAAAGTACTTCACTTCTTTGAGGGGATGTGAACTTCTAACTGAAAATTACTCAAGAGTAGTTTCAGATACTATTTTCAGGGACTTTGAATTTGGACAAATTTTGTCATGAAGTGATTCTTACACTTGAATAGCACAGCAAGGTTACATGTGTGTTCTGGATTCAAACTCCAAGCTACAGTAAGTTCTCTGCAGTAGCTTAACTTGTACATATGAAAGTTCTTATGGAAAGCTGTGTCAGTCTCTCCACATCCCTGTGGCCTATCAGGGCTGCCTTGTTAATCATATGCCCTCTGCTGCTTTGTAGTAACGGTCATTATAAATCACTTTCTGCCCAAATGTAGATACAGATGGAATCAATTAAGTACTGCTTGCCTGCTCTGAGAATGATCATCAATGCACTATAGCTGAGCCTTACTCATCTCTAGTAACCATCTGGAGCCATTAAGAAAAAGTGTGTCTTGTTGCCCAGAGGAGGCAAAAGTTTTGGAAGCCCTTGAGGCAAGTGGCCTCCCTGAGCTGCCCACAGTTACAGCCAGCTGAAAAAAAAGTCAGGAAGAATCAGATCTTCAGCAGAGGTTCTGTTGCTTATCCTTTTTATGAAGAGCTAAATGGTATTTTGTGATATAATGTAACTGCTACACTTAGATTTTGGTGAAAACAAACAATTTCATTGAAGGAAGTAGCAACTTGCAGGATCAGATGAAACAAAGAGCCTGCTAAAAGCCTAGGCATGATCCTGGATGGTCCAACCAAATGTTGAAGGTGCAAAACCTTGGTGTTTTAACTCTAGATTTGCCTAATAAAAGATACAGTTTAGTATTACATGCTCTGATAAATCTCTGAGGTTATTGAGATCAAAACTGGATTTCATACAGCACACAAATCCTGCTGGATCCAGGTATCTCCAAATGAAAGGAATGCATGCCAACACATATCTGCTCAGAAAGACAATTTTAATGCACTCTTTTGAGGGTTTACTCCTCATTGCAGAGGGTTCTAACTCTTTATTTTTACAACTGTAGCTGTTTGCAGTAAGGTAGCAATAGAGTCCCTCAGTAAAAACACCTTGCTACCAAACTGGCAGTCAAGCCTGATCCAGAGCCTGAGGGAAAGCTGTGTTTCCATCAAGTTGCTTGCTTTTGAAAACTTAGCTAAAAGTATTCATTTGTATATTAAGCCCTCTTCTTAAATAAAGCTAAATCCTTATTACATCTAATATTTAGAAAATTTAAAATAAGTAATTTTTCATTAAAAGGATGGGGATTTTAAAACCTTAGTCACATCTTCAAATGCTTGCAAAGCAACTTTATAGAATGGATTATGGATCCTTGAAAGCACCCTGATTGTCATATTTCTTTTCAGGATCAGTAGCTAAATCTTATTTTTGGTATTAGAAGATTTGTTTTCACCTGGAAAGGATAATACAGGAGACCTGGAAATTGTATTGTTCTCTTGACTATGAATTTTATCTCACAAGGCATTTGTTTTTTTTACAGCTCACCATTTCATTTCCCTGTAAACTTCTCTGACACCAGTCTCTTCACAAGCAGAAACAGGAATTTTCTGTCACTCAGAAGAGAAAGGGCTGAGGTAAGATCTATTTTAATTCATAAATGGAAGGTTGGATGAGTCTTTCTTAGACAAAGAATTCCAGTTTAAGTCTACCTTTAACAAAGAAATTTAAACACACAGCTAACACAAAGTGTTGGAGTCAGGCTATTGGAATGAAAGAAACTGAAGACCTCAAAATGCTGCAAATGTGCGTCCACCTCACAAAATGTATGCTAAAGAATTATTTTATTCTAGTATTTCAGTATTTTGGTAAAAGCATTCAAATATATAATTCAAATAATTAGAAAATTTTCATACATGTATATTTCAGTGTTTCAAACATGTGGCCCTGAAAAAGGTGGAAGACTTTTACACACATTTCATCACTGCACCTCTCTCTGTTTATAATTCTCAAAAAAAAGTGAAACTTCATAAATGCATTTAGCTGATTTCCCTCTTTTCCACAAAAACAGTTGCATCCAGCTGCTTGGTATGAAGCCTGAGATTTTTGTTAAGCAGGTTTATTGTTGGTTTATACTATGCCAATAAATGTATGAAAAAGAGCAAGATTCATTCATAAAGGGAGTGGAAACTACACGGAGTCATACAAGGGGAGGTAAAACCTCCTGCCTTGTGCTTTCCTTTAATTTGTTTTATTTTAATGTTCTTGCCCTAAAAAATATTGAGAAGGGTGAACATTTTATAGTGTTAAAAAAAAAAAGTGTGTGTGGCAGGGGGACCTTGCTGTAGTAGACAAGGGCTCATGGTCTACACAGCGTCCTGACAGGGCTTGATTTGTGTCTGGACAGTTTGTGTTGCCATGAGGGAAGGGGTCCAGCTCCGGCTGAACCTGCCTTTAGACATCACTGATGCACAGACCCCACACTGGCCACCAGCACAAGCCAGCAGCCAATGCCATCTCAAAGCCAATTTTTCTTTTTCACACCAAATTTGAGATTAATAGGAGGTTTTTCTGAGTGAGCTACAGCTACTCCAGTAGATTAAGATCAGGTACTGACTGCCACCTCTGTTTATGTTGCCTTTAAATTGATTTCTTCTATGTTTAGAAGTTCAAAGAAAATTTTGCAGATACTAGCAGGCAGGAGAGAGAGGGAGAAAGTATTTAAGTTCAAGATCTGATTGGGGTTCAGGCTACTTTTTTCACTTTCACGCTACATGATGCAATTCTTTTCAGGCTTTCCTTCATGCTAAAGAATGACATCTATTAACTGGAGTGACATAATGCAGGCATGTGCATCCAAGTGACTAATTTGGTCCTGGTCAAACTTTCTGAAATGCTGAGCACCAAAAACCAATGGAAAGAAAGGATAGTTGACACTTTCAGGCCTACTCCCTGTATCTTTTCCTAAGCAATTCCTTCCTGCTTTTCATATTAACTCAGTGGTGTATTTTACTCTTAATTGAGGGAAATTCTTTGCTATGCAAAAGATAAAAAAAAGAAAATAGACTGCATCTATTGGTACAGGAGTAATGGCATCTGCAGAGGCTTTTCTTTGTTTGTTTTAGGGATTTTTTTAAGGCCTATCATAAGATCTATCTTGGCCCAAGGCTGGTAGCTTGAAAATTTACTGACATATTTTCTTCCAGCAACTTGAACTCAGAATTTGGAGCTTTATCAGGTGTTTCCAAGTACTTTATAAAAGAATATCAAACTCCCTTTGTTTGGCACTCAAGAAATGTAGAGGCAATTTTTGTCTTTTTAAATACATATTAATAATGGACTGTTTGCTCATAATTACTGTGACAAGGTCATCGGAATCTGAAAGGAAATCATATACTGCCTCTGCTCTGCTGTGTCCACACTTACAACTTATTATTTCAAATTTGGAATGTTCTATATATTTCTTTGAGAAAGCTCTACATCTCTCTGAAAAAAATCAAAAAGATCTTTAAGCCTCGTAAGACCTTGAACTGCTTGCCAATCTAGTGCTGTATTGGATTATCTCTTTTGTCTCCCTTTTGCTGATTGGAAAGAATCATTCGTCCCTGAATGCCAAGGACAGTTCTGCAAAATTGGCTGAACAAATGAACCAATAACCCCAACCTGTATAAGAAAAGAATACAGAGAAAAATGGTTCTCTGACCGTGTATACAGAGAGATGGGGAGAGGAAAAAAAGATTATATTTTTCCTTGGAAATAGTCTCTGACATTTTCAAATAACTGATACTCAAAGAGAAAAAGCAAAAAATGGTGCCTTGAAAATAAAATAAAAGCCATTTAAATGCCAAATCCTAGTCACAAAACCTTAGTGCTCCAGAGGCTGGATGGCTGACCTTGAGAGCAGCTGCGACACAGTACAGGGATGGGAGGAGGGAAGGGCTGGAGCAGGAGGGAGGAGGCACCCTCAGCACTGTGGTCTCTGTGACTTGTCCTGAGCCAGGCCCAGAGGGCAGCGGGAGCCACACAATCCCCTGACGCTGGTAGAATAATCTACCAGCTGCTCCCAAACAGGACCTGTGCTGGCCCTGGCTCTTAATTTGGATCCCTCTGTGTGTGTGCCCTGAGATACCATTTACCACAAAGCAACAAAATTTCCACACAAAATTTTAAAGAGGTTAAAATTAGCTTGGGATAATATTAGGCTAGTGTAGTTACACTTAGTTGTGAAAATCTGCTTGGATTTCCTTCCTTTCCTTAAGTGTGAATCCTCTGTCCATAGTGGTCACAGCTTGCACAGACCTGCCGTGGGCGGCAGCACCAGCCCTCATGTCTGGGCGGAGCTTGGGGGAGAGCACAGGCCACACGCTGCTCCCACGAGCAGTTTGGATGGTACCACTCATGCTGGGATGTGAGAACAGAGCTCCGTGGGTGTGGGCTTGGCCATCCCATAAAACCTCAAACCAGAAAATTATTCTCAGTTCATTCCGTTACTGGTAGAGCTGTAGGCTTAAGGGTCTTGTCTGAGCTGAAAATTTTTACTTTCCTGTTTGGCAGCTCGCCTACATTATTCTGCCTCACTTTCTCTACCACTGTAACCCACAGTGAAATCCTGTCATCAGTTCCTGGTTCACACACTATCTTCTAGAGAACATAGAGCTCTCTGTGCAAAATTCTGCTGCACATTGAGACTAATCACTCTGTAGCACAGGTAGGGTGGTGCTCCTGTTTCACTGGTGTGCACCAGAAGAGCACCACAACATATTTGGGGCACGGCTTCAAGTCTTATGATCCTAGAGACAAAGGACTGAAACTTGTATTCAGTGCCCAGGAGAAATACAAGTGAAAAGAATTTAATTCCTGAACTTAGAGGAAAAATTCAGCTGCAAGTCTAAGAACTAAGGTGTGGAGGGTATCCTCCTTTATGTGCCAAGAAGTTCCTCACTTGAATCAGAATCTTCTGCAGGGCTGAGATTTCTGGATATGGTTCCAGGGCGTCAGTAAGAAAAGGGAATCCAGAACCAGAGAAGTAAAAAAAAAAAAAAAACAAACCAACGTAATATTTCTGGACTTGTCCATTTTGATCATATAGGAAATCTGGTTTTAATTAAGTATGGCTGCTGAATATTTTGTTAAGAGCCATTATATGCATTCATAAATCTGTCACAAATTGATTCTCCTACATTTAAATTTTCAATTAAATTATTTATGCTTCTTATATAGCATTGCAAGAAGCAAGGGGAAAACAGATTATATTTAAAAATTCAACTAAAAAAAGCAGTCAAGTGCTTATCTGAAGTTTCTTGCTTTTATTTTGGAGGAATGGTATTTTGGTTGCTTTAATTTAATTGACAAATTCTAGAACTATCCTAAAATACATAAAGCTGTCTTCATTTCTTGACATAAGTGCATGGAAAAAAATTAACTTCCAGTCTGTGTATTGATTCTTTGGTCTGAAAACAACAGATTAATATTTCATATTATTTAGTTTACATTGTAATTAAGACTAATACACTAATCAGTCTGCTTCAAATCCTCTTCTAAAGTGTCTCATAAATCCTGCTTGTTTTCCTTTCCTAATACCGATAGGAAAAAATAATTACATTTACAAAGCAATATATCTAAATCCACCATTCAAGACATATTTAATAAAAGACAGGAAATCTATGGGCAGGAACATTAGTTTCTTTATAACCTGTTATGCTCTTGTTTCCTCCCAGGCATGCACAAAGTACATGCAATGCCCAAAGATTACATGAAATTTAGCTGGATGATCCAGCTTGTGAACCAAACTAAATTACCCTCCAATCAGCTTTGATTGACAAGCTACAGTTCCCCCCCCAATTAATGCCAAATTTCAACTGTGAGGCAAGAGCTGAGACCCACCCCCCCCAAGCTGTGGGATCCTCATGTGCCTTTGCAATGAGCAAACAGTCCTGTGGGGTAGCTACGGTGTGAGCAAAGCCCCAAGGGCTCCATATTCCAAAGCCATGCAGTGCTCTAGCCAGGGAAGTCACTGAGAATCACCAGGTATGGCTGATTATAACCATTTAGCAAAGGCTGCCTGCGACTTTGAAACATTTACCTCACAATAGCCTAATCAGACAGGACACTGGCTGAAAGCCACAGGGAGCTCACTGCATATATTTTACTAACACAATTAAATACTTGTGGATTTTACAGTATGTCAAATATACGCACCCTACACTGGAAACATGCCTCCTCCAATTTTTCCTTTGTGGGAAATTTCTGTCACAAAACATTTTATTCAGCACTTGAAGTATTGTACGGAGTTTTTTTCACCACGAGAAAATCTGTTGAACTTGAATATATTTCTGTCACCTTTAATCTTCTTACAATATTGTGCAGACCATTTACATTTCCCATTTTGTTGTTAAAACTATCATTCAAAATAGAAGGTTTTTATTTGTTATGAAGAATTCTGTTCATCTAAATAATAGATATTTACACTCCAGAAAGTGGAATTCCTGTGGTTTTGCATAAGGACTCTGGATGTGACTGTGGAATGGGATGGCTGACAGGACACCAGGGCAGCACTTTACCTCCTGCACTCTCTCATCCCTAGAGTTCTGATCACAGCACATTTTTCACCCTGAATTCCTTCATTCAGTTGGTCCCCTTGTAAATTTTAAGAATCCTTTGCCCGACTGTGGCCACTTTGCGAATGGCAATAACTAGTTTTGTCTCTGTTATTGTGTGTGAAGTATATGTAGCGTTCAGCCTTGTTCATGATGAAAAAGTGATAAATTCTTACATCTATGGTGTATAAGCCCTGTTTGTCGCAGTTTTTCCTGCACTGCTTTGATCGCGACTTCAATTGTGTAAAATCAACAGTTGTTACTCTGAGCACTGTAGGGAGGCAGTCTTGATTTTTTCATGAGGCTGCAGTAAGAATACATTTCTAGCTTGAAATAGGATATGCAGGTATTTCTTTAAGTATCAGGATTATGCTATTTGCATATTTGAGGAACACATGAAGGATCACTTAGATAGACATCCATACTGTAATGAACTAAATAAACACCTTGTGTTTCTGGCATAGGAGAGAGATTCATTTGAAAAAGAACTTCTTGGCACTTAGACAAATAGCACTTAAAAAAATTGCTAGATGTCAAAAGTGGAAAAAGTAAAAATAAGTCATTACACCTAAACTACATTATGATGTTTGGTTATGTTGTTTTACATTTAAAATAGCCAATATGTAATTATACAAAGCTATCTAGTGGATTGTACAGCATAATTCTGGAAAAGGAATTCTTGTTATGAAGGCAACCGGAGTTTTCAGTAGGTATGAAAGGTATGCTTATACCACTGGACATGTAATTTTTTAAATGCTGGGAGACTTGGTGGTTCCACCACTTTAGCTCCATCTATACACAAATACCCATCCGGCAGTTCACCCAGTGAGGTTCCTAGAGATGCAGGCAAATATTGTCCAAGAAAAAGAGGGATTTATCCTATCATCCTAGATTTTCAGATCGCTGGAAGTCAAGTAAGAAGTCCAATCTACAGTAAATCCAACTCATGCTGAAAGGAACACAGGTGCAAGCGCAGAGCAGTAAATTGCACTGTGACTTCAACATATCTTAAAGGCATCAGACCTGCTAAGCAGAATGTCCACTTCTACTTTTCTCCTGAGGTTTCCAAGACAGCTCCCTGCATCCCTAAAGTGCAATGCATCAGTCAGAGGGAGATGGGGTATGGGTGCCCCTCAATTCTTCGCCACTTTATGCAGTGGCTTGAATAAGTGAGACTTCACTATAAAAGTGTAAAAAACTCCAAAGTCAAAAATATTGAGACAGAAGATCAAACTACGCAAGTAAAATGAGTATAGCAAATAAATAAAATATGTTAATTGCTTGGGGTTTTTTCCCATCTAAAAGTTAAAAATGTACATCACTGATTTTTCAAGACATTCCCTTGTCTACCTTTGGTTTTATCATTTGTGACAGTAATAACCATCCTTATCTCCTCAAACATGGTTGAGAATATCAATAGAGTGATAAGGTAAATATAAATCAAAACCTCCCTGCAAGCCCCGAGTTCCAGAGAAGTTCACATTCAGCTTTGATCCAAGCCCTGGAGATAAAGATCACAGAGGATCATTTTTGGTCTGAGTTTACAGAGATCTATTCACATTGTGTAGAAAATTTGCAGTAGATGACTAGGCAAAAAAGACTCCAGATTTCTAGAAGTCCAAATATCAGTATTAGTGTGGTATCAGTTAGAGAATTAAATTAGAATTATCCTGAAAGGCTCAATAGAAATACTTGAACACCAGCAAGCATTCAGGACACAACCAGTGAGATCTGTCCTGTAGTATGTCAGGCCTTGCAAGCTCTTGGACATGTGCTGTTGTCTGGCAAATGGAGTTTCAGAGACTCCAGCTGTTAGGAATTATTTAGGAAAAAAGCAATCTTTATATCCTTGCCTTCCATTCTAGAATTATGGGAAGCCACTGAATAGTCAATGTATATGAATCAGAAGACTGGATTATTCTGTTTATTAAATAAAATTAATGGCCAGCTGACATATACTTAATTATATTGTTTTAGTCTACTTGAATTTTGAAATTCCAACTCCTGAAAGTAGGCTTTAAGAAATTATTTGTTGACTATTGTCTGTTGATAGAACTGAGGTGAAATGAGGCCAGAACAATTCCACAAAAGAAGGCTTTCTGTGTAAAGTGGAATTCCCACAGCAAAGAGTTGCTGACAGCCATTCTGAACACACCAATGAGCACAGCCTCAGGTTCCCCATCAGGTTAAAACTGCATAAGGCTCATTTGGGGTTTAGTGTGCTTTTTGTTTGTTGTTTACGGGTTTTTCCTAGCCAAGGGCAGTACAACTTGGCAATGGGACCTGGCATCACTAAGGAAAAGAGCATTCATAATTTCCCCAACAGGAGAGTTCTGTTGCCACCACTGACTCCATGGTATGCACCACCAGTGCCCCAAAACGAACATCAGGAACTCATCAGGGCATGTTCAGTACCACTGCAGGTCTCTCACCACTTTGTTTGGGACTGTTTGGGCTGGCAGGTGGCTCTGCTGTAGTTAGAGGAGGCAGGTTAGGGAGCACTGCAGGTTAGGGAGCACTGCAGGCACAAACCCCCATCCCAGCCTTGCCTTGTGCTGCAGAGAGCAGTAGGAGGGAGGGAATCCAAAGAGCCCACAGTCACCTGCCCTCAGCTGTTCTTAACCACAAACAGGGAAGAGATGCACCACATTCCTTTAAAGAACCTTTTCGACTAGTGCCATGCCAGTTTTGTATTCAGAGGGCATTTCTCTTTAGATTAAGTGGTACACACTTCAATGTTTTACTTGAAAAGAGTTTGCAGAATATAAACATTAATGCATTAATTAATAGAAATCATAATACAATGCAAATACAATTAGTTTAAAGCCAATCTATGTTTAATGACATAGCAGTTATCAAAGCTCAATTACTCTAATGAGAATTTTATTCACTGAGGCACATTTCATTCAGTAAGTGTTTGCTCAGCACTTTACAGAATGAGTCCCAAAGACTAACAGTGATTTAGGTTGATTGTTTTTACTGAGTTTCCTATTTACACATCCTCAGAAAGTATACATGTTATTTATCTGCCTTTTAATAAAGTACCTCAGTAATTTTTGCATGCTAGTAGCAAAATACCTCCATTGTAACAGTCTGTGAAATTAACTGACTCATGGTTATCTTGTATATTTGATAGTATGCTGCTTCTGTCTGTCTTCAGTCAGAGAGATGTTTCTCACTACAAACCTGTCTGTAGCTTTTTTATATACTCGAAGCCACTGACTTGTAGTACTAAAGTACATTGAACTTACTAGGAATTTATTCTGCGTCAGATTTATTTTTTTTCTTTTTACTGAATGCAAGTGAAACAGTAACAATTCAACTTATTGCAACAAAATCATGATTTGCCTCATCTTGGTAAAGTTACCATTTTTAAGGGGATTGTCTCTTTCTCAGATGAAGTTACCAACCATGTAGAGAAGGGGAGGACAGTGGATGTTGTAAAATTTATTTTCCAGCAAGGCCCTTGACCCAGTCTGTCATGGTGTCCTTAAAACAAAATTCATGAGGTAAGGATGAGATAGGGATGGGTGAAAAACTGGCTGCAGTGCTACAACCAAAACATTGTGACCAGTGGTGCTGAGTCCAGCAGGCAACTAGTAGCTGGTGGGGCTCCTCAGGGATTAGCAGTGGGATCAATGCCATTTAATGTCTTCAGCAGTGAGCAGGAGAATGGGATGGAGTGCCCTCTCATCAAGGATGTGCATGGCCCCAAATTGGGAGCAGCAGTGAACACACTGGAGGAGGGGGCCTCTCTTCAGAGAGACCTGGACAGGCTGGAGAAATGAATTGAGCAGAACCTCACTCAATTCAGCAAGAGCGAGTATGATACCTTGCATCTCTGAAGGGATCTCATGCAGCAGTGCAAGCTGCAGATGCTGCTCTGCAGAAAAGTGTTAAATACTGCAACAGGGTTCCCACCAAGGTTAGAGAATCTCTGTCCCCTGAGGTGCCCAAGACTCAGCTGGACATGGCTCTTTGCAACCTGATCTATTTGGACTTGTTTTTAGCAAAGGATCAAGCCAGTTATCCTCTGAAGGTCCCTTCCACGCTAAATTTTGGTTCTATGCCTCTGTTTCTTGTTGTATAGGGCATTATGTGTGCATGAAGACTTTGAAGAATGCAGCATTTAAAAAACTTAGTTTAGATACTTATTATGCACAGATCTATAGTATGCCTACTACAATATCATATTATTTCTTTTTTTTCTGTGAGTTAGAAAACTCTTCCCACTCTGAAAAAGGACCATTTAACTGACTTTATCTCCAGGATAGTGGCGCAAATATTTTTTATAACTTCTCTAATTTCTTAGTAAAACGCTGATCAGTGCTTTTGTGCACCTTCTATGCAATAATACTGCAATATAACTTTAACTATATGAGAAGTATGTGAAAGAGATATGAAAAGTCTCTAAAAGCCACAGCCTTTAAAAATGGGCTTCTCACTTTAAAGAATGAGCTATACCAATTTAAAGATCCTCTTTTAAAATAATAAGTAATGAAATCCTGAAATAACTGACTACATGGCCAGGGTTGGTACTATGACCCTCCAGGTGTTAACTCTGTACCACAGTGTAGAAGTAAAGGTCTTCTTGAAGCAAGTAGCAAACTGTTCACTACTCTCCTTTCATCTCTGGTAATACTCAACCCCCACTTGCAGTGGTTTTTGAAACTCGCCTGCGAATATTCTAAATTGATACTGAGCAACCTTTCTAATACAGCCAACATCCACTTCCCTTCCATGTGCTGTGCAAACATGATCTGCTCATCCAGATGTATCTTCAGCCCAGCCTGGGAAGGTTTGGATCTTTTCCTCACAGAAGAATAGCGGATTTAAATATAATGACAACTGGCAGCCAAAAGTCCTAGGAGGTGGTTCTGGCAGCCAGAGATTACTGAGTCACGGGGATGTTCGGTCACACACCCGTTTTCCCAGAAATGCCATCTCCAGCTGCAGGAGCACAGGGAACCAATGGGAACAGACCTGAAACTGTGTCCACAGAATCTGCATATTCAAGGAAAAATAATGAAAGTGTTCAAATTAGTGTACCTTGAAAAAGAGAGCTGACTAATAGGATTAGAAGTTCAGCATTACTAGAAAGCATAAGGTCAGTGATAAAAATTTTAGGAACTGAAGTCGAGCATTCTAACTTTTTCCTATAAGCTATTAAATCATTTCTTAATTTTACGCAGCAGCTCTGCAAAGATTGTTAAGTAACAATCAGTGGTTTCAGTCTTCTCAGCTACCTAATGTGCCTGAATTGGACTTTTTACTGGTATTATGGGCATTTTCTGTAACAAGGAGAGCCTGTGAAAAAGGGATAATTGAAAATACGTCTTAAAACTGATTTGGTTTAGTTACAATGACTTTAAGAACACTGCAAAAGATAGAATTTTGTATTCACAGGACAGGCATGTAGTGTTACATCACCACTAAAAGATAGCAGAGAATCTCTTAGTAGTAATAACAGAAGAGTCTTATTTTTAAATATATGTATCTACTTTCAATGTGCACTTTTCACACTGTGAAAAATCTTTTCTAAAATGCGTGTTTTGACCATGGATTGGTAACTTTTCTGAAATCTAGTTAAGTCCATCTACTGACATCTAAGTTGGATTATTTTCATATAAATTTATGCATAAATCTATGTGTGTGTACACATATTAAAATACCATATTTAGTGATTTAATATATTTTGCACAGCTGATAAAAACAGTATCAAATAGCCACATATAATATTAAAGATTAGTATAATATTCAAGAACTTTTCTTGAGAGAAGCTGATCTAATTATTTTATACCAGTATATAAAATGTGAGGGAAAATTATACCTGACTACATTTCGTGGTCATTGAATATAATCCTGCTTCTACTCTTATTGTCACTGTTGGTGCCAAAAGACCTTAATTGCAGGCAGCAAATGCTGCATGTCTGAAGTTTTGGTTCTGTCAAGGTGATGCATCTTGTAGCCTGACTGTGCAGAACAAAGGAGGCTTTCAGTTCTCTGGCTCTTTAAATTGGTCTGAATCCTGGCATAAGTCTTGAGTGGCTTATTGGGCTTTCTCTGTTCATCAGATGATTGTATTTAATGCTCCGCTATTAATCTTCTCAATAAATTAAAATCAATATCTTTACGAAATTTCCTATGAGAAAAATATAATGGAAAAAAGATCCTCTGTCACAAGTATGTTCCTTGGTAATAATGGCCATGCTGTGAATGATGGTAAAGAGATAAGTTCAAAAGTTACCAACACTTCTAAAAATGCCATTAGAAAGGCTTGTCTGACAGACAAAAAAAAAAAAACAAAAAACCCAAAAAAACGGGGAAAGGAACCTGTTGTTTTTTGTTTAGAAAACATCATTGTGCAAATCATTATAAAGGAAAGATGAATATCTGCTTTCCACAGTGTGGTCATTGAGATGCTCAGTTCCTTCCATGATTGCCTGATCTGATTGCCTGCAAGGCTGAAAGAAAAGACAAAAATAATCAAAAAGACCAAATGCCAAAAAAACCAAAAAAACGGGGAAAGGAACCTGTTGTTTTTTGTTTAGAAAACATCATTGTGCAAATCATTATAAAGGAAAGATGAATATCTGCTTTCCACAGTGTGGTCATTGAGATGCTCAGTTCCTTCCATGATTGCCTGATCTGATTGCCTGCAAGGCTGAAAGAAAAGACAAAAATAATCAAAAAGACCAAATGTGCATCTTCCAAGATAAAAGGAAGCGAGGCTAACAGTTCCCTTTATGCACGGGCTCCACAGCAAGGGCACTATTTACTTTGTGTTCTGTGAAAACTCCTGATGGACAAAGTGTTGTCACTCTGGGCTGTCCAGCCCTTGCAGTCCCTCCTCAGGCCTGCATCACCATTGCTGGTGCTCTGCTGGCCATAAAAAAAAGGTCATTGCCCGTGAAAGAAACACCACTTTGTTTCCCAGTCAGTTATGCCTTTTGGATTGAAGCCTTATTTCTGTTGATCACTCTTTGTATGATTGTTCATGTTTTTCAATTAGAAAAACACAGTTATTTGGGGGGTTTATAGCAGTGCTTTTCCCAAACCTTCCTCGCAGAGCTCCTAGGAGACTCAACAAAACCACAGCATGGTAAACAATTTATGCATATACTGGGAGTTCTTTATATCGTAAGGTTTCTAAGCCAATATCAGAAAATTAAGGGAGAAAAAAACACAGGCATCACATTTTTCTTGTTTGTCCCTGGTGTTGTTGAGGAAAGAAACTATTTTATTCAAGGCATAGAATGAAAACAGTTATTTAAAATCCCTGTGAGGGCAAGCAAACTTGTTTCATTTGGCTATGTCCATCAATCAAATACTTGTAAAATAGTGGTTCACATTACTAAAACAATGAAGAGATTAAATTTTTAATAGGTGTATTAGGCTGACAAAACAGAAAAGATGATTGTGAAATGAACTGTTTAAATTAGAACCTTTGATTATCTCTTCTAGGAGGAATTACTTGCTTAGTCTATTATGTCTGTATACATACTTGAAGAACATCGGATTAATATACAATTTCTTTATTCCTAGGCAACTTCTGTTGGTATATTGAAATATGGGAATGGATTTGCTTCTGTTTAATTCTGAGATATTGAGAAATCAGTAAGAAAGGAAATCAGAGATCCTTAAAGGAATCCTTTAGGAAATAGCCATTGCTTTAGGGCTGTCCACTTCCTGCCTCAAATACATTAGAAAGCTTATTTCTCTTGTATTTCTAACTCAAAAGGACACTAAATTGTTGAAAGCAAAGCTTGTGTCTGCAGAAGAAATATGAGCTGCCTGCAGCTAAGAGTGGAGGGATGCCAACAAAAGAGCTGGTTCATGGCCCCAGGCTGTAGCTGGCTGCCCCAGTGGTCTTCCAGCCCCACTTGGGGAAGCCACACTGAGGACTCTGTGAGGGGAACAGATCTGGCTCTAATTCATACGCAGGGAAGGTTTGAAAAGTTATTTGAAGTCATTACAGTCTGACTCTGAATAGAGCAGTGAAGCAGTGATGAGATTGCAGTGGGGGAAGGAGGAGAGTGACACTTCAATAGGGAGGCAGGGAAAGGCAAACGGCCAGGGGTGGAAATGGCAACTCTTGAGTGGTGCCACTGTTGAAAATGCAGTCTGGTGACACTACAGTCATGAAGAACAGAAGGATACAACCTGCCCAAACCAGAGGCTTTCTGGCATGTACCTGAGGCATGGGAATCACTGAGCTTTTAAAAAAAATGAGCCAGGCACACATAATTTTAATATTTTTGCCAGGTTTCTCTTTCTCTGTGTTAAGGGATGGTGCATTATTTCAAAGGAGCTACTGTGGATTGTTGTACTCACAGGGTTGTAGGGGAGAGGGTGGTGATGGCAGGCATGGGAGTCGGGAGACAGCTGGAGCAGGTGGAAAAGCCTGGAGTTTTGCCTGTCCAGAAAGCAATGGTACTGCAGGATGTACGAGAGGGCAGCTTTGGGGGAGCTATCAGACCCACTGCACCCCACACTGCTGCAGGCTCACGGCAGGATGATGGAAACTGGTAATTGCAAAGCCCTGTGATCCAGAATAAAGGTGAAATGACCCAGTAGAAGCAGCAGGGCCTGGCAGCTGCAGGGAGTACCCAGAGAGAAGCAGAGCAGTACCAGGAATGCTGGTCATCCCTGAACCAGCACAGCATGATGTTCTCTTCTCCTTATGTAAGGAAATAATCTGCACAGTTAATGATTCTGTCCATCATGCCTTTAATAAAAGAGCAATAACAAAACCTGTGGGTGTACTATAAATGGAAGGCACACTACCCCCTCACAGTCCTCAACAAAATCTACACCAAAAATAAAGTTCTGCTTAGCTTTGCAGGAGGAGCTGGGGGAGAAGCACTGGTGTTTCACTGTCGGCAGGATGGCGTTCTTAGACCCAGCTTAAACACATTCTTTTTACTCCAAAAGCTGTGTTTTATACTTCCAGCTCAACTTCTCTCCTAACCTGACCTGCCTCAGACTGAACAGCTTTTTGGTATGGGCATCACTGGCACCTGCTGGACAGGGTACCTGCATATTCCCATGGGAACCAGCAGCAGTTCTCTATGAACCACTGGCCAAACTGTTTATTTATTGAAAAGCACTGGACATAAATGTATGTGCTTTGGGTGGGGATATTCAGCTTGGGGAATATGTTGCCACATGATATGGAATTAAACATGCTGAAATATTTTCAGTTACATTAAGTTAGCTCACAACAAAGTTCTGCTGAAATGTTAGTAGTCCATGGATTGACTTTTTTTTTAAGCTATCAAGTATCAATTACTGTGAAGCAGAAGATCTGTTAGCTAAACTTAGAGTTGTATGTCTGAAGTTCACTTGATTATTGATTTTATTAGATATGGATGTGCTATAGACCTTCTGAAATGTCTCTTAAGCATTTGAGAAGCATTTGTGCCAGTTCACTTTTCTAACACTTCTGATATTTCATACTGAAAACACTAACATGACCACCATAGAAAGAAACAACTAACTGATAGTAATGTCACAGATGTAGTAAACTATAGCCATAAAATTGTTCAGAAGTGCAAGGAATATGACTTTAAGCTGCTTATTTGATGTTCCCACTTACATAATTATCCTGGTATATAAAGTTGGTATAAAAAAAATTGTTTTCAAAATATTTTTAAATCCACTGATCATACATTAAATGCAATTATTTGCTCTTTTTAACTCAAACAATACATTATAAAATGCATTACATTTTAAGTATATGTTGAAATAATAGACTATATTTGTTGTATTTATTTGTGCTTACAAAATCAAGATTGGTATAGTGCAAATGGTAAGATTTTGAGACTCATAACACACTTCCTATTGTTACTGAAACAGCAGTATTGCTGTTGCTGTGTATGTTGCTGACTTGTTTAGTTCCCTGATGAAGTTGTGTTTAAAGATGTCAGAACTGTGGAAGCAGGCTCTAGTATCTCTCCAAAACTAGGACAGAAATTTCTGATACACTGAAATAGAAAATAATGAATACCATTCTCCTAAAGTTCACCATCAAAACAAAGAGCTAAAAGGACCATGAGCCATATGCTGCCTAGATCAGCCCTTATGCTTTACATTTCCAAACATTACGTGATGTGCATGAAACTGCTGTTCAGGCCTTCAACAGACATAGGACTAAACACAATTCATGTCAGGAAACTAAGTAATAATAATTAGTACATTTCCTAGATGGGGCAACCCAGACAAGGATGTCATTCCTCCAGGGAATGGTGACAAAAAAAAAGAAATTTGTGGCTACATGATACAAAGGTTAAAAAAAAAAACCTACTTTGCACTCTGGGGCTGGTGTATAATTTTGGATAGTTGCCCAAAATTGGCACTGGCTGTAGTCCATTTTTTTAAAGCTTGAAGCAACATTGTGGGATTGCAAATTTATTTGATATTGAATTCAGACAGTGGAGGAGAAGAGAAAATAAAACTAGGGGCCATAGAAATTGTAAATAAAAAATAAGTTACACCTATCAAGAGATCCTATATAGAGCTTTTCCTATTAATTCACTGCACATTCATCCTATGCCCTGAAAAATCAAAAAGCCATTTCACCAGGTATTTTGAAAGTACGTGGAGTGTGTACATTGTGTTTACACTGACCAGAGCACAGGCGTTGGAGGAAAGAAAATACAAGAGATCAGAAAATGTAATTTTAATTTTTCCATTACTGAGTAGTTGTTTAATTTTGTATTTTTTCACTGTAACTAAGTGGAATGGAAGAGGGAAGGACTAACGTTGTCCTTTGAAGAGAGTCTTTTATTATTTTTGCATAGAAAGGACTACTGCTTTTGTTACCTTTTATACCAAGAGTGTTACTAAAACTGGAAAACAGAAAATGGAAACAGTCATCTTCTTGCCTTTCTCTTACTAGGAGAGGAGGCTCTTAGGAAACTGTAAAGTACTCATTGAATTGCATTTCAGAAACACCTGGGGCTTGTAAACTAAAGTACTTCAAAACCAGTTTCATCATAAAGATAAAATCTGTTATTTAAATGCTGTGTAGACCTCTGAAGAAGTCCATCTAGTGCCTAAACCAAACATCAACTATATTGCTCTTTGGTAACATGAAGGGAAGTTTCTGATACTTGCATAAGACTTAGTCTATGTGTAACCTTTGGTGTTGTTAGATAATGACCTTTGCCACAGGTGACATCCAGCATTATGATACTGAAACCATCACAAAACTCCATTTCATTAACAGGGAAGAGTTTTTGCAGGGGTGACAGGTGCTTCCAGTAATTTGTATCAACTTACAAGTCCACAAGCTATGTAGAAGTAAAGTTAATGACTTGCAAAATCAAGAAAAGAAAAAATAATCCAGAAGTAGTCCTATATATGCATTCCTTTCCAAAGATTTGATTTGTTCCCATAAGACTGTGCTTTACTTTGCTCATCTTCCATTAATTTCTATTTATCTTGGTAAAAATGAATGGTATAGTTTCCCCATTTTTAAATGTCACAGACAAGGCATATTTTAAATCACTTTCTATACAAAAAAGGCCACAATATTTTGAAATTTTGACATAATTGAGAGCATCTGACAGAACTATTGAATAAAACTATTTTTCACACGTGTACTAATAACTCCAAGCAACAGTGAACAATTCTTTACAGGTTTAGTGATTTTGTTATTGGCCTTGTGATAGAAGACTAACCTAAGGGGCCTGGGCATTTAAGACACATTTTTCAGTGACAAGGATAGTTGGTACATTACCACTAGGCATTTTCAGTATTTGGTTTGTATTTCATGAAGATTCTCATCTGAAAAATGTTATTTTTGTCATCTGTATTTTTAAGTGCACTTGAAGATTTTTCACCAAAGCAGCTGTAAACAGTTTTGTTTCTCCCTAAAAGTAGTGCTAGGTCTGGTTACTAGAACTTCAAATGATTTATATTAATGCCATCATATACCATAATAAGAAAACTGCACCCTCCTGAAATAAACAGGTCACTTTCTATCTGTAAAGATATTAAAATGCCTGGGGAAGACATCAGACTACAGGTCCCTGTTCGTACCTGTATCAACAGAGACACTAAACAGAAATGCAACCTTGTCTCCTGTTCCCAGTCCATGCCATGCCCTTTCAGGTGTGAAAGGATGCATTTAAAGAGCTATAGCAACTACCTTGTGCCCAAGAAGCTTGGTGAAAGTACCTGTAAAAGCAGGACAGGGAGTCTATTGCAGAAGCAGAGGATTGACCAGGGCTAGGGTTTTAGAAATCACTGCTCGCATTCTGCCCTTCTCCCTGAAAGCCCTCCACCATACCACGTGAGTTATGACAGTGATGTGGGCAGAAAGTAGATATTATATTAGTTCCCTTTGTGTAGGAAGCTGAAAATTATCTGACTCAAGACAGCTGCCTTGACTGCTTGGACTTAATAGATTCCCTGATCAGGCAGAAAGCTACAAAGAAAATGAGATTTGGTAAGTCACAGTGGTGCAAGGAGATGTCAGTGGCATATAAGGGATGTGCACAGATAATGTTTTATGGCACTGACTGTCTCAGGCCTGATCAAAAGCTGCTAATCTTAATACACCTCTTTTCCTTGACTTCAATGAGCTTTGGATTGGGCCCTTTGAGAGCAGATATAAGCTAAAAATATTGCAGCACCAAGACTGTGCAAAGTCAGTAGAGAAATATGATCAAATTTATCATTACAATACTCAGCAGTTTGTAAACTCATTAACATTTGCAGAGAACATGCAGTTTTACCTGTGACCTATAAATTCTGGAAAGCTCAGGAGAATTGCCACTCTGAGAAATGTTGATGGCAAAGGTATTTTGGGGGAAGTATGATGAAGCCATGTGGCATAGTTTAATTGAAGTTGTTATGGGATGCAAATGACAAGTCATTCTGCATCTAAACAATTAGAGACACTCCACAGAGTGGGGTTCAAGTTTGTGAAATTCCATAGGAAAGTGGGAGTCAGTTAGGTTAGCAAGATTTTGCCTGCAAATTAGAACACATTCCATAGAGTAGGACCATTTATAGGGTCAATGACCCATTAAAAAAAGGGTCAATTATGTTAATGTCCCCCATTTCAAATATGCCAAATGTTGTTTCAAACCTGCAAGTACTGAGGGCAAAAAGCATAAATTCTGGGTTAGATCAGTAATATCAGATGCACACAGGGATGTCATGTAGGCCCTAAAAAGAACATTGGAGGACAAAACAATGATATAACAAGCATGAACCTGTTTACAGACTGAAGAGAGAACTGTGACTCTTTTGCTGCAGCAGAATGCATTGGCAAGTCAGCAGCCATTGCATCATGAGAAAGAAGAACATATGTAGTGCTTGAAACATTTTTATATGAAAAGAATCTTTCCATTAAGAATTTTTTCAGAAACTGTATGGTTTTACCAATACATCAAGATTTTTTTTTAAAAAGGCATTAAAGACTGCCGATAGCTTTTTTTTTGGCTGAGTTGTAAATCCCTATCGTGTGTATGCAATATTTACAGTTCCTTGTCATTAAAAACTGTCCATAACTAAAGGAAAAGCTGGAGACTTTTGTATTTCCACAGTGTGCTTTTTAGCAGCCTCGAAGATATGCCATCCTGGCTCCTAGAGTTAAAGCACTTCCTGGGGTTGCTGTTCCAAGGACAGTGTCAGTGACGCCCTGTTGTTCTTCCCTGGAAAAGGGCTGCAATCTCTGGTGCCCACTACTGTTCCTAAAAAGGGTGGCACAGCTCCAGCTATTTAAGGGAACTTCAGGCTAACTGCACCCAAGTTCCTGGCCCTTTTCACCCCAAGCTGTGCAGCTGGGTAGAAATGGGCCTGACAATCTTTTCCGTAGTTTGGATATCGTACATTACCAGAAACTGGTCCACATCCTGGCCAGGAGCAAGCTAAAATATTACAGAGCAAAATAAAACTGCCAGTCTCCTGCTGGTTGTGTATAGAATTGTGAGAGCCTGATGTAAGTGGTTTGCTGCAGTGGATATGTCAACATGGTTTTTGAAGTACATTTATGTAGGCAAAATCCAAATATAAGGCACCCCAAATTAAGGCAAACAATAATTGTGTCATACCAAACTACCACAGATTCACTGTTTGTGTTATGCTATATATATGCTACATTTTCTGTGGAATTACCAGCATTAAGGAATTACTTCAACATTTTTTAAAAAATTAATTAGTTCTGTGATCCAATCTGTGTATCATTTATTCTCTATCTTCCAGGAATCAGGCTAATTACTGAAAACTCTAGAACATTACTTTATTCTCAAGAGACAGAGTATTATTGTATCAGGTTGGCAAATGCTTTTAGGAAAAGATCAAAGTTTAGGAATATCAGAATAGATCTCCTAGAATAATTTGACAAAGGCATATGAGTAGATCATGCATGCACAGATATTCAGGAAATCAACTGATATCCTGAATCTCACAGCCATATATGCAATAGGAATGTATTTGTTGTGTGCATATATTTACCTGAAAAAAAAAAAAGAAATACAGAAAAATAAAATAGCTTGGAAAATGTAGCCATGTCTCTCTTAATTCACCTTGTGGCTTCACTGCTGAAACTTCCAAATGTGCAGCTGGGGGAAGGGAGAAACAGGAATTTCTGATGTACACATTTGTCTAGTAGGAACTAGATGGAACTGCCAGCTTATTACACATGGACCATTGAACACCAAGCAAACACTACTCTCTCCCTCCTGCACATTTGCAGTGTCTGTGGATTTCTTCATATAGTTACTTATCCTATTAGCTTAAGGGAAAAGCTCTAATTGCATTCACATGAAAGCAAAATCTTCAGTATATGCTCTTTCCATTAGTATTCTTCTCCTTTTTCCTACTATGAGTTAGGGTTTAACAGAACTCTCAGGATTATAAGCATATTTTACACTTCTAGTTTGTATTATTACGTGATACCAAAGCAAGTAAAGAAAAAATAAAATAAGTATTTATGAAAAAAACCCCCAACAATTGTCACTAAAATCTGACTCCTAGTCCAGAAACATAGCAGTGTTTTGGCTTCACAGCCCACATGCTGATTATAGGAGCTGCTGGGTAAAATTATAGGACTTGGATATTACAGAGGGTATCCGGATAGATCATAGATCTAATGGAACTAATTTCTCCTTTACATCTGTGAACCCACCCAGTCCATGCCACTAGGAGGTGGTCAGAGATGGAGGTTGGCCAGTGTGAACACACCGGTGTGGATCACAGCTCTACCCATTCACTTTTCCCTTTTTTCCTCCCCCTGCAAGGGAATTTAGCAGTGAGATCACTTTAACCTAAAACCTATTGTAACAATAGGGAGAAGAGAAAGCACCAGGACTCCACCTTGCCCAAGAGCCCAGGGGCTCTGTCAGTCTGTCACAGAACCACTTCCCCCAAGTAACAATTCCACCTGAAATGCAGTCAGTCAGTAAAGGTAAGATGCTTCTGTTTAAAAACCCTCTATTTTCTTCAGTTAGGCTGAGTGTACTCATAAATTCAACATTTGCTAATAAACACTCTCACCCCTGTTTTAGCAAGTCTGTCTGCTTAAGAGAGCAGGTTACTGACACTATTAAGAAACTGGGAAATTTGTTACTTTCCAGATTATTTAATGCTCAAAGGATTGGAAATCTAGTGACACATAGTTTAGGCTGCAAACTTACAAACTGGCCACTGTTATACTCACTACGACTGTATTTAAACTGGGGATCCACAGGCGCCATGTTCTATTTCATCATCCAGTCTCTTAAGGCTTTTTTTTTCCTCTGCAGTAGTAAGGCAATGCCTACATCTATTTCAGTAGTAGGAGTTTTTTCATACCATCAGATTTTTTACCTGATTTTTGAACCACCAATGCTAACTAAGCTGATTTCTTCAATGAATTGCATAAAAATTAATAAATAAGCCTGGGAAATCATTTTACATTTTTAAAATACTATAATACTCTTATTTGAAGCTTTATGGATATTAGAAAACTTAAGGTTCTCCCATCCTTCCCCTAAAATAAGCTCGTGATTAGTACCAATTCCTAATTTTTTCAAAGTGTTTAATAACTGTGTGAACCTGGAGTTGCAAGGAAACTGGAAAGTGTTCTCTAGTTAGTAACCATGATCATGGCAGACTGCCAGGATGTTTGTGACCTCTAGAAATCCTTAAGGTTTTGATTAGCATTTCCTTATCCCCAATACTCCGTTGTTTCTGTTTTAAATTACATCTCAGTGTCTCCAGGGTAGGTAATAATGTTAATGTGAGTTATACAACAGATTGTTACAAGCATCCTTGGATTATGAGAAGGGAATATCTTGACTTTCTAAACAATTATAGTTTTTATTGTATTATAGTTCTGAAATTATGATAGTATTATGCTGATACAAATTATACTGCTGTACATCAAGCATATTTTTTTAAAATACAGCCAATGGAATTCAAAGACTGTCAAAGGCAGTGAAAGACAATACCTGACAGTCCCTGGTTTTGTGTCAGGATGAGAATGCTATTGTAACCTTCACATTATGTTGCACCAAATCCTAAAATCAGAAGATACAAATTTCTTGACTTTTCTGTGCCTGTAGAGTTAATAGTTACCATAATTATAAAGCATTGTAAATAATGGGTCAAAAGATCATGCTGCTGCTGCTAAAATACATTTGTTTGCTTCAAAATATGCAATGAGTTCATCCAGGGCCTCTTGTGATTGTAGCTGCAGAATATAATAGAAAATGTATCTCTCAGAAGGCACTTTTTGTTTATATATTCATAAGAAGGTTCTTTCCCCACTAGTACTTTAAGGCAAGTTGATAGCAAGATGAGGATTGCTTACATAGCTGAGGAAAAATCCTCTAATGTCAATGCTGCACTGAGAATACAATGTGCTATGCATGTTACATATTGCACAGCACATGTAGGGGATATAGATCAATGTATGCTGCTATGTAAACTGTGGCAGCTTAAACACACTTTGTGTGGAAGTGGCCTAAATTCAGAAATTTGGAGTGGAATGTCATATTTTATTGTAGAACACATAGACTTGCAGCTATCCTGAAGTGGTAAGAACATTAAAGTAGGTAAGAAAACAAAACTATTTGTTTAAAAACCCCATATTTGTTATTCTAAGTCAAGTTGCACAACTTCAAGCTTTTAAAAATTCATAACACTTTTCCAGCTAGAGTTGGTGTTGAAGCTGAGACAAACATATGCTGTCTTTTCCCATATCACCTTTATGCATCCTTATGCTGCAATGACATTTTAATAGGAACTTGTTTTCTTCCATGCACTTGTAAGTGTTTTCATTTATTTTTAAATTAATGGTGACCTCTAAACAAGTATGACATTTTTCTGTAAGTTACAGAGCATTACATAAATTTACATCCAGAACCCAATGTCAGATGTTAACTACTTCATTTCATCTCTTCTGGCAGTATTTCTCTAGAATACTTGCCTTGTCACCAACTGTGGCATATCTTCATTACAACTGTCAGGCACAGAAAAGGCAGAATCCCAAACATGAAGGCAAGAAAAGCTTTGATGGGCAAGAAAGAGACTGCGAGAGAGAGTGTTGAAACAATGGTATCATCCACGAGATACTCTGTGGGGTGCAGAGAATGACTTTGCCTGGCCTGCTGGGTAAGTCATTAAGTTATCATTACATTGTATGTATGATGACACTGCTCTTCAGGCTTAGTTTTGCTTACTCATTTTCTGATATTATCGAACTGTGGCTTAAAATGAAAACTATAATGTGGTTATTATCCTAACCTCTACTGAATGAGTTAAGTTGATACAGGGTCAGAATCCAGTCCAGGTAATTTTACCCGTGTGGACAATGAGCATTCTGCAGATACAGCTCTCTGTTCTGAAAGTTCAGTGGGCTATGTAGGCGGCTCCAGGTGTTCCACACTACCAGGTTCTGAAATTTTGAATCCTTTTTTAAAAACAGTCTCTGGAACATCTTAAATAGAACCCACTCTCTGTGTGTGCCTTCTGACATCATCTTTGTGAAACGTGGCTCTTCATTGTCATCTTCCTTTGACAGCTTCTCTCATCTCATATGTTCAATACATCCGCTCTGAGCAATTTACCTTTTCATCTGGCATTTCTTTATGTTAAGGCTGTGCTGATCCTCATTTGTGAATTGGATCTGCCAGGCTTGCTGATATTGGATCCTGCAGTTTGCCAACCCTCGTTTGCTCTGACTGGTAGTGATAGCAGTGCGCACCACTTCAGACAGCAGTGGCAGCAGCAATCTGTGCAAGCCAGTTGTAGATATCTGAGCATAAATATGATAATGTTGTAATGCTGGACCACAGCCAGCTCTGCACTGGCTTCTGTAACACTGTTCTACAATACGAAGCACAAAGATAATCTGATGCTCAGAGGTATTCAGCTTGCAGGCAGGCAGAGTGGAAAAAAGCTCAGGTTTGCTTAAATGGCTACAGCTCTGTAAGGCCTTGTCATATCTTATATGGAGGGGGTGTCAGGAACTGTTTCAACCTAAGAATGATGTACCTTTTTTAGTCCTGTGCACAACATAAAAAAGCTCTCCACATCTTAGTCAGGGGACAGCTGGTGAGAATGAGAGTTAAGAGCTTTCACTGATAGCAAATCCACAGGACAGAGCAAGCAGCCTGCATGCTGCTCACAATTAACTCACACAGGTCAAGTCTAGGGAAATCCATGGCTGCAAGTTACTATGAGAATAGTTCAGAAAGATTCTTCAGATGGAGTATTGATCATGACATACTGACTGCCAGGATTCAGTCATGCATGTGATGTTGGACTATGACATTCATATGTTCTAGTTTTAATTTACTAGGGTGATAATTTAGATTAAATTATTCCTCTTCGGTTAATTCCTTCCAAGTTGACAAGTCTTGTCAGGTTCTCTTTGAGAAGAGTATTCTGAAAGTTACCAGCTCATGGTCACCAACTTGCAGGGGGCACTGATCTCAAACTCTAAATAGACTACAGGTATATGGGGGAAGTTAATCCATTTCTACAAACACAGATTTCCCACAGGAAAATACGCACTTAGGGCTTTGCCCTTTGTTATTTTCTAGTTAGCCTCAGGTTGCTTAACACCTTTGCATCCTTAAAGCTGTGCAGTACCTTCCTTCCCAAGAGTGTCACAAGCCATAAAGGACGATTAATGCAGCTTTTGAACTCCATTAACTATTGTGTGGATTTTCCACTTGGAAGCTTCTAGCACACACTTAATATCATGTAAAGTAGAAATAGGAATAATTAGCAGCTAATAAACCATCTGCCAAGTTTTGAGCTTGTATTTTCCGCCATGATCTGTCCTTCTGACATATACTGACTTCTTTCAGACTTTCCTAGACAATTAATCTAGACACTACAAACCAGGCTGGTCTGTTTCTGAGAAGAAAGTTCTTTGATCCCTGGGGAATAGGATGTGCTGTAGATTATTCTACCCTTCTTTTCTTGTTTTCCTGGCATTCCCAACCTTTGATGACTGGATCTCACTATTTTATGATTACAGACTCTCAGAGCAGCATCTCAATACTTATGTGATTTATGGATCCAAACTTTGTGCTAACAATGCCCTGCAGCATTTTATTGCACTCAGTAAATAACTCAAGGTTTATTGTTCTTAAAAGAGAACAAGGGTAATGGAATTTTTATTTTGTCTAGCTATCTGTTACTCCCTCTAGCAGCTTTTAACTCCTTTGCCCTTTTTGGTGTTATTGAGATCTCAAGGATGAGATGTTTCTACAGGTGTTAGGAAAACAAATGGCTGAATGGAGACAAAAGGCTGAACCACAAACTTTATAGTCATTTGCTTGGTTTGTTCTGCTTGCTGATCAGTCAGGGTATGTATCCCAGGATGGGCAACTCTGAAAAAGTCAGAGATTATTCTTTGGCCAAACAAAATCAAGGAACACAGGAGGAACCTAAGGTACTGCATGTGGGTTATTAAGATGCAGAGGGGCTGGAGGGACAAGGTGCAATCCTCCCTCTTCCTGATGAGCAGACAAGAGAGGTGGTAAAGAGGAAAGGGAAACTTTAATGTTATTCCAGTGGACAATTTCAGCAGAGTAAAGCACTAAGTTACAGAGACCAGATTTTCATGGACCACTTGTCTTCCTTTCTAAAAATGTTTGGGTGATTTTGATGCTTATAAAAACTGAAAATCTTTTCTTATGCATAGGGCAGGTAGGTGATTCACACTTTGCAGCTTAGCTCTAGTTCTGTGTCTCTGGTTCCAGAAACATCTTCATCTATCTCTCTATGCTAGTAGAAATGATAGAAAAGGTATCACCTAGGAAATAAAGTGTAGCTTGCAAATAAATATTTCAAAGCAGATTTTCACAAGTAAATGTTAATGGCTCTAAAATGCTAGATTAAGACAATACAAGATCATCATGTTATAAAGTGTGTCATTTGTATATGTTTGAAAGGAACCCTGCAACACTGCTGTTCTTTACTGTAATTTTCTTACTCTGAGAGGAAATAAGCCTAATATATTTGCATAGTTATTTAGACCTTGTTATAAGAGGCATAGGATCACAGTCAGAAAAAAAAATAGTTATCTAATTATTACATGAGTGCATAAAATTATTACTATAATGAAAAAATTGTAGAAAGAGACAGGTTAATAGTATAAATTGTATTTTATATGCTTATCCTCTGTACCTGCAAAAATTTGGACATTTTCAAAGAAGCATAAATAATTTTACTTTTAATATTCTTAAAGATTCAGAAGTTTGTGGTATCTGCTACTGGTTTTGCTATAAACATTTTTATCCTGACTTAGTGCCTGGTTTCTCTATCACCACAATCATACCTATGCATGGTTAAGGTAAAATTTGAGTTTACTGACTTTGATGCAAAAACCTGTAGACACAAGATTAATTCCAGAAACATACTAAAGAGATGGCTTTATGAGTGAATTTTGCCATTATAGGTCTTAAAGAGACCTTTATTTTACTTAAACATTTAGGAAGAAATCCTCTGCAAATATCTTATTCCTTCTGATTTTCTATGGACTCTTGAAGATCTTTTCTGGGGCCAATTGTTTCTGAGAGAAATCATTCCTTTTCACAGACCTCTTTTCTTAAGTGGAGGTCCTTTAGCAAAGAGGAAAAACAAGAATCCAAGAAAAAAAGGTGTTAAAATGGTGGGAAATAAGTTATTAATCATTAATGTAAGTAATTTGGATTAAAAAAAATCTTATAGGAGTTCATTTAACTATGTCAAGCATTTAATGGCAATTTCATTACAGAGCTATGACTAGAAACTTGAAACTGTTCTAACCAAAGTGATGGTCAGGTTTGTTTTTCATGAATGATAAGGAATGTTTCCTCATAAAATCAGTGTCTGTTCAGAAATTAACTTGAAAATTTAACAAGAATCTGGATTACTATGGGAGGAATGCAGTTTTCCAAACTTACAGCTTTGAAAAAATGAGAAATAGTTTAAACCATTATTATAAATGCAAAAGGTACTCTTTAAACTAGAGTTAGTCATTTGATGAGACAGAGCACAGCTTTTAGAAAAAAAGCACATTTACTTTTGGAAGCTTTTTATAAAATACCATCTCATTCTTTTTAACACAAGAATTCATCTATTAATTTGCTTCTGAAGATATGAGCACTTTGTTTCACATGGCCAAACCCCCCATGCCAGAGCAGCAGAATCAGTTAGGCTGTTCTTGGCCAACACCCCATTGCAAACATGTTCACTTGGACCCCTCAATAGTTGGAGTGGCCTTTGTGAAACAAATCCACTGTGCTCAGTGCCCTACTCGCACAACATTGCAGAAAAATTTCCTACCATTTACATAAGTGAAAGCTGTCACCTGTGATTCTGTTTTGTGCCAGGGTTCAGTGGTTGTGGACTCAGTATCAGTACAAGATGGCCTGTTCTGCCCGCTAGGGGTGACAACAGTTGTTCAACTACAGCCGCTTCAAGCTGTGCTTTTTTTTTTTTGCAAAGCTGTAAGATAAACTTCCTGCATATCCCTTTATCTCTCTTACTCCAGATTAACAACAAAAACACAGTTCCCCTCAATAAAGTATATATGAGGTCCTAAGTGAATTGCAGCGCCCCTGGGTAAAATACTTGAGCCATTAAAGCTGAGAGCTTTGCTAGGACTTTTGACCAATCAGAATTTCATCTAATTGGCTTAAACTGGCCATTACTCAAGAACTGCCAAGATCCTGTTTTTGTTGCAAGGCTCAGAAACTGCTCCTACCCTTGCCTCAGAGTCACACCCACACACCCATGACCATTCTGTACTCCAGGGCTGGAATTGTTGGTCGCAGTGCCCTGCTGATAAATGAAATGCTGGCGGGCATTCACTGCACCTCTCTGTGTCGTGGCATTCTTTGCTGTGCTGTCCAGAATGGCTGACTGCAGGCTTCCTAAAACAATCCAGTCCAGCATCATCAAACAGGGTTTGTAGGCACAGAGGACCAGCTCATTACAGCCAGCAAAAGGGACAGCAATAGGAAGCACAAGGTTTAGTATGTGTGGAGAATGTGGTGAGAGAAAATAATAAAGCAGTTCAAAAGTGATCAAATTAGCCCTTGAAGAGAAAGTGTCTACATGGCAAAGGCTGGGGTTTTTTTCTCTTGGCTGGTGTGTGAACTAACAATGAAAAGGGTAAAAACTGCTGGTTTTGAGAGTTTATTGTGGACACTTCCAGCTAAACAAGCGCTGACTCCAATAATGTCCAAACTTTGTTATGTACATTCTCTTTTGTGTATGCTCATGGGTGTGTATAGATAGCTGCTTCTCAAATGTGCATTTCCTCTAATTGACAAGGAGTGAATGGTAAAAGGCAATTGGATTATTTTGGATTATGTTGCAAATTCATTACAGATTCAGAAGTGTAGTTGCAGCCTTAAGCTTGGGTGTACAGACATGTCGCTTAAATGTATGAGCTGAAACCAAAATTACGTTACTGAAGGAATCTTAAAAGCTATTTAGATGTGATAACTAAAAATCCAAGATTAAATTAAAATCCACATTGGAATCATCTGGGAATGATTATCAATGCAGTTTTGTAGCATGGTTCCAGAGACTTTTCCAACTATTTTTTCTATTATAAAAATCAACAAAAAAGTTCATAAATATTCAACACACTCAGTTCCCTTCTTGACTTTATCTTATGATAATAAAACTGGAATCAGAGCCAATATGTACATTTCAAGGAAATTTATAATGTAAAGCAGAGGACATAGAACAAAGTACTGAAAATCATTTATGATAGAAACTATAGATTGAAGTTGGGGCAAGTCTCTCCCTGAGTAGCATCTCACAATTGCCTCATAATATTGGGATGTGTATTCATAAGCTTTTTAATGTATGCAGCCAACCTCTTCTTCTTTATTGTGTAACCACTGCACAGATTCTGCTTGGCAAAGCTGGGATAACTGATTGAAAAATTAGGAGGGAATTGATTTTACAGAATGTTCCATTTCTGATGAGAGTATTTTAACATCTAAAATACGGTATCAAAGTTTTGTACAGCCAGAGTGATAAAAAATGTCTTTATAGCTGTGAATATACCGGTTAATAATGGTTAATGCTTGCACCTGAATATGTGGACAGAACTGATCTATTTGTGAATTTACGTTTTTGTCATTTTTGTTACAAATCTGTGACTTTTGAGACAAAATGAGGGTGGGAGTTCAAGGATTTAGAGAGATTATTAAGCTCTAAGTCAACAGTGAAAAACAATATTGTTTTGGCATGAAAAAGGCAAGCAGAGCTTGTGTGAAGGTAAACCAACAAAAGCAAAAGGTACTTTTTGTTTGCCTTTCAGTGAGGTGACTCTTACCATATTAAAAAATAAGGTGTATCAGACTCTATCCTTCTTCATTTTGATGAGCACAAATCCGGCAGAATATAATCATAAAAAGGTTGTGTTGATGGCTTGTGGGTTTTTTCCAAAACATGATTCCTATTAGTTTGGCAGTGTTTTCTGTACTAGTTTTTAACATCAAGAATCCCAGTGACATGAAAGATTACAACAGGCTTGAAGCACTGATGATTGATATTGCTGACAGTTGTGGTTAATAGTGGGAATATTTGGCACTGAAAGTTATTCAGGATTGAGAATACTGTTATTTGGTGTGCCTGTCCAAAGACAAAATACAATCTTAGATATTAAAGTCAGTAGTATATGATAGAAATAGCACCTCATTAATCAAATTCATTAAGTAAAATTGAGATTGCAAAGCAAAATTGAAATCACAAGGGAAACACCTCACTGTTTTCCAAAGATACTGAACTTTTCATCTTGTAGATGGTAAATACATCCCTGTACCATTGGGCAACATTTCAAAGTACAACTCTGCACCCCAATGACAGCAAAATGATTCTCATCCTTCAGATGTGCTATTGAAGTCTGCTGGTGTGTGACTCAAAGCTGCTATATAATAGTCTGGTACAGCAATGCTCTCTTCTGTCATACCAATACTTTTATTTTATTAAATAATCATTCCGCCTTTTAACTGCAGTATAAAATGCAAAAATATATTCTTAATATTTTGATTACCATAATGTTAATTCTTGCCACTAAAGGATAATGTCAGTGACTGACTGTATTTCTCCCAAATACATTTTACATTGAGGAATATGTTTATTAAGATATGTCAAATGATTTCTCTGAATTAAAAGCTGAATAGAAGTAAATTATAGGATGCAAGGCAGTAATCCAATCTCATTGTTCTTATTGTACAATAAATGAAGAAAGATGGAGCAAAAACTTCACTGTGCAGTTCTAATGGAAATCCTTATATGCCTAGCCAATACAACTCAAACCTAAAATTGCATGCAGGATCCGTAATAGTCTCACAGAGTATCCAATAAACTCTTAACAAGAAATATTTTAGAACAAAGAAGAGACCCACTGAACATATGGAATGATGTTAAGTTCACAGTTTGATTTGATTACAAACCCAATTCCTTAGTCCTGTTCACGCAAAATTTTATGTTTACTGTTGCTTTTGCTTTCCATTTTTTTTTTCATTTGCCAGCTTAAGCAAACAGGATGATTCCAAAGGCATGGAATTAACTGTTTGGTGGGAGCACTGCTAGAGTTCTGACATAGCACACTTAGTGAAGACTGGCGTAGTTATAAATAAATAGATGTTGCGTATGATATAGAGTAACATTTTCTAAATCATCCTGATTTTTAAAAATTTAATTGATGAAATCTACCAACAGTCAATGACAAATGAGATATTTCATTTGTTTTACTTTTTGTCTTTCCTCAACAACCCCAGAATCTCTCATTCTCAGGTTGTAAATAACTTCTTTGAAAATATTCTTTGGTGTTTCAAGAAGTTGCAGAGCATCTTCTCCTAAATCAGCCATCATGCATCTGAATTAAAATCTGAATGTAAATTAGAAACATTTTATATTAATGATTGTGAGGCTAAACACATATTCAGAATTGATTAAATGTTACTGTCTTCCAATGCCTGAGTAGCAAGAGGAATGGCTTTTCAGACTCTACATTTATACAGGAAATTATTTTTCCAGCATGGGAGCTCTGGATATCTGGAATGCATTGCTATAGCTGTAGTTATATTAACAAAAATTCTATCACTAATTTGTTAATGCTTTGAAGTTCTACTTGTAGTAAGATTTCAGTTTAAGTCAGTATGTAGGAATTAATTTAAAGGTTTAAAAAGGTCTCAACATAGCTGTGACAAAGCAGCTTGCAGCTTCTAACCTCAAACAGAACTTATATTTTGTTATACAATATTTCTTTTGACATGGCTGGTGATAGTAATGTGGGCTCTTACTTGGATGATTAGTTTGTAAGATGTATCACTTAAACGTGGACTTTGTCCTCTTAGTTGTATATTACAATCAGAATGCCATAAGTAGCTCTTTCCCAGGGTTAACTGAAAGTTAACTTGTGTTTAGCTCTGGAATGTAATCTAAATTATCAGATTTTTTTTAAATAGTGTTCAGGTGCTTCCTGTATAGATCACAGAAACCCCAGTAAAATGGGTTTTTGCACACTGGCAGTGAAGAATAAGGTTTTGAATGGAAGCAAGTTCCCAGTATTGCTGGCTACAGTCCCCTCTGTCACAGCACTGTAGACTCTTGTGAACTAAGGACATCCTCCAGTTAAGATGGCCAGTTTATTCTCCCTCATTCTTCACTGTCTTGGAGCACTCCATCCACAGGACTTCTTCATTCCTTCTGTCAATCTGCTCAAACTATCTTTTTCTTGGCTGAAAACTTATTAGTGTTGTTTATCTTTCTACTCATAGAACAAGGCCCTGTCTACACAGCTCAACTTTTCAGTCTCTTGCCCTTCTAAGCGAGCAGATTAACAGCCAATTAAAGTTTATGAAGAAAATAGTGCAATTCCTCTGGGCTAGACCCATGCACAAAGCCAGGCCTAAAAAAGCATTTCACTGTAATAAAACAATCCAGACACCAAAGGGGCTGAACAATGCCGTTTGCTCAGTGCTTTGGATTTTGCAGCCCTCTGTCCAAACAAGGGTTTGATGGAATTTCAAGGCTCTGGTCACCAGAAACACAATGTTACAGTAATGCTGCACACCCCCAACGACCACTTCTTCAATATCATGCAATTAATTGTCCAACAGTTACTGTGTACGCAAATTAGTTCTCATGTTTTGATATGCTCCATGAGCTTTACATTTTGAACAGTACTTCTCTTTACTAATGTTTCTTAGTAAGCCTCTGTGCTTATTTCCAATGACCAGTGGTAGGAATTACATTTAGGCAATGCAAGACAATGAATCATCTGATTTAAACATGTTATGTATGTTAAAAATAAAAATAATTAGTTTGCCAAAGGCAACAACAACAAAAGAAGCTTATTCACTAGTGATGAAAGACTGCAAAATATTCTTGCAAATTCTAACTATTTTCACAGTGTCAAACTAGTGACAGTTCCTGTCACTGGAAAACACAGGCTGAGCTATGTGCAGGAATGGGGAGATGAACAGGGATAGGCAATACAGAATTTTTATTCTAATGTACAAGGACTTAAAAAAATACCCTCCTATTTAAATGCCTACTGTCTCAACACAGAAATAAAGAAAAAACAAAAGTTAACTTATCATAAGGCACCAGTTATGGAGATAGCATAGCTTTGTTTTCAGCATTAGCATTTGTTGTGAGTCAGTATCCAGGACAACTGACAATCAAATGCAGCAGCAAACACAACATTGAATGTATTTTTTAAAAGGTCATTTTAATAACGTGCTGCAAATCTTTAGCCAGTATTAAAGCTGGCCATTTGAAACAGTGAAACATTTCCTTCTTTAAATCGTGTGTTTAAAATCCATTTTTTAATAGTTAAATGCAAAATAAAGAAATAATTCATACATGTCAAACTAACTAAAAGCTAGCACTTTTCATCTTAAAACCTCCTTAATCTTACATAACTGGCTTTCTTTTAAAGTCACCTTTATCTTGGGAGCCTGCATAAATTGTTTAAATTTACTAGT
>NW_008238321.1:4009967-4011722 GCF_000691975.1 Corvus brachyrhynchos
GGAAAGAGTAACAGAGCTTTTACTGATCATTAGGGAAAAGTGACTGTGAATTGCACCAACTGAAGTACTTTTTCACTGTGTTATCATAGCTCATGAATCAGAAATAATAGCAGTAATCACGTTTCAGAAATGAGGATGTAGCTATGAAGCCTCCTAACTCCCACTCCATCACTGTTATAATCCCAACAAGTTAAATAAATCCCTTACGTCTAACACAATAAGTAGGAAAAAAAAAAAAAACACAACCAAAAAAAAACCCAAAACAAGAAGAGAAAAGAATACCTGGAATGCTGCTGCTCTCTTAAGTTTCCTGAAAGTCAGAGATGAACACAAGAACTCAAATTCTGCAGTAAGGTTTGCTTTTGGTTTGTTGTTTTTAACATAACTTTTTAACTTTATTTTATTTAACATCTCATGCTAGAAGACTTGAATGCTACACTTTGTAATAGAAATCCGCTGCTTGTTTACAAAGCACCCCTGCATTCTAATGTGTATGAATGAAGGGGAATAACAGAAAAGCAGTCCTAAGGAAAGCACAGTACTGGAAGGAAATTATGACAACAACCACTAAGGACAAAACAGCTTTTACTAAAAATCATCTAGGTTGTCTGGATTCACATGGATTCACAAAGAAAAAACCTGTGTTTTTCAGGAACGTCCAAAATGCCTGTTCTTTTCTGAATATCAAAAACACAGGGACGAGAAACAAAGTAAACTGCAAGACTCTGAAAAGAGCTTTTGGCCTTCCACTGGCCTGAGAGTTTTGGCAAATAGCTGCAGGCATCAGAGAAAATCCTTGTCCTCTGGTAACAAACAGTCCAGAAACAGAAACACACTCATTTTCAGTGTCAGAGAGATCATGTGAAGTTTGTCATTTTGACAAAAGAGCTTCCCTTCACAAAATACTTTCAGAGCATGTTGGCAACATCAGCAAAATGTTTTCGGGAGGACAGAAAGAGCAAATGAACATTGAAATTAGAACACTTTTAATAGTGTCTGGCCTTCAAGAGCTTGTCTTCAGTATTCTGAAAGACACAGTATGGAAGGGGTATGTAATGCCTAAGAAATTCTTCCTCCCATCTTCATATTTATGGAGCAATGTGAAAAGTACATCAGTCTCAAATATTTGTCTCATTATGAGATGGCAAGTAGATAGAAAGTGGTAACTTAAAAAACTTTAAAAATGCATATTAAAGTTTATGATGCAATAATTTTACACTATTTAATTATAAGTAAAGATCTGGAATAGAATTTCTGTGAAACCTGTGATTCAGTCAGGTTTATTTGCTTATTTAAAAGTACCCCGAAAAAGCCGGTCACTTTTCCAGCATTGGTAGTAGGTAATGCGTCACTGCCAAAGTTTCTGTGTGTAATATCCACTCTTGCAGTGTTTCAGAACTTCACTATAAAATTATGATTTGCTAAGATACTGACCTTTGAAAATTTGTCTTAATAATTTTGTCTTTATATAAAGATCTTTTTCCTACGCCACAAATGCATGTTTTCAACAGATTTCAATCACTTTTGATGTTCTGGCTAATTCTAGCTGGTCATTTAGTCATGTTTTACATGAATTTATGAGAATAAAATGTCAACAAATACGGAACAACAATCCACTTGCTATGAAGTAAATGTACACAATATTGGTTATAGAATGCCTTGAGTAATTTCACCACTTGAAGCCTTGAGCTGAACAATCTAAAATTATTGACTTAATGCATAAAGTTGATTAAAGGCTGAAACAATTACCATGTG
>NW_008238321.1:4011755-4015002 GCF_000691975.1 Corvus brachyrhynchos
AGGAATGCCTGAGAAGCATATGAAGCATTGTTGGGACTACCCCTATACATGACCCAAAGGATTAGGACAGCTCAAAAGTAGCAGCAATGCTTCGGTGTTGTAAATTGCAGTGGTGCAAGAACTGCTTCCCATATCATTCTTCCATCTGTGCCAGAGGGCCATATTCTGAGACAGAGGTGGTTTGGATGTCTGGGGTCAGCACAAACCAACATCTTATTAAATGTATGAATTTTTTCTTCCTTGATGTAGTAACTATGAGGCCCTGAGTAGCATTTATATGCAAGAGTTCCTAGAAGCAAGGTTTAAATCTGAATTCAAATCCAAGAAACAATGAGTTTAAAGGCTTCCTGTGTTATGTTGTATATTGTAGTATATACAAAGAGTTTTAAGCAAAATATCAGTGTGATCATTACAAAAATCTAGATAAAATCAATGCAGCAAGAACCTCTTTACTTTCTGGCTCCTTCATTAACTGGGATTCTGAATAAACACTTCACATGTGAAAGAAAATAATGGAACCAAACTTCATTACTATTTGGTACCATTCTTGCAAACGTGGCCATGGGAAGGATCAGACATCAGCAAGGAGCTGATACACAGAGCAAAGAGATGCAGTGCATATTCCCATCCTCCCTTCAGAAGTCAAGCACCTCAGCTGCAGGGTGTTAGAGCACCTCTGTCTGAGGGAGCAGCCTAGGTTCCCCTCCAGAAGTGGTGTTTTTACACAGGTAGGGTGTGTGCTTCCCTCTCTGCACTGTACATCTGCACAGACCCAGGTGGAAACACTTTGCTGGAGAGCAGGGCAGACAGATGAGGAGTCACATCTCCCTGTATGTGGTACCTTTATTCCAGGGCACAGCTTTAATTCTCTCCCATTACTCTGTAAGGATGCACATAAGGAAAGGCCATCAGCATCTCCCACAAAGCAGGAGTGCAGGCAGCATGTGGATCTGCTCCTTCTCCCATTGTCTTCACACCCTTCCACAAAAAGAAAGCACCAACAACTGCACAATGCAGTCCAGATAAATCTCCAAATATAAGCAAATTTTCTTTCTATAGTAAGGAAAAGAGGAGTGCACATACGTTAAATGTTTCAAAATGCAAATACCGATGCACTAAAAGTATATTTGCAGTAAAATGCACATCTACACTGATCTTCAGCACTGAATAAAGCCACCTGCTGCCTAACAATCTAAACTTTCCGGAACAATACCTTTTTATTTTATAAATATATTGAACTTGATTTTGTAAATATATCTATAATTAAAGCATGTAGATATATATCTTTTTAAGATATGGTTGAATATAAGTTACATAAAGATACATTCAAATTAAATTTGCAGTGGCATTGTTCATCACAAGAGGAATATGTATCTGAGCATGAGAAAGATCTGTACTGTGCTCTAATACAGACTGAGAAATAGGTTGTCTAGGACTTCAGAACCACTTGAAATGTCACCATATCTCCTCTGAAGCTCCAAGGTGGACTTTTTTCTTGCCTTCAATAACATAAACATGTAATAGCAGGTACACAATAAAAATATTATGAAAAACTTAAAATAATAATCTCCTCATCTTTCCCTTGAGAAAATGAAAACCACATACAACTTGATGCTATCCAGCGAAGTATTTAATTATTTTACTAGTGGATATGATCTAACAGCCTAATGAGACCACTTTGCTACTGGATGTTACAGCCCTATGAAACATGTTAAGTTTGCTGTAACCACAACAGTTTGTATTTTGGTATAACAAAACACAGAATAAGGCAAAGGTTGATTAGCTGAGCAAAAACAACAGGTAGAAGAAGACAAAGATACAAACCCAATATTAGTCAACCAAGAAAATTAATTAAAACTAAATGTAATAGCTAATTTTCAATTTTCCTATTCAAAATTTATTTCTCTTTGTG
Organism: Corvus brachyrhynchos; assembly: GCF_000691975.1. NCBI lineage: Eukaryota > Metazoa > Chordata > Aves > Passeriformes > Corvidae > Corvus > Corvus brachyrhynchos. The sequence continues at coordinate 4,013,668 of NW_008238321.1, forward strand.
TTGCAATAATCTGTACTAGGAAAATAAATATTTCTGATTCTGAGATAACGAGTATTTATAATTTGCAAGAACCCAGGTACTGTTGATCTTCATTTGACATTCAACAATATTAGTTTCATAGTGCTCATTTCAGTGCCAGCATTCCAGATATTGATAAAGTTAAAATGCAACTTACGTAAGTTATTTGGAGGAGGTCTCGTCTCCATGTTTTCATAATGTTGTACGTGTACTACAATGTTTAGATCTCTTTCCATATGGTCTGTTGTACAAGGACCTTGAGGTCGCATAACATCAGCAAGAGCCCTGAAAACCAAACAAAACCAGAATGAATCTGCAAAGTCTCTAAGACGTTAACAATATGTGCCAAGATCTATTTCAGTTTGAGATGCAGTCGATCATAATGTCTGCTGGAGAAACCAGCTCCCTTCACAGTAAATGCAGGGAAGTAAATTCATTGTGAGACTTCACACCTAAGGCTCTTTTTAGGTTGTCTAGTGTGCTAGAAGTAAAACACACAAACACATTAAGTTCTTTAGGTGTCTTGGCTTTGGAGAAACATAATTTAATCTCCTTGAGACTTGTAGAGTTCTGCCACTGCATGTGCTCAGTAACATTCTTGGTTAAGCTGAGCAGCTCAGCACCTAGCCCATGTCTACACCTTTCACAAACTGCTTATCTTCACACCAAGATTACCAACAGGGCCTGACAAAGGAAATTCTAACACATGCATTTGCAACTAACACACACAACACAGTGGTCTTCACAATTTTCATTCAAAAATGTCACTCAAGTTGAAAAGTCATATATCTTCCATGCAGAAATCCAGTGGGCAGGGGTTTAAGGATTTCTCATCCAGATGGGGAGATCAAAAAGGTCTTTTTCTAATTTCTGTGAGTGTCCTAGTCTTTAACATGGAGCAAAGATTGCACAGGAACACTCGCTGCTCCTTTGAAGCCAGTTCAGAAACAGGATGAAAGCTTTGTGCTAGCAAAGAGGGAGTAAGCAAAAGGTTCCTAAGTTAGGCCAGGCCCAGCCTGATGCTGGTTGTGGGCTTGCTCTGCAGAGCTCCAGGCAGTCTGACAGACCTATTCTGCACAGGTGTACTGTTTAAGGACCAGTTTCACTGTCAAGTGTCCTGCTGAGTGTAAGTCCCTCCTTAGGCACACGGATAAACACATACACCTGGATCAGCTCTGTGGATCCAGAGTTACTGAGGAAGTTTTAAGCTCTGAAACTCCCAGCATGGCAACATCTAACTCTGTCTGTGAGTCTGTGCTATTTTGCCAGAGTTCCATAGGAGCAGGATTAGCCCTTAGCTATGTGCCAACATACCTG
>NW_008238321.1:4015013-4021527 GCF_000691975.1 Corvus brachyrhynchos
GCTGACCTACTGTGCGCTAGGAAATAATTGGCCCACCTGCAGAAACTGTTGCCTTAGGCAAAGGAAGGCTGTAGTATGTGTTACCAGTGTCTTCAGGGTTCAATGCAAATCTTTTCTATTCAGGTCAATGCATCATGGACCATTATTTACCTCCTTTTTGTTTTATTGTTTTTAATTTTTAGACCTCTTGAGCAATTTTTTGAGGGTACAGACATATTTTCTGGGCACTATGCCCAGTTTAGTTTAATTTTCTGCAAAATTATATACAGTGTCCCAGATACTACATCAAGAAATACTAGCTTATAAACTAATAAATAAATAAAAATAAGCACACTCATTGGTGAAAGCCATGCCAAGTGCCATCTAGCTCCTCCTGTACTTCTGTGACATGATGATTTCTCAATCAAGCAGCACTATACTTTTAAATATTAAAAAGTAGCAAGCTTCATTTACGTTACAGAGAGAAATCCTGAGCTGGATCTTGCTTTCAGGTTGCTGGAACATTGCTGGGGTACACAGCTGAACAATACTGATGTTTTCTTGTGTTTATGGCTAACATTATGTTATTAAAATATTAGTTACAGTTGTTATCAACATGTTAGAGAATACTCTGTTGATCCTGTAAAAGGTCAGAAGACAGTAACCAAATGATTAATGGTATCAGAGTAATGCTCCCATTTGAAGCAGTGCTTATACAGCAGAAATAGCAGAGCTGGCCTACATAGCAGAATAATAAGAATTCAACAGAAGAGATCTCACAAAGACATGTAGAAATTATGCAAAAGGAAAGCATTATATTGCAAAACAATTTAAAATCAGTGGGGACCAAAACCATTAATATCCAGTCAATTTATGCAAATACGTCTCTATACAGAGAAAATTATTGACATAAATATTAATTCTAATTCCAGAGGCAGCTGGACACATTTCTGAGAAGGGAAGAAAAGTAAATGAAAGATCCTACTCCAGTGTGGGAGTTAAAACTGTGAGATCTAAGTATTTCCCAACTTTGTGAGAGTGGATTTTCAGAAATCCTTTCCTCATTGCTCTTAATCTGATGATAAATATTGTTTGCTGTAGACTTTAAATAACACTGTGTATGATGGCAGATTAACTACTGCCTGTCTATAAAAATGTTAAGCTATCTTTTAGGATGGCTTTTTTCAAATGGTTTTTAAGGAATTACCTGTCCAACTCCTTCTGTATTAAGAAGAGATGAACTACTCACCATCAAGTTCTATTTTTAATAACACAGCACCTATGTTTATACTGTGTTAGCCAAAGCTGTACAATCTTCTCAGGGCAGAATAGCTCATATAACTTAGAGCATGTCCTTATTCTCCACTGATGTCAGAGAAAGTTAAAAATGTGTAGCAGCTTCAGTATCACTGAAGTACAAAGGAAATGCTGTACCTGCATTTTGTTCTTTTAGGGATTTGCCCATATAATGAAATGGATAAAGGGAGGCTTGTTCCCCAGTACAGGACAAAATCCTCAAACAGATGTTTGCTTTGAAAAATTCCACATAGGCCAGGAGACTTTTATAATACCTTCATGCATTTGTCTCACCTAAATAGAGTCATTTAGATTTTGTCAATTATCTGAAGAAATTGTTATAGTCAGTGCCATTGAGATGTTAAACTTACACAGAGGGTCATTACCTACACCTATGTTATACTGAATGATTTTTTAAGGAAATGCAAAGTGCAAGATAACCTTCTAATCAGGGAAAAGTATCATTAAGGCCTGTGCAGTGATATTGACTGTCATATTACAAAAGCAGAGAAGTGTTACCTACGTAGAAGTTCATGGCCCAGAACTATCCAAGTATCACACTTCAGCATTTCTCTTGCCATAAGATTTTTCTCTTTGGGTATGTAATACTGGTTTGAGGTGTTATAAAGCATGTGGAGCCAGGCATTTCCCTTGTGGGTACAAGCTGAAAGAAGCTGAAACACAGGTTATTTCATGAAAGGTCACTTGTCATATTTTGCCTCCAAAACTGGGTCAAAACCCATAAGGGAAATAATTTCACACATAGGATTCAGGATTTTGGCAAGTCAGGCTATTTTTGGCCCCAACTACATGTCTCTTGAATGATCAACAAAAGACTTCACTCCTGAGCTCAGCACTGGGCACTTTCTTCCTTGTGAAGGAAGAAAGAAGAGCTCAGATGGTTCACAATATTTGGAAGGCTGCTAACACACTGTCAGAAGCACTGTTTCAAAAAACAGGAGTTACATCATAAGAGCATGACTCTAAATATTGTCCTTTCAGTTCTTGGTTTGTTTGCACATTCTTTACAAGGATTAAAGAAGAAGACAAAAGTGCAGTTGTATTTACAGAATAATATCCTCCATGCAACAGAGAAGAAAGCTTTTTCATATTCTATTCATTTTTGAGAGGGAATTCTCCACTTGAACTGATGGAGCCTGGAAGGCCCATTGGTGTAGTCTCAAGCAGCAAGAACATGCTGCCCTCATATGCCTAACAAAGCTCCTGGTCTGCTTCAGCAGGCAGATCAAATCTGTGTCCTCTCATGCACAACACTGCCACGTTCCCTCCCTTTGCCAGAGCTCCCTCCTACACCATCTGATTTCCCCATTCTCCCCAAAAACAGGAGCGTAAAGGAAGAGCTACTCTGGGTACTGCTACTACTGCTTGGTCTTGGACACTGTAGCTGAAGGGAATACTTACCTCCTTTTAACATCAAGGGACAAATTTGAAAATGAGGAGAAACAAAACATAAGAGGTCTAAAAGGAAATACACCATGCAGAGTTAATACTGTACTCCCCTCTCAATTTTCATCTTCGAGATTTAGAGTTCCGTGCCAACAGAAAGAAAATGTCAACAGTGCCATACCTGGCCAGTTTCCTCAAAATAAAAGGAAGTAACAAGCTCTCTAAAAAAGGACAAGTCTTGACTTCTTTTCTAAAGGGACTTGCCCAATACAGAATTTTTTCCTATGGATTGTTTTCACTAATTAAATACATTTCCACAATGCTTTTTTCATTGTCAAATATTTCAGGAAAATTCAGTGAAGTTAATGGAGTGTTCTTGGTTTGTTTTGGTATAGTAGTAAACAAAATTTAATGAAAGGCAGTTGTATAGAAACTATGCTCAGTTAATAAAGAAACTTTTCTTTATTAACATTGTACCACTCTTAAACACACCAGTATGTAAGAAGTTGTCTTACTTGAACAGAAGATCTACTGACTGCAAGATGAAATAATGCAAGGAATTAAAAAGTGTGGCACAGTTTTGCTTCCTATTTAGAAGTCAATGTTCTTATTCCCACGTGTCAAGTCTCTGTTCATATTTTTAAATATTTTTAGTAAATGGAAAAATATGGAAATATATCATTTACACCAGTTGTACTCAGTTGTTCATTTTTCTTAAAAAATCAGCCCCCATTAAAAAAATCTGTTTCCATTAGGCACTGTCTTTTTTGACAAGCAGTACCATCCCTTTCCTAGGTGAATGTGTTCATAGAAATGAAGGGCATTCATATGTTTCATGTAGCCATTGGCTAGGCAAGGGAAAGGAGACAATCTTAGCTAAGGAAATAGATGACAAATAATTCTCTGGGTTTCTTTCTGGCAGCCAAAATGGAGTAACACTTAGTACTTTTGATTTGGCCTACCTAACACTCTCGATGCATTAAACTTCTGCTTATTAATAAGGTTCAGTACAGAAAAAAAACGTAGGAGGTGTTCTTCTTGTTTTGTTTCTCTGATATTGTGATGAATGTTATAAAAGAAGGTGACTATGAACATAGCCTCCATATTATATTAATTGTTGGTGCTATTAACTGTTTGAGCAGATAAATTATTTCTTAAGCATTTCAGCCTTTTTTCAGAACATTAGTAGTGTAAAATGAGCTAGAATTGAATATTTCAGTTAAACACTCACTTGAGGACTAAGAGGTTACTTCAATTCTTCACTCAATGAATATATTTTTAGATTGCCAAAGGGATTTACAAATCTAATTCCTTTTCAAATTAATGGTAAACCCATCCCACAACTGGAATAGGAGGGTGAGAATGTTGGGGTTTTTAAAAAAAAAAAATCTGTAGATCTGCTTTTTCAGAACATGACTAGCTATTATGTGTACTGAGTGGGCGACTGTTTTTCCATGTGATCATGACTTTCCAAGTTTCTATATAATCCTGCCTTGAGCAGTTTCATGTACAAGCACAGACACTGTTAAGTAATCAAGGTAGCAGACGACCTTTGCTAAGATCCACTTCAGAAACCTAATCTTTATGCATACACAACTGAAGGATATCAGAATGATTTTCCAATCCCCCATAATTCTATTTCCATAAACTGAGACAGAATATCCTTTCAGAATACTTCACACCTGTACTTTAGATAGCAAATATTTCTACTCACAGAAACAGGACCTATTTATACCATAATTTGCAGGGATGGCTATAACTTCACTGTGTTCTGGGCTTTGTGACTGTTACGAGCCCTTCTTTTTTGCCTGCACAAAGACGCTATAGAGACTGAAGCAAGAGAGAGCTTTTTCCAAACTAGCTCAGTAGATTAAGATTTAAAAAATAAATTGGGACCCATGTATTATTTTTCTCAACTTATATTCAAAACGTGTAAAGGATTATCATACCTTGCTCAACAAAAACCATCTTTGCAGAAGTATCACTGACACACACTGTTGACTAAAATTTCTGCAATGTGCTTTTTTCCTCAGTAGTAAAAGCGTATCTATATCAGCCAGTTTATAAATAGCAAATAATAGCTCATGGACTGGTGATGCATTTGCAGTAGTATTTCTGTGACTTTCTCTGTTCATTTCAGGATAAGCAGTTAATCAAAAAGTCATGCAGAAACTTCAGTAAAAAATTAGGCTCCAGGTGTTGAGTTGATCTCTTGGACTGTCTTTCAAAGGACTGTCTTTCAAAGGATGATTCTTATCTAAGCTTTAAAGATTGTGAGCTACACCATTAGCAGTCAGGGCAAGAGGAAGCTTTCTGCCACACTGCATGTCCAGTAGAAGGTATCCTTTCATTGCATTTCATCACTTAAGTTGCCCAATATGCTGGGATCTATTTAGACTTTTTAATGGATCTGTTTGCCTTTTTTAATGCCTTTCCCCCATCTGCTTTACTTTCATGTGCCTGGGATTAGCATAAAGAATCAGACAGGCTGCAAAGTTGACAAATGTGTTATGCCTTGATTTTGAACTGCTGTGACAATCTGGGTTTGGAATATGTTGTTAAAGCCATTGGGCTCTGTCCCGAGTTGCCCACCTGCCTATCCACCACTAGGCAGCCAGGATCTGGAGTAGATGGTACACAGCATGGCTAACTCTAGGTGGGGGAGGTTCTCTTTGATATAACTCAGCCATTACACCGTGGAGACAGAGTTAGAACACACACATGCATGGATGAGACAAGACTTTCACATTCCATTTTGTACCTCTCGACAGTAACTGAAAAAATGTTAAGAAATTCTACAATAGCTTTTCCTTTTTGTATCTTCCTCTCCCTTCCACCCTGACTCATTTTCACAGCTTAGAAATTTTACAAATAGCTCACACACTTGCAAGGGCTGGGGGAGTAGGGAAGGTCCTGCCAAAACCATTTTGCAGCTGGAGAGGGAGGGTGAGATGGCATTTGTTTACATCCTTCAGTTGAGAAGTAAAAACATTTTCCAATCTTTGAAACAGTTGGAAGAGGGAACGCATCAGGCTTTCTATAATTCAGTGTTGCTGGTTTCAGAATTTTTTTGTTCTTCTATTTATGCACAGTATATCTGGGAACACTTGCTGGATCTTGTTAGGGAGAGGGTCAGGCACTGCAGATAAAAATGGACTACTGTCTGAGCAGACTCCACAATTATCCCTGGTCTTCCTCAATATGCATGTTCTGTGATAACCCGGGCTGGGGGCACCACAGGAGCTCTGCTCAGCAAAGTTGGTCTCTCTCAGCCGCCTTGCAGGGGAATGCAGCCTGCCTGGCAGGAGTTGTTTGTTTGGCAGGGACACATGGGCTCCTCTCTCCTCTCTAGGGGCTGGGCAGGAGGTAGGGGAGAAGGGGACCCTGCTGCCTGGCACTCAGCCTTACCTGGACATGTGCTCCCGCTGGGGTCTGTGTGCCTTCTCCAGCCCTAGTTTGGTGAAGATCCCCACCAGCACCATGACTGCTACAACCCCACAGATGATGTAGACAATAAGGTTGGTTTTATCCCTGGTAGGGTCATGTAGAGGGTCGTCTATGCGGGAAGGAGGCTTCCCAGTGTTCATCCACAACGGCGTCTCATAGTTTGTGCAGGTGTTTTGATCCAACCTTGTCTTCCTGAACTTGCAGCAAAACCTGAAGCCACAAGTGCCACAGCAGAAGATGAACTCCCCCGAGCTGCAGTTAAAGGGGGGGTCCCACTGCCCCATCACGTCAAAGTAGCCCCTGCAGAAGTCTGGGGTGGGAGGGGGCTCGGAGGGGTCTATCTGTTCCCCGAGGCTGGAGTGGTTTCCTCCCGAGAGCACCACAA
>NW_008238321.1:4022934-4040791 GCF_000691975.1 Corvus brachyrhynchos
GCCCTGGCCCCGGCGCACCGAGCACAGGTACAGCGGTGCTCGCAGAGCGTGCTGCCGACCGGGGCTTTGTCTGCTAAACATGAGCTGCTCTTGCACATCATTTATTTAAAAATCTCCTTACAATGTCAGTCAGTTGGCTCCAGAGGACACAGTGAGGCAGCGCGTTGTTTGCGAGATACAGAATTGAAATAACTTCCCCCAAACAGAGAACTGACTCTGGGAAAGACTTTTTAATGATTCACTCTCCATCCCTGTTACTTAACTCTCTCATCTCTGTCGTTTGTTTCGGCAGTAACCTGTGCAAGTAGCAATAACATTATCCTGAATACTTTGCTGCCACCAAATGTAGGAAATAAGCCCACTATGGCGTGGTTTAACAGTGTGGGTTGGTGCTGAAAGCCGCTTCCCTTTTCCTCGGGGCATGTCTGTGAGTGCCTTGCCGTGGCCCTGCGGGCTGCCCTTGGCTCTGGGGAAGGCTGTGTGCTGAGGCTCTGCCACGCCAGGCTGCCCTCCTTCTCCCTCTGCATCCCTCGCGCTCTTCAGGAACTTGGGCCAAGTCCGTGTGGAGTTGTTACGCGGTAAATAAACAGAAAGGTGAGGCAGAGGACAAAGCAGACGTTTGGAATCGGAGAGGGCTGTAGTTAGCTAATTGCAATCCTTTGCCTTCTCTTAAAAATAGACTCTAAGTACAGTGATGATTCCACTGAACAGTTTGACAGTAAGCCTGGCATCTTTGTCCAGGAGGTAGGTTAGAAAGCCCCTTTATTTCTCAGCAGAGAAAGACAATCATTCCCAGCCAAAAACCAGCCTTTCGGGGTTTTAATATTTAATTCTTAAAACCTCCACCTCATCAACATCCCCTTTCAAGTCTCCTCTGAAATCATATAATTCCTCCCTTGTGTATACTTCTCTCTGCTATTATTTATTATTTAACACTTTGTGATGCAGTTTGTGCTGAAAATACTGCACAAAATGAATCTTTTCCATACTTATTATTGCATCTAGAGACATTTAAGGTCCAGTCTGTCAAGCACTTAAGATTATGCAAGTTTCCCTGTTGATTTGACGGCTAAAAAGCTGCTTAAATATTTTGCATGATTAGTGCTATACATGTGCGGAAATAATAACATCCAAACCCGATTTATTTTAGGGGTTATTAATCCTGACTAAATATGGTACAAGTTTCTTGTTTTGCTGAGTTCCTAGGGCTTTCCTTAAGAATTCCCCTACAAAAAAAGAAGCCAGAGGGATTTAGGCTAGAACCTGACATCTGTGGGATTCAGGTTCATGAGATCAGAACTCAAACCTAAGTGGCATGTGCTTGGGAAAAGCAGCAAGGTGATCAAACCTCCTTGAAAAAAATGTTTCGTATAGCACCAAGGGACTTTGGATCAGACCCATGGAACCCAGAACCCATAAATCATGCTATCCTTAATTAATTATAAGTTACTTTAGTTGTTATGCTCTCTCTGCCTGTTAGTTGTATTAGCAGTGAAGTTATTCCAGCTGTACCATGTCTTAGAATGCCAATAGTGAACTGGAGTTGTTCTAGACTGGGGTACAAGCCCTTTTTACTAGACCTCTAGCAGTGTGCTTTAATGGCTTCATAGCATGTAGTTCTAACACCTGTATGACCAAAATATAAACCCATTAAATACTATAATGGAAATAAAACTAGTTGAGAGAAATGAGTATTACAGACAGTACTGAGGCACATCTTGGGTCATCCTGTGATTTTATACAGCTTTTCTCAATAAAGTCAGCCAATAAATGTCTATTTATTTGTTGTGCTTAACAAGTTGAGAAACATGAAAGATTTCCCAGTTTAGCACCATCATCTTCCACTTTCAAGACTTCAAGAATTTCAAGACTTCTCTTTTTGACATTGCTTTAAGGCAAGTAATAATTACCTTCTTTTCCACAGATCTATCCCATAAGGAATGCTCTTTGCCTCTGAAATAACTGAGAGGATGAATGTTTCAACCTGAACCTACAGACTTCTCTTTACTCAAGTGCATATCCATTTAATTAAGTGGAATTCTTATTTTAGGCAGCAACCTTATACAAAATTCTTGTTATATTTTCCCTCTAATTTCTTTGACTTGTTTTCACCAAGACAATGTGAATCAATGGAAATGCTTGTTGTTCAACTTTAACCTAGAAAATAGGCTCCTCTTCTGGTAAATTCAGTAGCAATGTATACTCATGTCACATGGAAGCTGCATATACACCCATACTCTGTATATTGATTTCTGTGTGGAATTGTACATAGAACTGATTCTTTCAGGGTTTTTTATGTGAATAAGAGAGTTTGAAAAAAGAGTAAAATTAGGAGAGAAAGTCAGTAAGTTAACCTGAATGTTGAGGTGGTGGCAAATATGAAGAGTATAGAACAACTAGAACATATGGAGCAATTGCAATTATTATGTTCAAAATTCTATATTTAATTTTTTTTTTATAATAACAATGTTGATGCAGCCTTTGAGTATTTCCCTGGGACTGATTACCTGCCAGAGAGAATAGTCTTCTGTTGAGCACTGAGTCAATGGAGCTTTCTAGCCAATCATTAAGTCCCAAGAAATGCCCTATAGCTCAATCACCATTATTAACAGACATTCCAAAGGTGTGAATATCTGTCAAAAAAAGCAGCTAGACGGGCCTGATCTCAGGCAGTATTGATGTGAAAGGTATTTTGTGATAAGAAATGTCATGTGGAAACTGGAATGAGGCAGTCAATGTCCATTTCCTTGGTAGTCATTTCATGCTGCAGTGGGGTGTCTGGATGTAGATACAAACTGTATCGTGGCTGGAGAACGGAGGAGGTGATGATTGTTCTGTGCCAGGCCAAGTGGCAGCAGGTTTGCAATCACTGTCTTTAAAAGAACAGTTCAGTGGTGGAAGATGTCTGCTGGGCAGCACTAGGGAAGCTTGAGGCCTGAAAGAAGTATCTTAGCAGATGTGAGTTGAAGAACTCTTTAAAAAAAGAGTTAAAGAAGTGTGTTTTAGAGGCTACAAGTGACATAATGTTTATAGATACTGAAAAAAGTCCTATGGTTCACAAATATTGTAAACACCCTGAATCACACAACACAGAAGTTTGTTTTGAATAGCTCTACGTTCTTGAATTAGCATAGATCAGACAGCCCCATTTGCATCTACCAAGTTCTGTTGCTCCTCTGTGAGCAGTGTCCTTCCCCAGTGGTATTGTCTTGCTGGATGGTTAAAATGCATTTGGTTTTAGTTACACAGCAAACACTTCATAAGCCTTTGCTCTTTTAACCAAGAACTGCAATCATTAGTATATCAATGCAGCAATGTGTGACATCCCAACCTGCATTGTGTTGACACTAAATATACTTCTGTTTTTATAAATAGTGAGCACACATCTTCTAACTAACCTGTCCCTTTTCATTAAAAAAGATGCACATACAGACTAGGACAGAAGCAGCTTGTTCTTATAATTTCATGGATTCATAGCAATTTTAACGGGAACATCTCACAAATATTGAGCACTTCTTTGTTATTGTCATCAGGTCTCAAAAAATACACTTTGCACATAGCAAAGGGATCACCATCAAGAGATTTTAGTGAGCCGAGAGGTGCTGCATGAATGAAAAACAACGAGAGACTTAGTTTTATGGCTTACTGAGAAGGAATATAATTTATTGCAGTTCTATAATGTAGAAATTACCTTTATAACCTAATATTTTTCTCTTCAGTCTTCTTGTAAAACCAAAACTGTAGTAATTACATGGTTTGGGTTTGAGGCAGGCAGTAACAGCAACCACATTTGGAGTGGATTTCATGAAATCCAGAGAGTTCTTGTAGCTTCAGCTTAATTCAAAGGACATCCAGAAAAAAAATCAGATAAATGTAGCAGGTAAATAGAGTACTTGCAAATAAATATACAAGAGGAAATACATGTATAGTGCAAATGTCTTCAGTATACAGCACTGGAAAATAGTGTCGACATGTCTAAAGCGGCTTCCAGCAGTGTAGCTAAAAAATGAGCTGTGCCCTCGGGTTTTGTTGCACAGCTACTGTTCTGATCCTGAACAAGGAAAGATGACAGCCAGTTTCTCTTTGGCAAAACTGATGTTACTTTTGAATTGTAGCAGTATTGTAAGTACCTGTGAACAAGGTATGTTTCTGCTTGTTATAAATTAGACTGACACGGAATTTAGATCTGGAATGATTGACTGGGTGTCTGAGGATTACTGCAGCTGACAAAGTAGGCTCTGCAGATCATTGCAAACTTGTGCCAACAAAATCTTTATCTTGTGAAGAAAACTAAAAAAAAGAAAAAGAAAAAAAAAAAGGCTACACAGGATCAAAAAATTGGAACTGCTTTTGTATCCTTCCAGCTGAAAAGCAAACCACCTTTGTTCCCATGAGTTCAACTTTTCAAGGCAGAAAGGAAGCCTTTCTAAACAGGCCTAAAATAGCATTAAAAATTGTCAAGGTTAAAGTGAGTATAATAGGCTGTATACTCTGCCTGAACGTAGAGAAGCTGTGCTTAGATACAGAAGAGGACACATAGGAGAGAAAATTTTCTGATCTTCTGCTGTTTGATTCTGGCATACGTTAGACCAGCTGAGGAGCTGATCTAACCAATACCTCTTCTAAAACTCCTCAGCAACTGAGATAAAGAGGTAGACAAGTTTAGCCTACAATGTGCATTCTTCAGGCCCAGAACATCCATGGATGGAAGGCAGAATAAGAAATCAAATTGATGAGTCAAAGTCTGACAGTTTCAGCACTAATAACCCTCAAGGGCTATAGAAGTGAGCTGTAAACCTCAGAAGTGAAGAATTTGCTCTTCACAGAAATGTAAATTCGCTGTATTACTTAACTAACAAAATATTTTAGCCACCATGTATTTTGCATGTCTTCCAAAATGTTCTGTCAAGCAACCAAAATTGAAAGTTCTTGCTGAAAATTAGACCTTTTTAGTGTGCTTCCCTGATAATAAGCTTTAATGATGTCTCCCTGTATCACTGTCACAACATGCCCATCAGGAGCTTGATGTATTTTGAGTCTTACATATAGTACTAATATATAGATGCAGGAACTTTCGGATTTATGAATAAGAAAATTTCACTTGGCAGTTCCATTTTTAAAGGATACTAACTGTTAAAAAGACCCTCAGGATTTTAAATGGCTAAGTCACGAGACTGATGAAATAAGAGGTACAAAGTAATAACGGTCAGAGTTCTGTGATACCTTTTTACTTCTAAAAATCACCTGTTATCAGTGTCAGGTGATACTGTCACCAGTTGTCAGGTGGCTATCAGATTCACTTATGTGACTGTATGCCTGGCCAAGAGGATCAGATGTGCTTGCCAAAGGTTAAACATCCACAGACCAACTGAGTATCTACTAAATTCAGCAACTGTCTTCTCACTGATTTAAAATGAAAGTGGTACTGAGTGATTTTGCTCAAGAGATGCTGAATAATCACAGCTTACATGAAACCACCAGATGTCTGAGTGGTCAGTACATCTGAAAACCAGGTCACATATTTGAAAGCCCAATAATGAATTCAGAAACTAAATTTAGGCCCATATGTTGGAAAGCTGTTGACGTGCACAAATACACACACAGGTTCCAGACCGCGCTTTTAGGCAGATGGTAGCAACTGTCCCTTCTTGACTGCACTTGACAGCCAACTGTAAAGAGCAGTGCTAAAGCTGGCTCCAAAGGGATTTGCTTCTCTGTCCTTGAGCATGATAGCCAGCGAGGAGAAATAACCTATCATGTATGCTGACAGATGGGTCAAAAATCCATGAAGATTTCAAGGTGGAAGAGCAAATGCCATTACTTATGTTTTCTTTCTAGACAGCATTCTGATGCTAACAGCATTCATCATTGGTATTTCTGATCACAATGCAACTCTGTTACACCTACATAAATGCAGTATCTATCTAGAACATCTGTCTAGGTATTCTGTTATACTATCTTGAATGAAAGGGTGTCAATCTAATTTCATTGCTCTTTGCATAAAGCCAATATTAAACTGAAAAGTTAATGCTTTGAGTAAATAATGTGTAGCAGAACATTTTTAATATTTTTTGTGGTTTTATAACATATATTTGCATAAAGGTTTTTTTATTATTGTGAAAGTGCAGTGATCCCACAGCTGGACAAATAATAGGACAAATAAAAGGATTTTAACTGCAATGTGAAATGCACATCAGGGAGTTTTAGGAAGTGATGCAAAAAGATGCTGACAGCAGACTCTTGTGGTATCTTTTTGTTGTAGTGTTTACTTAAATCAGCAGATTATCTCTAACCTGCTAAATATAATCTAATGCTAATAACATATTTAGGATATCTGTTCCCTAAAACGTATTTTGGAGATTATTGCAGAGTACAGTAAGTTTTATCACAAGATGCTGGTATCTGAGAGTACAGTTTCAGAATGGATTGTTTAATCCGTAATTGATATAGGCAAGTAATTTAGGAGTAAAATGTAAAGAAGCTCTAAAAGGAATATTTCAGTGTAATATGGAAATGATACACACACATATATAGGGCCAGTTGTAACAGAATACTTGGTAAAAGGACAACTCACAATTTTCTTGTGTGTGTGTGTGAATTAGTCTGTCATTCACTCCCACACACCCAACAAAAAGCTGGCCTCTTTAAAGTCAATTTTGTCATTTCTATACACCTTGAACGCTTAAATAGGATTTTCCAGTTTAACAAATTCTCCCTGTGAATTTAGGGATTGATCTTCTTTAAAAAGAAAAAATAACAAAATTTAGAAGGAAATTGCTCATAATTTCTATGCAAACTAGAACAATTGAAGTGAGCCTTGATAATATGATGAACAAAGAGATAATTTAGATGTCTGAACAATAGGATCACTTTCCTACATAAACAATGCAAATATTTCAACACATAAAATGACCATAAGTGAAAAAGAGCAGATATCTCATAATACCCAATTATCTCACTTGTTTCTGTCATAATGTTTAGCTCAAGTTAACAAAAAAAAAAGACAACACAAAAACATTTGCACAGCAAGATCAGAAATAGATCCATGTAAAGCCTCAGCCTGGGTCCAGTTTTCAGTCTTTTTATCTCATTGCACAGGATTTTTTTAGTATTAGGTCTGTTGACTATCATTAATTAGTTATTGATTGCTGTATGCGTAGTCTTGACTCCTTATTATTAACAGGAATATTACCATTGAAGTCAGTGGAGAGAAGATTTCACTCTAAGGCTCAAGATTTTATAAGTTTCTTCTCATTGAGATGTTCTTTATAGGACATAATATTCCATTTTTTTCAATGGGGTAATTTTATAATGCAAGTGTTCTTCATAATGAAAGAAAACCCAAAATCTAACATTAAAGGCTAAAGAAGAAAACAGGAAAAGTTAAAGACAAAAATACAAAGGCCATATTCTGATACTTATTATATGAGAAAATGTAGAAATATTTAAGCAAATAATGTTTCCACATACAATACAGCTTTAAACTCCTGTGCATCATGTTCCTGAAAATGTATTCGGCCAGCTCTCAGTCTCTCTTTGCATCAGTCCATGGAAGCCCAAGGGAGGCACGTTCTGCTGGCACAGGGGTAAGGAGAGCTCTTTGGCACATATGCTCAGGGAAGCTGCCTGCACTGCTAGGGAAAGCAAGAAAAATCAGCTGTGTATTCAACAACTCTTGTTTCCACCTTCCTGCCTCCATCCATCCTAAGCATCTTCTCTGTGCCCTGTGTAAGAGGATGAGGGCTCCTTCTCACTGACTTCATGACCTTTCACTAAATACAGCTGGAATTTTCTGGGACAAGAGAAGGGTCATCTCTATACCACGTACAGATACAATTTTCTTGGCAACTGACATACAGCTGTGGAGCTGATTCCCTGAGGAATCTCAACTCCTTAAGAATAAACTGTAAAATCCCTTATTTTCATCTGCTCGTTCAATAATAATAACAATAGCAGCAACAACAAAGCCATCCCTCCTAGGACACAAGGAGAAACTACAGATCCTTTACTGTGGTTACACTGAGAACTTGTAAAGGTGTTTTGATACCATGGTGATGAACACAGCATAAATGCCAAGATAGACGATGGATCCAGCTGGCACCTCTCCCTCCTCCCCCACATTCATGGTGTTCACCACAACAAGTTTATGATTTTGTCCTAAAAATCTGTTGAGTCCTGTTGGTCTTTAGGAATTTACTTGCAGAAATCACAAAATGCTCTCTTTACTTTGGTTTAGTCTAGACTGCATAAGAGGTGCATGATTTTTTTCAGAAATGACACCCATATGATAGATCATTCTCTTGAAAAAACCCCAACTCCTCTAAAACCCTATCTGATAAATAAATGTGAGCTCTCCTTGGGAAAAAATTATTTACCTGTCTGGTCAGTCAGTTTAGGAAAGTTTTACCCAGGATAGTATTATTATATTTGTTCAGGTGAGATTCGTTGTTCGGAAGCTCAAACAGAAAATCCTCTAAGTTAACTTCTATCTTGTACTTCTTCTGTTTACATAGGGTTTATTTAAGAATGAGGGGTTTGATTTTTTATCTAGAAGATGAGATAAATTGTTGCTAGACTAGATTATGTAAGAACCCAGAAATACTACAATTCTCTTTTCTTACAGGAAAAGTGTGAAAAAAATAGCAGTCTCATTGATTCACTAAATCTTTCTCAAGATATTTACTAAGTTTTTAATAGTAAACACTGCTATTTTAAATTTACAGTTTATTCCAGTTCCACTGTACAAGAATGCCATTGTGCTTTACACTACTTTGTGCCCTTTCTGATAGCTTCATTATAAGTCAAAGGCTGAGTGGGTATGGACCAGGTGCAAATCTTTCAGGTGCAGTAGAACAAAGTATTCTTAGGAGTAAGTAGAAGAATTTTTGTCGCAAGGAAAGCAGACATTTATAAACAAAGGTTTAAAAATCTGTCATTGAGTGTATTAAAATTAAACATTAAACATTTTTCACTGCGAAATTAATTTTGAAAGTACTTGAGCAACTGAAATATTTACATACCTGGACGCTTCCAAAACATTTACATTTCAAAAGATGAAGCACTAGGTACCGGGAGAATATTAGTAGATGAAATTCTAATGGATCTAAATGAGACCAGGGCTCCTTTCAGCC
The DNA here is from genome assembly GCF_000691975.1 of Corvus brachyrhynchos. Classification (NCBI taxonomy): domain Eukaryota; kingdom Metazoa; phylum Chordata; class Aves; order Passeriformes; family Corvidae; genus Corvus; species Corvus brachyrhynchos. Next base: position 4,032,066 of record NW_008238321.1, read on the forward strand.
AGGGTGAATTTCATTCTTTATTTGCTTGAGTTGCAGAAATTTGATTGACCAAAGTTTATCCAGAAGCAAATTAGTGCTGAAGTGTGAACATCAGAGCTTTGAGACTACTATCATAGCCTTATGCTGGCTTTTTTTTTATCCAAAGAGTCCAATTAAGCAAACCTGGCAGAAACCTTAAAAGTATTCTCTGCTGGTTGTTAGTAAAGAATTGATCCCTCTTTTTTTAAGAGAAAGTTTACCTGTTTGCCCAATGAAGAGTTGAAGGAGAAAAAGACAGTGTAACACGAGAACTACACAGACTTCTTCTGACTGAGAAAAGACTGGAAATTCTAGTACCAGCCTGTTTATAACATAATTATTTCTGACTGACAGGGAGGTAACAGATACTTCTTCAGGTCAAGGCTTCCCAACCTGTTCCTAGGCAAGCTTTCCATTCTTTTTCACACTAGGTGGACTTCAATTATTGTGGCACATCAAGCGCATGAACAGACCACGTGCAGATCTCTCAATCCTTTAAAATGCATAGTGGGAGGGTCCCTACTCCAGTTTAACAATACTGGCTTACAAAACTGCACCTGCACAGGAAAGAAATTTAGCATTATATGAACAGTTTACTCAGCCCCAAAAAATTTTGTTGGAGAAAGCTTAGGGCAGACAAAAGTTATAGTTTACTATAGTTTGCCTGAAAATAAATATGTAAATCAACCTGGTTTTCAGTTAAGTTTGACCTTCTCTGGAGACAAATTAGTCTTGAAGGTTTCTAGAGAAGCAAATGGAATATTTGCTTTCCCACCTGCCTGTTCCAGCAAGGAATGTAATGATCTCCATCTAGGTAAGCCTGGAAATATAATAATGAATGCTATTTTGCTAGAAGTTCAGCACTGGCAAATTCTCACCAGTTCAGAATTCTTTAATACTTTTTGCAGAAATTATCATAGAATATGCTGGCAGATAAGACTAGATTACAATTGCTTGAGAACTGATGAGTTTAAAAGGAACTGTCATAAATATTGTAGTGAAGTGCAGCTTGTTGATACAGTATTACATCACATTTTGTACATCAAATAGGCATAGTAAGATCTTCACCCATTGAATCAGATTCATCAATCACGTTTTTATATATTATATACATATTTTGTATATATATACATTATATATACATAGATATGCTTTTTCCCTAAAGTCAGTTGCTCTGTTCCAAATGTCTGATTTTAAAATGTTTTTCCTTAGTGCTTGTCTTGGAGAATAAACTGAAGTGCAGATTCAGATACATTATTATATTCCTAGCATGTTGAGCTCTTATGATGTTTAGAAATACTGTGGAACTGCAAAAAAGGCACAGTCAATTAATTCCTTCATTTGAATAATTAAACATTTTAAATACTCCCTCCATACCTTATGTTCAGCTCTAGATATATTATTAATAGTAGCTTGTACTGTGTGCTGCAGAAGACTGTTAGGCACATTATTCCTAACATGATTCCTAGAACCTGGGGAGGAGAACGTTTCCTGGCACTATGAATTTACCTACCCAATGACAAAGTTATCATGTTCTAATTCAAACATGTTTCACACTGCAGTAATTACTCCATATGAATGTTGTGCTTTTATTTTAACAAAAAATTCAGCACAGTTAATTATTCCAAAAAATTGTTATGGTTGACAAACCCATCCAATTGCATTCAACAAAAATGCTAATCACACTTCACTATTTTTGAGCTGTTTCTGGTTTACCACTCATTCCAGTACCATGGTCTATAAAGTAAGACCACAGCATAAATTCAGGATCATGGGCCAGACTCTGTGTTGTCAAGTGGGTGTTGTGAAGATGTCATGGCTAGAGAGGGTTTGTTACATCTCTGCGTGGTGAGGGCACCCCTACAGGCAAATGGCCTCCCAGTGTCTCTGCTTGGTGGGACTGGCATTGTGCCATTTGCTCACTCTCAGGCCCCCTCTGGGACACTGTGCAATGTCTCCACCATGCTTTTTGAATGAGCCTGACAAGGCTTCATAGCAGGAAGGTCTTAGTTCTGTGTGATTTTAAAGCTAGAGTCTGAAGCAGAAAAGGGTGGCACAGTTCATTTTGCAAGGACACTGGGTTAATTTTCCACAGAGCATATTTGGAAGGGTTGGATGTAGCATCTTCTCATTCGTAGCCTACTGTTGTACACAGCCTTCTGCAATTCCTTACTGTGTATTCCTGCAACCAACTGGCAAACATCAAAATGATCTTTAATGGTTCCAAGTCATCTGCAGAAAAGGCACTTGAGTTAATTTCTATATTTTGCTTGATGTACAGGGGACATATCTTTATTGTGATCATCCTGCAGCAAATGTAGGAATGGATCAATAAAACCAAGCAATATTTCCGTGAATAAAATTTTACTTCTCAATTGTTTCAAAACCAGAAGAAATTCAAAGAGTGGGAAAGCCACTTCTCTAGTGTCAATTATTCTGGATTTTTATGCTGGGACATTGGACTCTGTTACATTTGTAACAGAGATTTGAAAAATACTGGAGCATTAAAAATTTGTAAGAACACTGGGAATACAGACAGTGTTTGCTGTCATTGACTTGGTTGTTATAAATAAGTACTACTGGAAGGAATCTGAAAAAATCATTGCAAACACGGTGAAGGAAGCTGGTAGTTGAAGTGAAGGGTAGTACAGAACAGGTGGATTACATTTGCCTTGTAGGGCATGCAGTCTTGTCCTCATCTATTATTAATTTTAAAAGTAGGAGCTTTGTGGTGCATGTTATGTCTTCACTCATAAATCAGCCTCTGCGTGCCTCTACCTGTGTCCAGATTTTTCGTTATCTGTTTTTATCCAAGGCCTGTAAAACACTTACAGATTTTTAGACCAGGAATCTGAGGGAAGTGGAAAATGTAATTTATTGCTGAGATAATACTGTTGAAAAATGGACCCTTCTGGTTATCTAATACAATCATTAATGGGAAAAGAAAGGTCCTTGAAATTTGGAGAAACAAAAGTGCTAGACACAGCTGAAAGAGAGTCCATACTGAAACCTAAAAAAAAATCAAGTAATATTTAATTTTCAAATCACATTTCCTGCAAATTAAAATAAGAGGTTTGTAATAGCGATAATTACCTATTCAACATCCTTCATCAGTCTCTGAACTCATTTTCTTCAGTCATTACTTGAGTGAAAAAACCCTTAAATGGGTCACTTATGGTTAAATTAATCTGCGCTTTTCCCAGAGTACCTCCTTTGTTCATCTCCAGCTTTAATTACTGAAAAACATTTTGTTTTATAGAAATCTGTGGCAAAATAGATGCATCCTTCATAGTCATCCTATTTCAGGAAGTTCAGTGACTGCTATATTAGTGACATCACAGATGGTAAAGTCAATTTTAAGATCTACTTCACATGCAAAACCTGGCACACAATATGAGTGAATCCTAATGTGTAGAAGAGTTCTGTGAAGAGTTTAGGGAACAAATCATTCTCCAAAGCAGCAAAGATTCTCTGAACCACCGATGCAATTTATTAGGCTGTATTTGAGGGGAAAGTAGTGGCAGAATGGGACTCAGGAAGGCCAATCCACAAGAGGATTTATTTGCCTGATTGATGTACAACTACCTTTTGCACTTCAGAAAACCTATGTGGAACCTTGTCATTTCTGTGGTGTCAAACTCCACTCTAGCAGAAGCTACATCTTTGCAAAGTGGTATGACAATGGTTTCTCTTTCACAGTTTTCTTGTAGTCACTCTTTTTTTTCTCAAAGTCATCTGACGCCACTGTTTCTTTATATCAGTTTGTTATATCCTGTCAGATGGTGATGTACATGTGCTTCTGAAAAATGTATTTGGTTAAAATTTAGGTTAAAAAACAAAAATTTCCCTTTTCTGAAAGAGGATGAAATCTCTTTATAGAAGGAAAGAAAAAGGTATCAGTTTTTTTCAAAACACCCAAATTGCTTGTATGTCAGCTGAAATGTAAAAAGGAGTTTTTCCAGTCTGGAAAAAAAAAAAATGTATGCTTTCAGTAAGGAAACAAAGAGATTCATCCAGTACATTTGCAACACCTTTTGGGTTAACCAATGTAACAGGAAAAGACAAGTGCCCTTGTTGTATGTCTAGTTGAAAAATATCGAAGTGCTCTGATTGTTTATTGAATTTTAATACTTGAAAGATTGCTGCTTCTTTGATTTTTTTGGCAGAAATAGCAAGTGTGGTTAATGATCATCAGGGGTTGTATTTTTTCTTAGTAAAATGTCATTTATCAGCAAAGGAGAAAGGAATCTCAGAGTCATGCATACAGATACATAAACTAAATATTAATTTTTCTTCCAGGTTCCAGGTTTTGCTTATACATTAATGGAAAATCTATTTGTTTAAAATAGAAAAGTCCAACAAGTCCAAATTTGAGACCAAGTTGTGAAATAAAAGCTTTTAAACCTAGATTTTCTTCTTAGACCAGGTCAGTGTATACCTGAAACCCATAGTACTCTAAAAGCATGCAGATATATATGTGTATATATATACTAAATAGTTTCTTCAAATCTATTTATATTCCTAATTCCTTTCCATTTGTAACTGGACAGGTCTTGATGAGCAGCAGGAATCATAATCTTTAGATAGAGGGCAAATGCTGCACAATTCTGACAGAAAAATTCTGGAGAACAGTTAAGTCAGGAAGTTCTTAGTTCAAGATGAGGTGGCAGTCAATCACAAATATTCTGCATCATTTTGGAAATGCACACTTCAACTAAAACCCTGATTTTTTTCACTCAGCTCCAGCCCTGATGGACTCCTAGGCAATTTTTCTGTGTCTAGCAGTTTCAATACAAACCCATGACCCAAATATCCATGATTTTTCAGGAATAGACACTGAATGTATCAAAGATAAGCACCAGATCAAAGAATTCCTCCTAGTCTGGCTCTCTCATTCACTGGAGTCTTTACTAGTCACGACTTTCAAATTTGCTGGTAGCCCAGCTCTCAATCATTCAATGAAAGGTGCAAGTTCTCAGCGTAACTGAAAATGAAATCTCAGGACAGGGAATTCTAAAATCAGAGGCACCCTGAATAAAGTAGAATTCTTCAATATTTGGGAGCACAGAAAATGAACAAGACATCTTAAAAAATGAGCAGTAGCTCCAGATAGAACCTGTATCTGTGTCAGAAACTGGAATTCAGTGTGCAAAACAAATTGAGTTAAATAGTGTATTTAACTCATTACATCAACTTTTATATCTCTCATAGTTACAGTGATTCAAGGAATATATTACAGGTTTCTTGAACAAATGAAGCCTGCCCACACTAAATGAGTCAGATAAAAATCAATTACACTGTGGATTTTTAGCTGTGGAAATAATCAATGTCATCATTGTTCCCTTCCTAGCAACAAAATATTGGTCCTGATCAACCTATCCTTTTAAGCTGGTTTGTGCTAAACATTTTTAACATTTTTGGTATTATTTTGTGGGCCCTTTGAAAATTGAAAGCCATTTGGTATCAAGGCCGAATATTATCAGAGCCTTTTTTTTAACATTTCTAGCACTCTTCAGTGCAGTAATTCATTTTTATTGTAGTAATTATTTTTTGTTTGTATTGAACATCCATCAGACCTTAAGTTTTATCATATTCTGTAATGTTTTAGGCTCAGATTGCTAAATTTACCTATAATGGTGTAGCCATCCTGGAGTCTCACTCTCAGCAATGGAGCAGGACATAAGAGTGTACTCGTATGAGATACTACTGTAAGTTTGCAGAACCTACTGATTTTTATCCATTAGCTGTTCTTGGGGAAGGAGAGGAGCTGTATCCTATGCCAAACCTTCCAAAATGTTGCATCTGCTGTGAATGGTGTCCTGTTCAAGGACTTAAAGGGAGAAGAGATTCATGAAAAACAGACAATACATTGTATGCACCATTTATTTTCAGCATGAGTAAATTGATATTCTTTCTAAACAAATACAATTATGTGTGATCCTTTTTCTATCACCAGGTTTTATCAATTTCCATTATTTTGTCTAACTTATCCCTCAAGGACTCATATCTATCAGCAGGCACTGAAAACAGATGTTGATACTGCTGTGTATGTTGTTTACACCTCCAACTTTCATTGGATTCCCTGAATTCCAGATGGCACACAGTCATTCTATTCTATATATAAGATTAAAATGGTTTCGTTTCAAATCTGCATATCTGTCTGTGCTTTGTAATTTTAATTCCAATGTCTAGAGTAACCTTGTTATGTCCTTTTCACCTTTTGTACTCTTCAAGTTTTGCTGTCATTTGCTGAGATTAGAAAAAAGATTCCCCTTCTTCAACCACTGCTTTGACTATTTTGCTCTTTATTTGAATTGCTCAATAGAGGTAGTAAATTTTAGAATAATTTACTTGTTTTATTAGTATTATATCTGGATTTCTCAAGGTGCATAGAGTCTTACTTTAAACTGCAGTAAAAAATAAAGTAGCATGTCTATTACTGGATTTTTCGGAACTTCCAAGAACTGTAAGTGTTGGCAGCATGATCTAAAGCACGCTTGAGTTAAGTCTTACAAGATCTGGACTCCACAGATCTGCACTATTCTATTCACAGTCCTTACTAAGCTAAACCTTATATAAGAATTTTATTTTCAATGCCTGCATTTCCCACTTTTAATCTCTTATTTTCAATATACTGCATGCCCTCCCAGAATGGTACATTTCCCTCTGTATGCTCACATTAACTTTATAAAATTAGTAAAAATCTCAATTCACACTCTATAAATAAGAGGAGACACGTGCTACTGTAAAATATTTATTCAGTGCCATTATATTCATGACACTTTTTATAACAAATCAAGTCCTATGACAAAATTCTGATGCTGTATCTAGGTCTCATTTGGAATGAGTCCATGAAAATCTATAATTAAACCAACATAGATCAGTAGTAACTTTGAACGACTTAGTCATAGTAAAATGAGTTTAGCTGTATAGCGTTTGGTCCATGAGCTTGGCTTCAAAAATGCATACTTCAAATTTGGCAGAGTAAAGGAAGCAGGAGAGAGCTGAATTCCCTCTCCTGAACACACAGTCCTGATTCTCAGTTCTCACGTTTATAAGCAAATGTTCCTTTATTTCTGCAGATGAAAACACTTCTGCACTCAGGCTGTAAAATCACAAGAAAATGTGTTTAAATTACAAAATTAAAATTTCTCATGGCCTCCTCATTACAGTAAGTAATGCTCAAGGTGATCTAAGATGAAGGGATTTCATTTGAAGAGGAGGCAACATAGGCAGGCTGCACTCACCATCATAATCACCTAGAAAGAGCTGAGCACCCTGAGGCTCATCCGTGACCCATTCTGCAAAGACACCAAATACAGTACTGACAACAGAGTTTTGTAGAGGAGAGCACCCTATACATGTCTAGAAAAAAAGAGCTATGAAATTACAGATTTAGATGAATCTAGAAGATCTTACGATCCACATCTCTGCCAGGTCTGATTCAATCTTTCAGACATGCATAACTTGACAAGAAACATGGTTGCCTTTAGCAACACATCCAGGTTAAGTAAGACAAAGGTAATTCAGCTGCTGGTAACAATCTCATGTCTTTGTGCTCCAGAACCACACTATGCTGCCTTGCCAAAACAATCTACATTTTTTGGTCTGCTCTTGATGTTATTTCACTTGCAAAATTAATCCTGAGTTTAGCTGAAGTCATGCAGCAGTCATATATTCTGGTTTATAGCTGCTCAGCCCTATTAAGCAGATGAGAAGAAAATGGAAAAGAAAAATAAAAGGTAAAAAATGTCTTTGCATGACTGAGCCAATTGTTTTTATATTAGCATGAGCAGTTCTACCACGAGACTGTGATCACCTCTTCCTATGATGGTGTTGGGATATTTAGATAGGCTGCACCTGAGACTTAAAAATGCACTTTAGTTTTTATTTGCTTAATATACCACATGCTGCCTCAAAAGAGGGGAATTGACAAAAACTACTTAATAAAAAAGACTTCCCCTAGCACTTTCCATCTAATGATCATCAAGCAGTTTACAAGGAGGACTGCAGAAGCTGTTTTCACTTGTGGATAACAATACCCACATTTTACAGATGGAAAAACCATCTAGCCATAGGAATGCATTTTAGTTGACAGTATTAACCTCATCTAGCACTTTGCTGCAGATTTCACACGATGAATAGGAGCACTCAGAGCTCTGCATGTTGCACCATGCAGAATAGCGGGATCCTGGCTGTTCAACTGGGAAACTGCAACCGTATTGTTGTTCCTGTATGGCTGGGTCAAAAAGAGATTCTAGGTCAGAAGAGATGAAGAAAACAGTGCCTTGTAAGGGTCACCCATATATTTCAGTCATCACCTCACTGTGTCGCTTGCTTCTGACAGAAACAGGAGCCACATGGGCCCCGGTCTGTGCCCGCCACAGTGCCCAGCCATGGGCAGGACAGACCGGGCTGGGGACACTGACAGCAGGGAGACGCTGGGCCTTTGCTTTTTCTGCATAATTTTGCCTTTTCTTTTTTCAGCTAGTAGTTGCTGGTGACACCTAAATTCGGGAGCACGTTTAAACGCTGAGGAAACCTGACCAGAGGAACAACCCATGAAGGAACAGAGGAAGGCTGCCAATGCTTTTAGACGACACCGGGTCGCTTCAGTTCGCAGGTCAGGAACGAGCTGAAAATGACGTAATCTATTACTTTATTATAATTCATTTAAAAGCAAGCACATCTTCGAGGCAGGTTCCACC
>NW_008238321.1:4041298-4069325 GCF_000691975.1 Corvus brachyrhynchos
CGCCCCGCTGCCTCCGCTGTGCCGGGGCGCGCCCGGAGCCACCCAAGTTTATCCCCACGCTCGGGCTCCCATAAAGATGCCAGCAGTGTCCAACACTGGATTCGTTTTAAAATGCTTGTCCGTGCTGCTGACCTGGTGTCCATAGCCTGTGAAACTGTTGGCGCCAGCACTGTGCTGTCCTGTGTTGCTACCTGTAGGGTGACCTAACAGGTTACCGCTGGGTCACTGTTCATGGTGCTCAAACGAAAGGCAGCCGTAGGGTGGTTCACAAGTAGGTAGGATGCTGCTTTCCCTGGGGTGCTCAGCCTCGCTCAGGGTGAGGGTCAGCAGCGCAGGTGCTCCCCTGGCCCTGCCCCGCTGTGCAGAAGCAGCACTGCAAACCCTGGGCTGCAGCCAGCCAAGGCGGATGTGCTTCCACACCTGCCAGGTGGGTAAGGGAACGAGGCCAAAGCGAAGGCGGCGGCCGCCTGTGACTGCTGGTTTTTGCCAGTGGCTGGACACAGAGGAGCGTATTGAACGCGTTGAACATCTCAGTGTATGCACCTGTTTGTAAAATTCCTCCAAGGATGAAGGTTCTACAGTGTGCTGAAGGTGTTCAGCAGCACAGCGAGCTCTGTGTTAAGAAATCATTTCCTGTGGCCACGCGTGGAAGGTCTTTTATTTATCTGTATTTATGAATTTCAAATTGTATTGGTTTGGTGAGGTCAGCAAGGCTATTAAGTCCCAGCAATTCTGTGGTCTTTTCTTGGGTTGCACTGGAAATATTTGGCTTTGCTTGTTGCCAAATAAAGAAAAATCACCAACTCAGAGCATGTGAAGTATATGTATACAGTCATTCTGGCAACCTATTAATTGCAGATGGTTTGGTTGGTTTGGAACAGAATGCCTAGCATTTGCTGAGGGGACAGATGGCAGACAAACCATCTAGTTACATCAACTGTATAGTGAAATTTTGACAAAAAGAGTGTTCAACAGCAGTGTAAAATTTTCTGAATAAAAGCTTTATCTAAGTACTTCTTGAACATTTACTTAAACATGGCATTTGGGAATCTGTTTTCCAGGTGTGCTTCTTTCTCCTGAAGTGTCCTTGTTTGGAATTCTTTAAATATTAATTAACACTTTTCTACCAGTTGGTTGTTTTTAATCTTGTTCAGGATTCGTTAGGCTATCATAGTCCAGCTACCATCTTCGGGTGCAATACTTTTTGTAAATAATTTACTTGGCCTTTTCTCAAGAGGCTAAAGTGCAACACAACATTTTAATAACTGAATAATTGGGGGAAAAGAGAACCAAGGGCTGTTAAAACTGAGGCAAATGTTCATGCAGTGTAAGATGAACATCAGTTCTCTGTGTTTTGTTGCTTTCCTCAGTCTTTGGGTTTCACTTCTGTTAAACATGTATCCACATAAAGCATTTACTGCCACTGCTATGGCTTGTCACACTGTTTCTTTTTAAAATTTGAAAGCCACTATTGAGAGCTAAATTTCCTTTTTTTCTTACTACCCTTTCTGCAAAGTCCCTCTTCCACACCCTCTCCCCTAATAGTAATTTGTTCAGTCTGCTTTTTGCTTAATGAGGAGGTTTTACCTGTAACCTGCTGTAATCTGCCCTTGGTATGGAACATGTGAATGAGAATCTGGAGGTGAGGGATTGAAATTATCCATATAATCAATGAAGCACAGTAGTAAACAGTGTATAAATACCCTACCTTATTGGCAAGAGGCCTTTATATGCTTTGGCTTTACTTTTTAAAATCAATTAGCTCCCTTTTCTACTCATGTGAAATTTTGCTTCAGCTGTCTACTCCTTCTATTTGTATTTTAGTGAAGAAACAGGACCATATGTTTGGGTGAGTGCTGTCTTCACCACTTCTCTCCAGAAGTCAGGGGGTTATTTTGTTTTGGTTTATTATATATATTTTTTTTGGTCCCAAGTATGTCAGTAGCATGCTGTGCAAAGAATTTCTGTGAAAGTGGTAGAACACTTTTTTCAAGTAACTAAACAAGTGATACTCCTGTCAGTTTAACTGGTTGAGAAGTGTCTGTTTGAACCTGTCTTTTGCTAGTTTTAGGTGATGGTTCCAAAACCTTTGTCTGGTACAGGCGAATCACCAGTATTGCATCCTCACAATCTCAGTTCCATGTGTGATTTTACGTTTCTCTGTCATGCCTCCCTCACCAATCTTTTACATATTCTCAAAGTTTATTCAGTTGTTTCTCATATTTTCATTTTGCTCTGTTCTGTATTCCTTTCCAATCTCTGATCTTTTGCCATTTTTGAATGTCGAGGTGACTTCTTGGTAGTACTTGCTAGAACTCACATGAAGTTGGTGGTGTTTTACCCATGTGCACTATCCTGTACTTTTTTGCATGAAGTTCATCCTTTTTTGAACAGTCCCTGAATAGGAAGTCTCTCCTCAGTTCTTCACAACCAGGCCTGATTCTCATGCTGCCAAATGGCTTAATTTTAGCAAATTCCACTTCCTCTCTGTTCAGTTGCTGTGACAGATTGTTTTGAGTTTGTTGAACAGTATATAGGTCCCAGTGCAGATCCAGGGGGGGCCTGTGTGTCTTGTCCATTTCTGTTTCTCTTACTAGTTTTCTGTGCATACAAGGACTTCCTTTCATATTTCCAGACAGCTTGGCTTCATTAAGAATCTTTGGCAAGTAACTGTTAGATGTGTCTTGGAGATGGGATCAAGTGGATTTCCCTTGTCCCTGTAAAAGCTGTTGATTACTCTTTCTGAAGAATCAGTAAACACAGTGGCTGCTGTCTTGGTTAGCATTTCCATCACTTGTCTGTACAGATGCTACTTTTGCAGTCAGCTCAGGAAACCCTTTTAAATGTTGGTGTAATAGTGACCACCTCCGTGTTCCTTTGGAGCAAGGGCAGTTTTAAGGATGAAGTAACTCCCCAGGGGTTCACTGGTTTTCACTTTTGAGGAGTTCTATGGATGCCACCTAATTGCATCCATAGAATCCCACCACATAGCACTAAACCACCTGAGTGGTTTTTTAGTGCTATGTCTATTTGTTGAATCATCTACTGGTATTTTGCTTTGAGACAGATCTGATGTGCTGTCAGGAAGAATTCTCACATTAGATCTTCACAAGTTCCCTCACAATACCTGTAGATGCAAAAATGTACCTTATTTTTCTTCTTTTCAGCCTTTATTTTTGGATGCATCTTGCATGTCTGGAACATCTGTTAACCCTAGTGAGCATCTGGCGGGCTACCTGCTCCTAATTCCCCTACAAAGTGCTTTTTTAGTTGTCAGATTTTTGCTGTTTCCAGTTCTTAACTTTTTTTAGCTTGACTTCTTGGACTTTAGTATCTAACCATCCAGCGTATAAAATCTTTCCTGTTCTTCTTATTTGGATGCTTTAGCTTCTCAAAGGATGCTGTCCTACTCTTACTAGCCTCCTTTATGGCTGTTACTTAAGTAGTTTAGACAATCTGGATTCTTTCTGATCTTTCTGAAGTTCTTAGTAAATGCTGTGCATATGGTCTGAGCCTCTGGGATAGTGTCTTTGAATAGTTTTCGTGCTGCCTTCAAGGATTTTTGCACTTTTTAAAAGCATCATAATTATATATAATTCGCCTCCCTTTGAAATTAAATACAACCGCAGTTGATTTCTTGCTTTCAGAGGAGTGTTGGATCTTGGCACATTATGATTACTGTTCTAGAGCTCTTCAACAGTAATATTTTTGAGCACTGATCAGAACTGCTTCCCAGTTTGCATATTCCATTCCCAATACTGTCTCCAACTCTCATATGAATTAGGGAAATTTTTACGTGGGTTTTGAGAAACTTTCTGTGACTTCACCTTGTCATTATGCAAACCACCCCCCTTCACACCTACAGTTCTGGGCTGTAAAGTTTTTGTAATGAGTTTACATGTTAAATTTGGGGGTGGGCATAAGGCATGACTAGAATTTAGATTCTGTAGCCCTCAGTACAAATAAACTGTGTCTGAGGGGGCATTTCTTACCTTGATAGTTATCTAAGAAGTTTAGAAGTATGTCTTTTGAAAACAGTAGCACTGTCTCATTTATTTGAGAAACCATATTCTGTCATTTAGTGTTTCTACTGACAGTATTTCTGTAGTACATAATTCTGGAATAATTACTCTTTAAAAGGTTTTATTTTCTCTCTGAAAATGTATTTTGATACCTGTTTTGAAGGGGTTTTTCCCCTGGCGCATAAAATTGCACCTTTCACGGTGGGTTGCCTTGGTCATTCAGCAGAACCTTCAGTAGTCATATCTTTGGTAGACTCTTGGGTACACATGGAAAAGGAGCTGAAAGAAATGCACATTTCTTCAGACTGAAATCTTTTGTATTTAGACATACAGAAATAATGAGTTTTCCAAGCTGTATCTATTGATAATATTTTAATATATAACAAAGAATTATTAAGAATGTAGTGCAATTCCTTTATTGGTTTTGAAGCTATTTCAGGACTGAGAGTAATGAAAACAAATTGTTGCTGTTTGTGTTGTCTATGATGTATACATACTGACTTCACTTAAGAGATTCCGTTTTCCTTCCTGCATAGAGCTTCTTTGGAACCACAACCAAGGTTGTGCTTCCCTTTCACTTTCACCCAGAAAAAGTCACAGGCACACTTTGTAGGCAAAGATAACTCAGGGCAGGGAACCATGTTCCTATTTCTGCTGTGCTCTGATTTTCAGAGAAGTGATATGGATTCTCCTGTCAAACCCAATGTGACAATGAGGGCATTTTTGTGTTTGTTACTGCCCATGGTGGACTGAGCAGGCACTTGGAGATGTGTCCATGTCCAAACTCCTCTGACACAGTAGTGTCTAAAGAGGGACTATGGACAGGAGTAACTTTCCATAACTAAATTGTTTCCATTAAATGCTGCAGAGTGTAGAGGAAGAAAAACACCGATATACTGTTGAACCCAATCAGTGTACTTACAAAAAAATCCCACCACGGAAATACTGGAAATCCCACCCGTACCACGTGCCTGACAGAGGCCAGTGGTTTTTTTGAGCAATCTCAATAGATGTGTGTTTGTGGTCCTTGGAGATGGGGAAAGAAAAGAAAGGAGAAACTAGGAAAAGAAAAAAGGGGAGAAATAAAGGCACAGCAAGACATTAGCTATTGTCCTTTAGAAGTTGGGATATTCGGCTGAAATCCCACCTAAGTCCTTGAGGTGTCTTTTTGCCTGTGATCACAATACATGGCTGAGGTTTTCTCTGGTGAATTGCTGCTGACTACTTCGGTCCTTCACAGAATTAATCCTTAGATAAAATTAGAAGCTGGCACCATTTTTCAGCCAATGCTGCTAAAAATACATTGCATTGATCCTCTATCTGTACTTTGATATGCATGGGAGCAGAAAAAGAGTAGGAAGGTATTGAAACTGAGGCATAACAACATGTTCAGAAGTTGGACTTCTTCTGTGGCGATCAGCTGTGCTTTTAAGGAGATCTGGAAGCAATACTGATTTGAAATAGTTTTCTGTTGCTTGGTGTGTAAAAGCAGCTCCACAGACATAGTTTGTCCTTCAGAAATGGGAACTGCATGTACGTCAGTTATTGGAGAAGTCTGTCAACTTTGTTCTGCAATTGTGTTTTCTTTTTGTTACGGTAAATTCTGAAAGTTGCAAACAGCTTCAATGTCTATAGGGATGAAGAGCCAGTTTTCGGGCATTCTCAGCTTCATTCGATTTTGTGATGGGAGAAGGCAGAAAAAATTATTAATGGAATCCTAATGTTCTGTTGCTTTACCTAGCATGCACTTCGTCTGATACAACTACATAGCTCATCTAAAGGCTTGAAAATTGAAGCTCCTAGTGAGAAGGATGCTTTTATTGTTGTTCCCACAGAAGTCATTTGCTACAGTTGAAGGGATGATAGCCATTGTACATGTTATTTAATTGAAACCTTATGAAGTAGCATCTGGGACCTGGATCATGACTAGGGGATTGCTGCAAAAGCAGCTGTTGGCCCTCCCACCACTTGTGCCCAGTGGTGTTTGTTAGTTCCCCTCTGCCAGACTTTGGCAGACCCCCAGCATGGGAGCAGAATGATTTTGCTGAGCACTGTTCTTGAGATCCAGTGCAAAGACCAAAGGGTTCAAACAGGGGTTTGTGGTGCCTGTCTTACGGGGCAGACGGGGTTCGTTTGCACAGCCACTGTACCTGTTTTGTGGTTGCCAACAAGCAGCTGGTGAGGGAGAAAAGGAGGGTATAGAATAATGATCTGAACAGGGTCCATTGAGAAACCATTTAATTGTAAGGCAGGAGACTTATGGATCCATCTGTGGTAGCGGAAGATGCTTTTCCTATCTGTTTCTCGTTGCTACCCTCTTACCATATTGGTTTGTTGGAAGAGCATTCGTGCAGGCCTAGTCCTGTGGTTTTCAGCAGAATTAGTGAAATTGCACTAGTAGCAACACTTGAAACTTTAGCTGGACTGGTGTTATGGCTTACACAGATAAGGAAAAACTTGCAAAAACAACTCTGAAGACAGACCAGTGAGGGCACTTTAGAGTACCTCCTGGATCAGCTGAATTCAGAACAGGCTTAAGATTGGTGCCAGGTGCAAGTTTGCACTCGTGGTGTTGTATTAATACAACTCTCATCATGAGACTCAGTTTTTATATTTATAATACTTTATAGTAATTAAAGCACATCCCTGATTTTAAAGAAAAAGTTAAGTTGTAAGTTTAAACAGTGTCCTTGCATTATTTTGTTCCCATATACTTTTGTTTCATGGGAAACAAAATCAGTGAATACCAATTGATCAGTAATAAGCTAATGGAATTTGGTTTAAGTACTAGGATTATTTGTTTTTAGTGTTTTTGGTTGGAGTTACCAAATAACAAGACAAAGGTAGAAAATATTTATTCAACCTTACTGTTACTTTTGTAGCTATTTGATGAGTTATTGAATACCACAGAAACAGCTATTGACTGAATTATTTGACTAAAACCAGTTAATTAAACTAACATTTTAAGTAAATGTTATTTATGTAGCCCTGATTCCTGGCTCTCTTCTGATGTCCCTGCTTCACTTTCTTCATTTTATCTTTTTCTTTCCTAAAGGAGAATATAGCATATACCTTTGCATCATTTTCAGTTCCTTTCTTTTTTCACCTCCTATCTCCTTCCTTTTCTCCCCACTCTTCACCACCTCCACCCCTGCATCTTCTGTTTCTCCTTTCTTCTGCCATTTCTTGATTCTGTCTGTGTACTGAACTTCTCTTTTGAAATTCATCTTATCAGTCTCTCTCTCTGCCTCACATGACCATCACTCACCCACTCAAACCAGAGCATCTGTGCACAGTCTTAGAAACATTCAGGTACTTAAAACCTAGAGAGTTCCTGTATTGGCATGAATATAAGTAAGGAAAATAAAATATCCATGAAACATGTATTAGAATAACCCCTAGTCTGGCTTTCCCACCAGTTCTGCATCAGCTCTGCCTGCTCCCCGACAGTGCATTGTCTGCTTGCCAGATCTTTCTATGTTCAAATATTATATAAAGCTCCCTGTTCCCTGGGACCTGGTTCAGCCCTGCTGCCTGTGCCAACCAGCCAGGACTGCTCCAGGTGCTCCAGCTGCCTATGGCCACCACTCACCATTCCTGGGGCTCTGAAAGGGTAACACAGTCTGTCCATACTTGAGACACAGTCTTTAAAAACAACTGCTAGCTCTTTTGTTAAAGTAGTTTCTATAAAAATAAATAAATGTAAATACATTTTACTTAGGTTACTATGGTAAAAATACTAGCTTCAGATTAAACAATACAAAACAAGTATATTTTGCTCAGCGTTGATTTATCAGTACTGTCTATAAAGTTGCTGGAAAAAGGGCAGGTGTTAGAAGTCCTGCCATATTGTTCAAAGATTTGATCTTTTTTCCCCATTTAATGAATAAATTGTGCCACTCCTCCAAACCAAGTTCCTGTTTCAGAATTTCCCTTTTTACAGTTTTGTTTTGTAGAGGTCATAAAGGGTTTCTGATGCAAGCTTCCTTGACTGATATTGTTCCTATAGCTTTCCACTTATAAAAACTGTAAGTTGCACAAACAGTGCCTTTGCTGCATCATGCAAGCTGCTTTTATGGCAGTTGTATTTTTTCATGGAAGTCATAAAAGAAAAACCTAAATTACTTTGTGGCATTCAACTAGTTCCATAAGGTTTCTACTGCAAACTCATGGATAGATGGATCATTTCACTTCCCTGAATAGTTGTGTAACTGGAAGAGTAAATTTTTTTTCAGAATTAAAAGCCGATGAGTGGCTAGAAGTTTCTGCCTATAAAATACGTGATTATTATTTAGAATAAGTCAGTGCTGGTATATAAATAATTTTGTTTAGAAATGAAATGTTAGTTTAACTAAAGTGCAGAAGCTTTCATTTGGCAAAATGATCTGATGCCATAGCAACAGATGACAATTACAAGCAGCTTTTGGGAGTTGCCTACATTCCTTATCCCTCACTCCAGTCTATCCATATCCATGGTGCAAGAGATGAATTCTGAGCTCTGTTTTCTAACCTTCCTTGAAAGAAACACACTCCCC
The DNA here is from genome assembly GCF_000691975.1 of Corvus brachyrhynchos. NCBI lineage: Eukaryota > Metazoa > Chordata > Aves > Passeriformes > Corvidae > Corvus > Corvus brachyrhynchos. The sequence goes on from NW_008238321.1 coordinate 4,049,856, forward strand.
TTTTTGCCAAGTGTGAAGCTCCAGTTCTGGAGCTTGTGGAAGGAAGTCAAAAGTACATCCATGTGATGGACATGCTACTTCTCTACTGTTACTGGAAGACCAGTTTTGCCTCAAAATGAATTTCAGATTAGACTGACATGATATGAGAGTATATTTGTGGATTATATTTTAATTTTAAATAATTTGCTGTATCTTTTCTTTTTCGAGTCAACTATAGATGGATGTAGTCAGTGAGTTTTTAACAGCTTAAATTCTGTTTAAAATACCTCCAATGACAGTAACAGTATTAAGCCAAATACAGCTGTCAAAACTGAAATATTCAGGCTGCAAATGAATGCATATAGACAGCTGGAGCAACCACAGCATACTCATGTTTGTACTTCAATTCCAGCTTGGGACATAAGTCTAGGAAACAGGCTACCCATTTCTGTTTTAAATTTGTAGCCAGCTGTTATTTTATTTGCCCAGTGTTGAGATTTTTTCTTCCAAATGTATATATGTATATACATATATACATTTCTTCCAAACGTATATATATAGTCTTACATATATCACCCTTTGTTTGTTGTACTTGGTAATACAATATTGGAGAAAGAAGTATATGTAAAATGGTATCAGCACAGTTTCTGTCACACTCTCTGCCTACACTGACTCTACCAATGGAAATTTGTTTCTGAGTTCTCACCTTTCTGCCATAGGTCTTTGGAGCAATTGTGGCAGCAATAAATTTGGATTTTCATTGTTGCTGCTAATTCTGGTGTTGCTGGGTTTAGTGTTTGCTGACCTTGGTCCTGTTGAGTGGCTTCAGTTCTAACTGAATGTGCTACATCCAACTTTTCTCTAAAACGATAACACCAAAAAGCATATAACTCCTTAATATGAAAAGAAAAAGTCTACTGGAACCATAAAATGTGAAACTTGTGTATGTTTTAACTTGTTAATTAAAGAAGCAATAATTGGAGTCTTAAAAGAATCAACTGAAATCTAATGTTACACACTTGTGCTGTGTTGTAGTCTTGTAATTTCCAGCAGTATTTGCTGAGTTCTTCACATACTTTTCCTCTAATCAGTCTGTAATTACTATGTCGCATAATTAGATTAATATACTTTCATTTATTACAACTACACATTAGAGGAAAATTTTGTACTTATGCCTTTATATTTGTCCTGTATGAATGAGTACAGAATTCTGTACTTACGTTAAAGCAGCATCAACCTACTGAGGTGAAGAACAATCAATTTAATGATGCGTGGAAGCTTTCATTCTCTTTTAAGTGTCTCTACTGGGTTTTTTTTTCCTCTTTTGTCTTCTTAGATGCTGAGTACCAATGGAAGGGGCCCTTCTACTTCATCCAGGGAGCAGATCCTCAGTTTGGACTGATGAAAGCTTGGACACATGGAGACACTAATAATGGAGATGATGAATGGGGAGAGGAGATTAAATTAGCAGAGCAAGCAGTGCAAGCTGTTAACAAACTAAACCCTAAACCCAAGTTCTTTGTGCTGTGTGGGGACCTTGTCCATGGAATGCCAGGTAAAGCAATTAAAACTGCCAAATTGAGGTAGTAACTCCTTTTTTTTTTTATATTTCAGATTGGCAGTCAGGCTAATTTACTTGACTTTACTTCAGAATAGTCTTTCATAAGTATCATTAGTATTAGTTCCTGTTTTGGGGGAAAAAAAGTGTGATTTGTAGATGATTCTTGAGATATTATTCTGATTTCTTCATCTGACTTCCTGTAGCATTCATCTTAAGGCTGTACTCTCATTAGTTAATTGCTTTCTTTTCAGTAGGAAATTTTCTTTGAAATAAAAGTCTTTCTCCTAAACAAATTGCTTTGAGATGGCAAAGAAGGGCTCTAGCCATTGGGGAAAAATAATGCCAAGAAGATAGCAAAAAATAGATACGGCTTTTTGAGTACCTAAAGTGAGTAAAGCTCAGAAAATTCTCTAGCTTTCTAGTGCTTAATAAATTCAAATATTTAAGTTTTTAAAATGCTAAAGGTAAGCGAGTTCAAGCTTTAGCAATTCTGTCCTGTGGCTGTGGGACTCTGAGCTCAGTGTGTTTCTGTGTACACTGAGAGGAAGAACAGCAAACCATCCAGAAAGGTGAGTTACAAGAAAGATAAGTACTTCTCTTGGAAGTGAAGTAAGTGGTGTTACCTGCTTACAAGTGGTCTGGAAAGCGGATCTAAGCACAGTGTCTCACATTTGTTAGCCCTCATAAGCAGCAGAGCTGCAGACAGCCCTGGCTGTTCACTGCCAGCACCACAATCCACCCAGGGAGCCTGAAAACATCCTGTGTCTTGTGCTCCACTCTGCTTCACACGCCACCTGCACCTGAGGAGCTGCTTCCCAGCCCTTGCTCACACAGCAGGGGTTTGAGGACGTTGGAGACCTTTCCCTAATTCCTTCAGTGTCCCACAATGTTAATTTTAAGACTTTAGCTGTCAAATTGATTGACAGTATTTATAGGCTTTCTTTTGATCAGAACACAGTTTTACTGAAAGAGTGGGAAAGTGTAAAAACCAACAGATTTAAGCTTGTTTGAATCTACTGTGTAACACCTCAGTAGCTTGATCATAAAGTATGCCATGATGCAGTTTTATTGGCTTCTGCGCTTCCATTATTTGGGAATCATCTGTCCTTCCTATAGCAGAGTTTTAATAAATATTTTGATTAGGACTTTTAATTTGTGTAGGCATTCCAAATATTTTGGTGTCAGTATCCCTTGTAAGAGGAAGAAAATTCAAGACAATTAATGGGTGTTATACATCCTATTGAAAAGGATCTTTCACTCAAAAAATTTAAGTAATCCAGGAAGCTGAGTTAGTTTTATTTTACCTAGATATTTCTCAAATACACATAAAACAGGTCGAAGTTCTGAGTAGTTTTGTATCTTTTGACTTGAAACAACATTATTCTAAGGGTTCTCTGTTGGCAGAGCTAAAGTGTGAACTAAAGAGCCAGCAAATCTTCTGACTTGCACTGGGCACTCAATGGCTGGATGAAGTAAATAAGTCTTGTGTGGCACTTTTTGTATTTGGTTGGGGTTTTTTTTCTAGCGGTGGTTCTCTGTAGTCATTATTGTCCCTTTTGCCAGTGTATGTCTCAGACTTGGTAATGTTTTAAATTAGGGCTTTGCAAAACATTAGCATTATTCATTTTGCTAACACACTTGTGAAAGAAACGGAGTGGATTGTACTGGTGAGATCACCTACATTGTGTGATAGATGTGCTGTGCCTTGTATAAATATTTGAAGCTGCCTTGTGCAATTTCCAAGAAATTGAAAGAAAGAGCAGTTCATTACTCAGTAAACTTAAGGGTCTTTTCCAGGCTAAATGATTCTATGATTACCTCACTTGAGCCACCATATTTTAACTTCTCTAATAATTTCTTGTTGATTGAAATTATGTTAATAGTTTTCAAGCCTGTGTTATCATGTAGTTATATAAAGTGGTTCAGGAAATGCACTATTAAAAGGAATTGTAGAATATTCAGCTGGAACAATTACTTATTTCATTATTGCCTTTGTGTTTATACAAATGGCTTGCTCTGCCATGTGTTGATAAACATACAAGTACAATTTAACCATTAAGTTGTACATAAAAGTACAATTTTACAGCCCTTTTTCTTTCTGTCTAAACGGATGACAGAGCAAACAGTGAATTGCTCTGTGGTGCAGATACCTGTGGCTTAACAGTCTTGGATTAGTTGCCTAGAAGGACAGCTTTTTAATCAATGCCTGTCAGCAAAAAGGGAGTGGGCAACACAGATCTTCCTCTCTTCTCTTAAAACATTTTATCATGGACAGTAAAGTTTTTGATGGGCTGTTTTAAAGCACATACTGTAGTCATTTAGCTTAACCAGTGTTGAAGCCTTTTGTAGAGGAACTCCAAGAAATCTTAGAATTCCAGCAGCTAGAAGTGATGAACAGAATCCTGATCAGCTGGGAAGCAATCAGGCACAGCACTTGGAATCCATTACAGATGTCATTAGAGCAACGAAGTAATCATACCTTGGTATTTAGCTGCTGATTAAAAGTAGTTTGTACTCTGAATATTATTTCCAGAAGTTTTTCTTGATTACATAATCAAGAATAGGATATCTATTCTTGGTAACACTAATATTGTGGTACAATCACATCAGGAATTTCAAGCAATACCTTATAGTGCAGCTATGTCACTGAATACAATTTCTATGAAATAGATGCTTATGCTTGGCTACACCATGACAGTGAAGGACTTCCTTCTGAAGGCATTTAGTATAATATAATTTGTGCATCAAGTATAATATAATTTAGTATGACAAAAATGGTAATCTGTAAAATATTGTTGATCAGATAATGTGTTTATTTCACTGCATTTTTCTAAAACTCTGGAAATCTATTTCTAAAAGTGTTATTTTTCTCATATCAAGTTGGAACCTTCTGCTTTGTTTTATGAAAGCTTCCCATATTGTTCCATTACTAATACACTCCGAGCCCAACAGTCCTGTTCCAGTCCAACGGCCAGTTCCTCACCCATCTTGTTCTCCACTCATCCGGACTGCAACATCTCAGCTCCACAGCCCTTTGATGATTATAGAGCAGTGCCTCACAGTGACATCAGTCAGCGCTCTCAGTACTCTTGGATTCATCAGTCCCACAGGATGGCTTGGCTTGAAACTTTCCAGGAGATACTCACTCTGTCACCAGCGTTTCCTCTGCTCCTTTAGCTCTGGGAGAACATTTCAGTGCTGGCAGGCAAAGGAAGCTCTGAGTACCTGTGGCTTGTCACTGCCTCATGCAGCAGTGGGCTGTATTTTCTTTATTATTTTATTGCTAAAGTAGCAGTAGAAGCTTTTGCTGCCCTTTGCTAGTTTCAGCCCTCAGAGCGCTTTTCCTGACAGCAGCCCTGCATACCCAGGTACTTTTTCAGTACTCTTCCTTTCAAGTATGTCTTTGGTTTCAACTCCCTTTAATGTCCTTTTTTCATTGGTTCTCAGGCATGAGTTCTTCATTTAGCCAGATCATTCTTGTTATAGTCTACATTTTTCTCTCTCCCCCTGCCTTCCCTGAGTATCCAGAAGGACCATTCTTGAGTTAGGAGGAGCTTGTCTTTGAAGACTTGTCAACTCTCTCGAACTCTTCACCTTTCAGAACAGCCTCACACAGGATCGTGTGCCTGATCCCTGAATAAGCCAGTCTGCTGTCCTGAGGCCCCAGATGTGCTCTCTGCCTTTCCTACTCCCCTTGGGATCTTGAACTCCACCGTGGAGACTGCTACAGCCAAGGCTGCCAGGATTAACATGTCCCCCAGCACTCCTGTGTTTGTGAGTAGTAGGACCAGGAGAGCAGGCCCTGGTTGGCCTGTCTGTGTCAAGGGATTGTCGCAGACTGCCTCCTGGGTTCCAGACCTCCTGGATTGCTGTCAGCAGGCGTCAGGGAGGTTAGTATCCCATAAGAGCTAGGGCAAGTTGCTCATAGGAGAATTAATCCATTCTTTTGCCCTTTTTGGGTGGTCTGTAGCAAAATCCCACCTTTAGTGGCTGAGCTCTTCCCTGATCCTAACTCAGGTTCAATGAGGCTGGTGTCTGTTCCACAGAATAGTGCCCTCCAAACGTGGGGCAAACTCCCTCACCTTCTTTCTTGTCTGCCCTTCCTGTTCCAGTTTAACATGAACATTGTGCTTCCTTCTCCATCCCATACCTGGAGTGCAGATTGGTGTCCAGGAAACAGTGTCAGCATTTCAACACCCTTTGTTACAGCAGCAGAGAATTCAACTGTTGGCAGCCAAGGTCACCCTGCTGAAGCCACTAAGAAACACAGACTGTGAAGCTGAGAATCCAGCAGTTATTTTTAAGTGGCTGAATTCCTTCAGGGGAAATTGTTTAACTGCATTTTTTTTAATGACACTACTGCTGTCAGTAACTTGATAGTTCTAGCCAGGAAAGTTATTTATGTGATGTATTTAGACCAGGTGTTTAATTATTTTTCATTCATTGTTCTGGCTACATGGTAGAAGAGCAAGTAAGACAGCAAGTCTCTTGCAAACTTACCTAGCCCTGACTGTAATAAAATGTAACTGTTTAGAGACTAAATGAAACGAGACTTGTCTTATAATGTGTACAATCACAAAAAACCTGCTAAAACTTGATTAAACTTGATCTGTTAGCAGTGTGCTAATGGATCAGTGAGCAAGTAATGTTTATGCTTGCAGTTTTAAATTCATTTGTGTGTATATGTAAATTACAAGAAATCAAAATCACTGAAATTGACTATTATGGTACTTGAAATACACTGTGAACACTTGCACTAATTCCTTTAGTTAATGTGAAGGTATAATAATCTCTAATATACACATTCCCTACCCAGGTCATGCAGTGCTCTCTAATCTCACATCAGCCTTTCCTGTCAATTCAACCCAAGTAGTGACATATTTCTATTTTTTTTCTACCTTTGTTTTATATTGTTAAATTTTTTTATCAAGGGGTTTCAAATCATTACTTATAACATGTTTCAGCATTTTTGCTTTTATAAATGTATCTTTTCTAAATGGAACAAGCTAAAACATCTGATTGTTTCAATCAGCTTTACAGAGCTGCAGTCATATTTAATAATGTTTTCTTACTGTTTCTTGATGTGCTTGCTGTCTGTGTCTCTCACGCTCTTTGTTGGGCCATACTTGGATTGTAAAATCTTCCAGGATTGTGTCTGTTACATATTTTTATGTTTTTGCTGTGCCATCTAATGTCTGTTTCAGGCTGTGAGCCCAGGCATGTGTTGTTACTGTGAATAGTTTAAACAGGAGGTGACAGAAAAGGCCCTGACAATAGAACAGCTGAAAACAGAGGTGCCCAAGCTATACACAGCTCATTGCTGGTGTGTTCGTGGTCATTGAAGCACTGCAGCCTTGAGAGCTGCCAGAAGATTACTTTGTGTAATGGGGGGAAAAAGCAGCCAGGCGGCCATGCAAGGCCCCAGAGCTGCAGCAGCTTGGGGTGCTGAAAGGTACAGACTTACCTTTGATGTCTGGCATCCTGTAAAAAGCAGAGTCATGAATTTGGGAAAGAATTGTCACTGACAGAATCACTGTGAGACTGCAGGAGATGCAAGTGCTCTCCCTGCCCCGGTGTCCTTCTTCTTTCTCTCTGCCTGCTTTCTCTGCTTCAAGCACTGAGGGCCCCTGCCTACAGCTGGGATTTGTGGCTGTCCTGCTGCTTCCAGGGGCCCCAGCTCTTCTGGGACATTCTCTGGTGCCAGCCAGCTCCCCCTGCCTGCATGCTGTGCTCTGTGTATCTCTGTGTGTATCTCTGTGTGTGTGTGCATCACTGCTTTGCGTTTTCCCCTGCGAATTCGCACGTTCCGCTAACGCTCCTAACTCCTCCATAAAGCTCAGTTCAGCTAATTACAATTTTGGGCAACAGTATGTTCTTTATGTGAAAAGCAAAACTGCTGGCTGCATGTCTCCTCAAAATTATATATCCTATCCTGTGTCCCATGCAGTGTTTCTTCATATAATAAAACAGGCAATGATGTGCATCAAGCTTTTTAAAAGTAGGTGCCAAATGTTGGGATTCTGAGTTCACATTTAGACAGCAATTAAGTGACAGGTTTTCAAATCAGTACTTCTCCATTTGACTCCTGCTTGACAATTTGGTGATCAGAATACAAGATGAGATGGGCATACTGGCTCTTACACAATTAGTCCCTCTTATGCCCTGTGACACGTCTGCAGAGGGGAGTGAAGTTATTTATGTTCAGAATAGACAAGCTGCAGAGCTGAGCAACATCAGAGCTGATGGTTCCGGTGACCAGACAGCAGTATGGCTTCATTTCTGTTTATAATCACTGTAGCATTTGAAGCCATCCTCTCTCCTGGGAGAATCAGAAACTGACTTACTGTGAACTTCTTACCCATGCCCAAATTTGATGTGCAACTGCCATGGTCCAAAATACTTGTCCCTTGTTTCTGTTAAGTATGAAGTGCCTTAACGTGACTCCCTCCAAAAGTGTAGTTTTTATAGACACTAAATCTTAAGGCATAGGCTTCAGTGTATATTGCAAACATCTTACAGGGTAACTCTGAAAAAAAGTCTTTAATTTGCTTAATTTTCTAAATTGAGGAAAGCACACACCATAGCAAATGTTCCTAGTCAAAGCATTATTGTTTAAAATCTGTTTGTGAATGTTCTGAATTCTCTTACTTAAAAAACCATCTTGGGCTGGTCAAGAAAGGTCAGTGTATACTTGGTTTGTGTAAGAGCTGAAGTTGGTACCTCCCAAGAAGTCTGACCTTATGGTAGTCTTATGGTCCGGGATCCACTAAAAATGAACATTGAGGAAATGCCCAGTTTTATTGCGCTTGATAAAGTCCACAGTCATTTGCCCATCTGTGTTCTTCCTTGTTAGGAAATATTTCCCAGCCCTTTGCTGTACAGAGTTGTCATTTTCAGCCACTTTGCAGCCAGCTGAGCACTGTCCTTGGCAAGGTGGGTGCTGCACTCGTGCTTTATTGCGTCACACGGGACTGGCGTGGTCACACTGCAGGGACCGAGGTGTTGGGAGCTGGAGATCTGCTGCTGGTGGATTTTGCACACAGGATGGGATACAAATGTAATGTTGAAATCTGCATGCAAATGCACAAGCTGCCATTTATACATTTGTGAACTGAATAAATTACAGAGAAATGTCAGGTCCAATTCAAATTCTTAATGCTATATACAGTGATCTTGTAAGCCATTCCATAAAGGAAAAAAATCTGTGAACTGCTTTTAATATTGCTTTTAAACTACCATTAAATAACCAATTTTGCTAAAACAAAGGATCATTAATTTAAAAAAAAAAATGGCCAGATAAAATTAGGCTGCTCTCCTAGTCCTTAAGTGAGGCAAGTACATAAGGAGATATTTTTTAAAGTTTTAATTTTAACTAAAAATGTATTAATTCTCAAAAAATTCCCTTTCATATCTAGAAGGCAAGAGCATGAATGCTGCTGTTTGGTTTGTCTGTATAACAGGCATATGAGCAGGTTAAAAAATAGTGTCTCAAAATATGGTTCCAGCTTTAAAAATGGCTGTAAGCATTTCACCTTTACTATATTTGCTTTTTTTGCCATTTGAACTGGCTGCTTGTTTGACTAACAAAAGGTATTTTTTTAACTCCCAGCAGCGTGGGACAGCTGGGGAGGAGGCAGCTGTATTCCAGTGTCGCTTGCAGTTTCAGCAAAATTGTCAGCTAAATCCAAATTCCTGAATCTTTGTCAGTGGAGATTTGTAATAGAGCATGAAGTAGAAAAGACACAGATCGACTTTTTAGGTGCAAGGCAGAAGCAGAGGCTTTAAAATGTTTATACTGAATCAAAGTATAGGTGAAAGTTCTATTTATTTGAATGCAAGATAACATGTCTATTAATATGTCACTCCCTGATCAATAGGGCAGTGCTTAGGTGTGACCTAATTTCCTGACAATAAACTAGCTTAATCTAAATAAACTCACTGCATCCATTTCTTCCGCGATTGTAAGCTAACTCTGATATGCCTGGTAGGATGGAATCCAAACCAAAATGACTCTTGACTATTTTCTTCTCCAAACTCTTACGCCAATGTTAATTAATAATGTCTAAGAATTTGAGTAAGTAGCACGTTATATGTTAAACATCTAATAATAACTGTTTAAAGAAATGTCACTGTGGTTGCATAAATAAACATTTTGTAGTAATTATCTGATTCTAGTAAAACCTAATGGAGCATTCAAAGCCTCAAACAGCTTACTGTGAAATTAAATTTGCTCTAATCGGCCCAGAGTAGGGAAGCATCAGAGATCTCCATGCACGCCCGACAGGGTCATATTGCAGAGAAACCACTGGGCTGGCAGAAGCAAAAGTTTCGTCTTCAGCAAGTATATATTTATTTGTATTTTAGATGACATCTATACTTAAACTTAGAAATCTGATTGGCAGATCGATATCTCTAGATACTAAAATCTTGGAGACGTAATGAGTTACACAATTTTCTCAGATCTTATATTTTATGATACAAGTACTAGAATCAGTACTAAAAATCTAGTACAAGTACTAGATCTTTGTATTAAGTTTTTTTAATCAAGTTTGGTTTTGTACTGTAGCACTGAGAGGTTTTTTCCTGTTTGTGATGACTTCATCAGAAGCACAGACCCAAAGGCAGTGATGGCCTGTGCTTGCTGTGACAGCTCTGTGTTGCTGGGAGATGCGTAAGGATAAGAGCAGAGTTGAGCTTAAGTGAAGGATAATACTTGTGGAAGGTATCTTTTCAGCTTTATACCGCTGCAACAAATACTTATTTTCACAGCAGAACATGGAGCAGTAAATGCCATGAATTAGGTTGTTAAGTGGGCACCTGTGTAGCTGGCACTCAGAAAAATGTCAGCATTTGCAGTCATTATATTTAATGTTGTGCACTGAAACCAGGAGCAGTTGATCCCCTAATAGGCTTCCTTGTTCAGTTTGGGGTTTTGTCATTGCTTTAATGTAATAATTTTTCATTATTAGCTTAAACTAGAGTTAAAATTTCTTCTTGTTTTAATGCCCAAAGTTATATTATAGATTTAATTTGTGGTTTCGTGCAGGGAAATTTTCGTGTGATCACTTTTTGAGTCTCAGTGTAGATTATTACTTGTTTCAAATTTACTGAAAAAGTCACTTACAGCTGTAGACAAATGAGTATTCCAGATTCTGCTTTTCACTGGAACTAATGAAATGCGGTTCTTTGTAAGTTAGACTGAGTAGTCAGTCAGTTTGTTCAGCAATGAATATAGTCATATTTACATTATTTTTAATGGCATAATTTTTTGTTCATCATAAAGTTGTCTTTAGGCTATTTGAAGATTAGAAATATATATGTCTAAAGAAGAGAGAGGGGTCATTTTAGCTATTACAGCACAGACTAAAACAAAAAACCTATTTCAGAACATGACCATAATGGATTTATTAAAATGAATCCGCTTATTCTTGCATGTAATAATTTGGAATGATGCAGTGTGTTGCATTAGTTCATTCCAGCAGACACCAGAGGGGAAGCTTTTAAGTTTAAAACAAGAAATGGTGAAGAGTACCAGTAAGACTGAACTCGGTGGCCAGAGAGGTCTTTCCTTTCTATGCAGTGCCCTGTCTATTATCACATGTTTTAGCATCCTAGGACAAAAAGAATGTGGAGACCGTAGTGTGTCATTCTACTCATGGTCCATAAGAGAATCACTGCTATTATGGGATGATCAATTGTAAACAGATGAGTAGAGGGAAGAGTTTGACCCTGGCAGTCAAGAGGGGTCACCCATATTGATGGGGAAGGGCAGGAAAGAAGAGGGGTGGCACAGTGAAGAGCAGTGTCAGAGCTCTGGGGTAGGGAAGCTCCATCTGCATCCGTGCTCTGACGGGATGCTGTGGATTGGTATTTTGAGATGTGTCAAGATTAGAGCTCAGATTTATGTTTATGTTAGTGCATAGCAATCAGATGCAACTGCAGAAGGAGCCTGGAAGGTACAATGTGGTGTTGATGATACCACTGGGTTTGGACCTGTGGTGTCTTCCAAGTGACCAGGGCACCAGTGGGGCTGCCCCTGGGGAGGGGTCAGCAGACAGGGACAATGTAGGATCTTGCTTGTAGCCCTGTTAATCTGGAGCCAACAGCCAGGTATCCAAGACAAGAGCAGAGGTGAAAGGCAGTCCTGGTTTGACAGGAGGAGGAGGCTGCTTTCCCACAGAGATGGGGGTAGAAATTACATTTCCTCCAGTGCAGCTAAAAAAAAAGCATGTTTGAGTATAGCCTTGGACCCCCCTCTTCCCTAGAAATTTAGGGAATAGTGCTAGAGGAGGTCCACGAAATGGCATGCAGGAGGAGTAGGGCAACTGCAGACGGTCATGAAAACATACAAAACAGCACAAATGTCTCAAGAACAGGAAGTATTCAAAATAATTAGACTCTTTAATTTAAGCAGTTGTGATGCTCTGTAAGGCCCAGGAAAATACATAAATCTGTCTGTTGTTGGTTTTAAACAGTCATGTGGTTGCTTTCAACAACAATTAGTTGTCTTTTGATGTCAGAGTACTTCTCCTGATACCATAAATTACAGAAGGAATGGGCCCAGTGTTTTTCTAAATCTTGTTTTCATCAGTGATGTTTTGACATTTTCTATTTTGCTTTTATCAAATGTAGGTACTATTTCTATTTGATATTTTGTATAGTATTTTTGTCTGCAATCTAGCTCTTACTTGTTCTTTGATAGTCAGTCTCTTGGGTTAAATGTTAAACAGATTGCAGTTGTCATATCAGGGCCTTTCAAGAGTGTTGCTGGCATAAAACTTAATTTTTCTTTTTTTCTTCTTCAAACTGAAAATTTGTGCTTTCTGTTAAAAAGCAATGTGTTTGTAGCTCCTCTAAGTTTGGGACACTTAAGATACATTAAAATACTGAGAACAAGTAATGAGAAATCCAGGAAATGATTGTGCCACATTTTTGCATATTGCTAAATTGGCTGAAGATGTCTGGGCTAAAGGATTCTCCTGCCTTGGGGGGAGTACTTAGACTTCTAACACCAACCCGGGAATGCCCGGGGGTACCACCTCATAATGCCATCATAACCTCCTCCTTTCCCCCTCCTGATTCATATCAGTAGAAGAACCAGTGCTGTTGTTATTTATTGATAATTTTTCATGTGGAATACTTCTGGAGGGAAAGTTACAGTGTTGGTGGAGGTTACTGTATGGGAAGGATTGTGTTATACAAAAATTGCCATCAGCATTGCGGAGATACAGTGTGGGGGAAACCATGCTTTTAGTTGTTTTTCATAGCTGGTGCCTTACAAAGACTAAACCCAGCCTGTTCTTAGAGAGGTGCACCCTTCTGTGGAATACCAAAGGAAACTGTAACTGAGGATTAGTAGCTAAAGGATTATTTCTTTGGCAGAATAATCTGTGAATTCTGCTGACTGAAGCCAGCTTCAGCAAAAATGCTGTAAAAATACTGTCTTGAAATCTTCTCTTTCAGTGTGTGAAGAAGGCTGGTTGTCTTGGTTCCTTTAAGCAGTGCAGGACAACGCCAGAGGTGTTGAGGCAAGCAGTGATACACAACAGAAAGCTGCCATGCAACAGGCACGGTGGCATTGCACCTTCATGCTCCTGTTCACATCGCTCAGCTTTCAAAAATGATAGACTGGGAAGCTGTGGAAAACTGCACACAACTGCACCAGCAACAGTTCTCACTTTCATGTTTTTCATAAAAGCCATGCTGCCCTTTATGGGCTATTAATTTGTGAAGTCGTTTATCTCAGGGCAAGACTTTATTTACACAACCTAACATAAAGGCAGAAAATTGTGGCCCGGGATTTAAAAATGTCACTGCACATGATGCCAGGATAAACATCACAGAAATTCATTTCAGTTGCACCTACCCTGGCACTTCACAAATAGTTTTTTTGCACTGCCTTTTGGCGCTATATTATTTCCCTATTCACCTACAACAAAGCTCCCTCTAAGCCAAAGAAATACATGTCATCAAATAGAAATGTTCTTCATAATAATTGGAATAATTAAATATTACAGCTCTCTGCCTGAGAGAGATTAAAAGGATATTTTTTCTGCTGTGTCAGTGACCACTAATTTTCAAGTGGCTTCCTTCTTTACCACTGTCTTTATCTTCTTTACCTGTTACTTACCTCAGATGTAAAGTCAGGGGAAGGTGCCTCAGGAGGGCTCCTTGTGGCACATATTGTGTGCAGCTCAGGGTCAGTGGTACATCTGAGCCCTTCCTCTCCAGCACTACACCAAGGGGTCCTGAGACATTCCTCCGCCTTTTCCCACCTTTATCTCTGTGGGATTCTCTTCTTTTGAAGTTGTTTTGACTGTCTACCAAGAAAAGGTCAAGCCAAGGTGCAGTTGTTCTAAACCGGTCTTTCCTTAGTATGATTTCCTAGGCTCTCGGGCAGAGACTTTGTTTTCCATTTTGAGCAATCTGTTTTCTGCAATAAACACTGAATATGTTTCTCTGTTGCTATAGAAATAATATTTCATTAAATGAGGGAATCAGTGCCCTGCTGTCGACAAATCCAATCTAAGTGTTAGTCTCTAGAGCTTGAATTTCACAGCTGGGAAGAGGTATACATAATTCTGCAAATTATTTCTGTAACTTTTGCATAAATGTCTTTATACTCTGCAACTGTTAGCTAAATTTCCCAAAGTGATAGCATGGAGTTTAACATGATGTAATGTGTTTACATAGATCTGAATAGAGCCTTCCCCCTTGCATTTCCCCACCCTCCCATACACTTTCATATTTAGAGCTTGAAATTTCCAACTCTTTCCATAGGAAAATGGGGAATGGCAGGAAGAGCAGTGCTCTCAGCCAGGTTCCTTACCCCATGGACAGCAGTGTGCCAAGTTCATTTGAACTTTTGGGTTTATTTTTAAAATTCAGCTTCTCCGAGTAATATAGATGTTATTTGCCCTGTTTTTTTCTGGGTTTAACAAGAACAGCCTAAATTGACCATTAATATACCCCAAAAAGTGATCTGCTCTCCACTACTTTTTAAACTCCCCTGGGTAACATATGTCCAGTATTTGTCAAGTTGCTCAAAGATTTTCCTACAATAACTTTCTACCCTCTGCAGCAGTTAAACCCAAGAGAGTTGTGGGGTTTGACTTTATGCGCCTCATATCAATATTTTTACATTTAGTTGTAATTTAGACCTAATACAGGTTTTTTTCTCAGTATTTTTCTAAAGCTGTAGAATTCTAGTAACAGCAATAAGGTGGTGCTAAAGCCTGTAACTGTAGGGTATGTAAAACAAAATACTTGTTAGGGTGAGTGTTTGTCAACATATTCATCGTAAGTATTTTGAAGAAATGGTAAAAACCCCTTTTATCTCATAGTTGCAATACAGGAACCCCTTTATGCATTTCTGTGTATAAGGTATGTGTGTAGTTAGGAAAGTAGAACACAGTTTAAAAGGACATGATTGATTGGCATCAACCTGTGTGCAAGTGTATGTTAGAAACGTGAATTCAGAGTTTTTGTAAATATCCTGTTACAGCTTCTTGCTTAAAAAATGGAGTTGTTATTTGTGAAATGGGCCCATGCTAGATCTGTGTTATGTATTGCAGGACAAAAACAATTTACACATGTTCATTTAGTTCATTAATAATAATCGTATCAATGGCCTCTAGTTAAAGATTAGTCTTCAGAAAACCTAGGAAAACCTCTGTCATCATTAGAAGAAAAGTACTTCCCTTTTAAAATTTCCTTTCTAATTTTTTTCAGTGATTGTAAATAAGTCTGTCCATAAGATAAATCTTCCTAGGCAGGGACAAATTCCTGACTTCTGAAGAGTACCTGTATGGATATGCATATTAATATAAAGGCAGAGATGCAGAAAATTAGCAAAGTACACAATTACCTTTTTTTTAAATTATTGGCATGCTTATTATTAAAAGAGACTTATCATATAAATAAGTCACCACAAGACACAGATTAAATTTTTGCTGTTAAAATAGTTCTTGTAATGAAAAAAAAACCCCTCAAACCCAACAACCTTTAACTGTTGCACAGCCATAAAATATAAGACAGAAGTTGACGTGGTTTTTACCCTTGTGCCGTTACACCATCCAAGGCTGCTGCATTTTTTCACCACAACATCAGTCTATAGATGAAAAGAATCAGCTGAAGCTCTTGGTGCACAGCAGTGACCGTGGCATCACCCACTGCTGTGCTCTCTGCTGGGTCCTGTCCAGAGCCTGCCTTCAGGCCAGCTACTGAAAATGGCTGAGGCCTTGGTAAGGAAGGGACAGGGCTGGGTGGATGTACAGGGATAAAGTGAAGATGTTTTCATGATCACATCTAATACAGGATATCTTCTTACTATGCACCATAAACAAAAGCTAACGATGAAGGTGGGAAAAGAAAGTATAAACACTCAAATGTTTTGTGTTTTTTTTTTTCTTTAGGAAGCCGATGGAAGAAAAACCAAGAGCAAGATTTAAAGGATGTTCTGAAAAACACTGGCCAGGACATACCACTGGTATTCGTCAGTGGGAATCATGATATTGGCAATACTCCAACAAGAGAAACAATAGATGATTATTGCAAGAACTGGGGAGATGATTACTTCAGCTTTTGGGTTGGAGGTGTTTTCTTTCTTGTGCTGAATTCTCAGCTATACTTTGATTCTTCCAAGTGCCCTGAGTTAAGGCAAGCCCAGGATGCGTGGCTTGATGAGCAGCTGGCTGTTGCTGCAAACCAGAAATGCAAGCATATAATTGTATTTCAGCACATCCCTCTATTTCTGAGCAAACCTGATGAAGACCATGATTATTTCAACTTGGATAAATCGGTTCGTCAGGAGATAATGGAAAAGTTTCATAAAGCAGGTATTTGCTCAAACTTTCCCACTCTTGAATTTTTGTTTCAAATTGTTAATGGCTCTGCTGTCAGACAAAATACATTTCACTTAAATGGTACTGTTTTCAAGGAATTTTGAATATAGTTTATAAGCCTCATTGTTTCCCATAGATCAAAATTATCAACTGAATCTAGTCACCTGTAAAAAGTACTAAACAAAATCTAAAACTTTGAAAAGTAAAAAGCTAAACATGAAAAGTTCCTTAACATAAATAGCAAGGGTTCCATTTGCAAGTACTGACAGATACAAGACAACCTGAGTTTATCCTGCCTACAGAGTGGAAAATCAGGTATTGCCATAGGAGAAAAATACAGAATTTATGTTTTACATAAAACATGGAAACAGAATTCACAATTACCTTGGAGGTTGCTTTCTCCCACACTGAGCCAATTTTAAATCAAGAGTGTAATGCACCCCAGATTTATTCAGTGTTAAAACAAGTCTTGCTCTGCTAAAATCAGTGCTTTGCCCATCCGTTTCTAATAGGGGCCACGTCTGGGATGAAGGGCAGGTGGAGCATGTGCTAAATGAGTAATTGTACCAAATCCCTCAGCTTTGTGTGATGCCACTTGAGCGCCATGGAGACAGACACAGTACACAGCTACTCCTCCATGCTGTTCCCATTGTTTTCTGGTAATTGCCTTCATGTTCCTGGAGTGTGCCAGTCCCTCAAAATTTCCTGCCATCCTGCCATTGCTGCATCAGAATGTCATTGTCTCTGTATCTGTAAGAGAGCACATTATTTGGATTACTGAACAATGCAAAATTTTTATGTTCCTAATTTACCATATAATTGTTAAGCCTGGCCTCATCCAACTCAGCCTAATTTCCAAGCTCTCAATCTCCTACTGTTTCCAATCAGTGGGGCCAAAATTCACAGCTCTCTGGGCTCTCCAGGGCACAGATATATTTCCAGATTCAAGATTTACAGCTGGGGTTTTTTCCCCATAAGGAGACACGCTGAGATACCTCATATCTTTTTTCATTTTTGTGTCAGTGTTAGTATAGTGGGAAGAGTTGCTCTTGGAGAGCTGGGAAGCTGTGACTGCCTGTGTACCATGGACTACAGCACATCCTAGTTCATGGGCATATCCCAGGAAATTGGCATTAATGTGGGAACTAAAGCAGTTCTGTATTAGGATTTTCTGTTGCCTAGTAGGTTTACTAACATTTGACAACACTGGGAATCAAGAGGTAAAAGAAATTATGCAAAACACTTTCATTGTAACACTGTTGTTACATTGTAGTGTTTCTTAGAAGGGTGTCCAGAGGCTTAACCAAAAGTTGGGAAGGCTCCAAATGATGGGGGAAGGGAGCAGAATGGGAAGTGAGCAATACAGCTCCAGGCAAGAAATTCCCAAACTCCTTTGTGCCACCTTTCTGTTCCCTCCATCATTTCTCCTTGTGTTCCTTATCTCTAATAAGTTGTTTGGTTCCCTAATGAGTCTGTTTAAACACTGATCTTTGGCATGCTTATTACTATACACTGACTCAATAGGTAACGTTCAC
The DNA here is from genome assembly GCF_000691975.1 of Corvus brachyrhynchos. Lineage (NCBI taxonomy): Eukaryota > Metazoa > Chordata > Aves > Passeriformes > Corvidae > Corvus > Corvus brachyrhynchos. The sequence continues at coordinate 4,067,774 of NW_008238321.1, forward strand.
AAGCCAATAATCAAACATTTTGCTAATGAAATGAATACAGAGAACAGGCAGCTCAGTAACTCAGACTGCTGAGAAAAATGAGCTGAATCAAAAGTTGGCTCAGAGTTTCCTTAGTAACGGGTGCTGTTCCATTTTATTATTCTGTTGAAGAGCAGCCTTTGTGAGACCACAGAGGTCTCAGCGGGTTGCAGAGAGGCTGTTGGCATGGTGGGGTAGAAGCACAGAGATGCAAGGACACCACTTGCTTTCTGAGGCTCTGCTTTGCCAAAGAATAATGAATTTTAGCACATCATTAGACACAAAATTGGTTTTCCCCCAGTTCACTTCATACATTCTTGGAGGATTAAAACACAGAATATTGCTAATGAAATCCCAATCTACTTTGCTTTTTTTAAATTTATATATTAGGTATAACTATTTATTCTGGAAAAAGAAAGTCAGTCTGCCTTTTTAGGAGACCACCAGGCTGCCACTATTCTTCCTCCAGCCTGTCAGCAGTCCTTCCTTCCTTCCTTCTGCCTCTTGCTGTTTCAGTGTTTGTAACCACGCCAAAGGTTTGTTGTGTCATTATGTCAGTACCATGCATGGTTTAGGGGTTGCTGTGTTTGGCATTATTAGATGGACATCATATTTCAGTTGTTTATAACCCAGGATCAAACCTGTAATTATCCCAGTTCTCATGTTTATACTTTTTCTGGAAGTGTCAAACACGGAGCTATAACTCAGCTGGGTAGAGAGGGATAGAAAAGAAGGACAATCTAGTAATTCAGGTCTTTCCAAGAACAAAGAAATTCATATGGATATGTGTAGGAAATAATCAGATGCTTAAAGTATGGTCATATTGCACAGGTGAGTTAAAGTGAGGTAAGCAACTTCAGAACATTCTTATTTTAATTCCAAAGCCCAGATCTTTTGTAGTTATTCTCTTGTAATCACTCCCATGTTACATAATGGTTTTGGTGTAAGTATCTGCTCATTACAAGCAGAGATAAAAGACTAGCTGCAGAGGCTACATCTGGTATGAAGTACTGAATTACATTTCCCACATTAGAAGTGTCCTTAACAGTTGGGCTAATTAAAGATAAAATCATGTCCTTATGATAAATATTTATAATTGAAAATCTGGCACTTGTAAATATGTATTACTACTGTGCAAAGTTAAACCATACTTGTGAGCTGCATATCTAAGAAATCCAGCTAGACCTTTTTTTTTTAAATGTATTATAACAACTATTGTCCTTGAAAATGTGATTTTGGCCACAGTGAAAACCAGATCAGTTGAGAACAGAGTTTAGAATTTAAGCAGAAATACCTTTCTGAAGGTATATTGGTATAACTTCTGCAAGTTTAGCCTAAGTTGTCAAAGCTTTGTCTCTTCTATGTGCAGAAGTTAAGTACAGAAAAAACCTATGTGCAAGAACTGTGAAAAAGCTGACCTGACATTCTCATCTGTAAGATCTGCTGCAGTCACTCAACTCTGCTGCATGAAATGCATATTCAGCTTTTAAGGATTTTTCAGCGCTGATATAAATAGGTTTCCTCATAGCATTGT
>NW_008238321.1:4069338-4084494 GCF_000691975.1 Corvus brachyrhynchos
GTAGGGAAAATAAAGAAGTAGTAATGGTCTGGCCAAAAATCTTGTCTGCAAGTCATGTGTCTTTGATAAACATAAGCAGCAAATTAGTTTTCAAATTAGGCAGTTTATGTAATAGAAGACCTACTTTTTTCTACATATCTCATTCCAGTAAAATTTTCTTAGGCTGTTAATTTTTTTTTTTCTATGACCTGAAAAGTATGGATATTTTTGGTGAGCTATAAACAATCTTTTAAAGACTTTTTGTCCTGAGAACCATCACTGACACACTGAACATTACTTACATTACTTAATACAATATAGTAATAAACATTTCTTAATGGCACAAATGAGATAAAGCATTTAAGTAAATGTGTGAACTTGTTTAAGAGCTCTATTGAATAAAACCTCAATTAATAGCTGTTTTTTCACCAACAGAGTTAAAAAAGACCTTGTTTCAGAGTTAGATGAAGAGTATAGGTGGTTTATGTAGCTGAGAGATGTTGCATCTTAGAGAAAATAACTAGACCAGAGATAGAAATATACAGAAGGAAATTCCCTTCAGTCTTCAGCTTCTTTTAATTAAAAAGTTTTAAATTCATCTAAGTGTCTTCAAAGCAATTTTTCAGGTGTGGTTAAAAGTACTTAATATGTACATGGGGCAAAAATAACAACCTAACTTCATTAAATGGTGTATTTTTTCATTATATTTGTGACTGGAGGTGCTATAACTTCTAACACCTTTACTCATTAAAAGAGTGTGATATCTACATTCTCCTCTTAGAAATGTTGTGACAGGAGAGTAGTGTTAAAGGAAGAAGCAGCTTTCAGAACATCCACAGCTGAGATATATTTGAGCACAAAATTAAAGCATGGAGTGTTGAAAGCTGTTGTTTCTAAAATTTACCAGACAACATATGCTATGTTTCATTATTTTCTTTGTTGTGTAATCAGAGTTGACAGGGGAGTAATATTTTCATCTTCCTGCCATTGAGACCTTGATTTTGGCAAAGCCCATACATTGAGTGAGTAATCTCAGCGCTTATGTGTCAGTATTTAAGATAATTTAAATACTCTCAACTTCAGTGATTTAGATCAACCTCTTTCAAGGTTGCAATTATTTACTTATGGCACAGGTAGAGTGACAACATCTGATACATTCTGTGTAAGAACAGTTCCCTAGGTATGGTAGTGTAAATCTTGCATGGAGATACACTTATACATAGATCTTTAAAAATTTTTTTTCCAGAAGTTCAGCAGCAAGTACAAAATACGTATAATCTGTAAGGACATTAAGTAATATTTCTTCTTGGATAAATTTTTGAAATCAGTTTTATCCACTGGGCTAAAGCTTCTTCTTGATCCTTAGAGCACACAGCAATCCAGGACTGTTTGGGGTTTGTGTCAGCTCTCTGAGAAAGCATCGCTTTCAAATGGAAAAAAGTAACAAAACCAGGAAGTAAATTCCACTGAAAGGTCACAAGAGACATTCACAAAAATGAACCTCAAAGACAGAGTGACCTTCTAGAGACAGCACCTCTAAAGGCTTATTTAGATCAGTGCTCTAATTAGGTGATCTGGAATCACCCTCTGGCTGTGCCTGTTGTTTCTCTGATTATACAGGAAACCCAAGTGACACTAAAATCCTTTTGTATATAGCTCTATTTAGTATTGTCCTATAGAAAGAAGCTTCGACATAAATACACTGTGCAAAATAATATCTTGTCTCCCACTTACACAGACCCACTGACCACCGGCTGCATTAAACTCCTGATTTTTTAGTGCACAAAGCAAATTTAAGGCAGAGGTTTCCTGCACGTTTGCAGGATAATGTTTGGAAACAGGACTGCATGGGATATTTTTATTGAGATGCTTAAAGAACTGTGCAATGTAATTACTCTGTTCTATTTTATTCATACAGCTCTTCTGAGGAGAAAGGGTAACAGAGAGCTTCAAAAGGGCTACACAAAATAATTCTGTATGTTACTGAGGGCTGACCAAAGAGCTTATGAAAGGGAGGGTGCTGATCCCCAATGCTTAACAGTGGGACTATTTCCTTCTACTGGAGCTCTGTTGGTGGGAAATTATTGGGGTTTTTTTTTGGATAACAAGATCTGAGAACTGCCTGAGCACCAAGCAGTTCTGCTAACAGTGCTGTGACTGGTGCTTTCACATCTTTGCTGCTGTAACACCTGCTTGGCAGATGAGGCAATGCAAGCACTCTGAAATGCAATGAGATAAAATCAATTCCATTCCACTGAAGAGATTTTGTTTTCAAAGACTTCTAAATATTGTCATTCGTTGTGTAGCACTGGAGTCTTGGAAAGATGAGGTACACCACGTGCCCAGGGGGAGACAAAATGTGCAGTAAAAAATGCCTATGGTTAATGTGGCTCTTGTAGGGAAGCTGAAAGAATATAATTTTGGAGTGCAGAATTGTTGTGAGAACAGGTACTGCTCTTGAACCGACCACATTGTTCAGCACTTCAGACAGAGCTGTACTCTGCAAGTGAAAGGAAGAAAGAGAAGCCAGTTTGTGCCTGATACTCCAGGGAAAATGTTCAAGATCAATTTACCAATATGACTCAAATGGTTGTATTTGCCAGAAACACTGCCTTTTACAAAACACCTGTGTACTCTTACCTGTGCGGAGGTATACACACACATCTCATGGTAGCATCTCCCTGTGCCTGGCTGTTTGGTTCTGTCTTTGAAAAGTATGAAAGGGTACAAGAGTGTTGATAACATTCAGATCCTCCAATACAATTCCATGTCTTTACAGAACTGCTTCTCCACCTGTTTACTTCCACTTTGGCTCTACTGCTGCTCCTCTCTAGCTCTCTTAATTTTTGGGGACAAATGTATCTAGGATCAGCTTTTTCCAGTCTGTCCTCTTTCTTCAGTCCTTGACCAAGCAAGAGGTTTGTCTGGTGAATCAGGGAGTTTGGGATAAACATAATTATGTTTAAAATCTAATTTTATCATTAAATTTGGACAGCTAACAGAAAAGCAGAGTAATAGGACCAGAATGAGGGTCCCAGTAGCCCAGTCTCCTGCTGCTCCTACTCCCCAAACCCTTGTGAAGGGCACAGGATAGAAAAGTGCATAATGGTATTTCTTTCCAGGCCTCTTCCCACCTCCAACAATTTTTCTTTCAAGGACCTATTGTGTCATACTAATGTTATCAACATAATGCAATTTAGTGGTTCCTCTCTAGATTTGTTCAGTTGATTTGTGAAAACTGCCAGCTTTCACAATGGTCTGCAGGAGGGAATTTCATGTTTCACAGCTCTGTGAAGAAATGCCTTCTTTAGTTTGCTTTGAACTTCACCTGCAGTCTGGGTGGAGAGCCATTAATCTGTACATGAAATGCAGTGAACATTGATTCATGTCTTCAGTTTACTAATCAGCACTTAAAAGGTGATAATCTGAACCATGTGATAAATTTCATTGTTCAGTCAGAACCACTTTTTTTTCATCAAAATTCTCTACTGAGAGCATGGGAAGAGAGGCAAGGTCTGTACTGTACCCATTACATATTTATTATGTCATTCATATTGCACTAATTTAGCCTTCTCCTTCTTTTACAGTCTCATTTGCTTTTGCTGAGAAAAGCATTTATTTAATTGAAGGCTCAGTCTAAATAAAGCATGCCACTGATTGCCTATGCTGATTATTCCAGGCATTCTCCTCCTAATTTGGAAAATCTGCTTGCTTTTCTTGGTTTATTTTTATATTGGTAATTTTTTTCCTATATTTTTACTCTGTCCATAGTGCTGGGTTGAGCAGTTTGATTTCCAGCTAAGGCCAGTCACATTTTGGACACAGCAAACCTGCCTCAAAAATGGGGTTTGTACATTTGGAACTAGAGTTGGAAAACAGCTTCTTCTGAACTCAGGGGGGTTTGGAATCAAGCCATAGAAGTGAGTGTAATTACAGACACTGGAGTCAGACATCCCTGGAATTTAAACCAGTTCAAGTGTGAACTACAACCCAATATTATCTGATTATGTGAGAAAAAATTGTTTTCCAGGTGCATGTTTCTTTGTTATTTTTTTTATATTTCAGGGTAAACATGGGTGCATTATTTTCCATCCTGTCTGTGCCATTGCAACTCAGTTTTCCCTGGAGACTGGGGCTCAGTCTGTATTTCTTGAATTAAACTAGAAAACAGTAAATTTTTCAAGAACTTACAAAAAGAGATGTTACCTATTTCACAAAATCTTAACTGTTGCATGGTTACAGAATATACCTGTTTGTTTAATAAATCAAAAAGATGATTTGTCTAGCATTTCATGTTTAAATTGAGACTTGAACATGATTTAACTACTGAAATAGAAAGGCTGGTCAAAACATCGAGTAGAAAAGATTTGTTGTTGGGCCACACAGTGAAGGCAGACCAGAGTCCCCTTTCTTTCCTGCCCAAATGGAGTTGAGACCATGCCCAGTCTTCCATGTCCTTACATTTTTCTACACTACAGAAGACAGCAGTAGAGTCCCAAGTAAGGGAAAGGAGTCTGGGAATTACAGGACTACGCTTGCACAATATGGTAAGACAGGGATGTTGTTGCCCCCAGGTGAATCATCCATGAGACACAGCTAAATGCCTTTGTTCTCTTACAGTGCAATTGTATCAAAATCATGCTGACCCTTTCCTCTGGTGCCACGGAAGGGTTTTTCTGAGTGATAAATGGTAATTTGTAGAAGGAATCTGCTGCACTTTTAAAATTCTGTAAAATTCCTCGCCATTTTCTGCTGACAGACAAACTGCCTCCTGCACGATACTCAGTTGTAGTTTCTTTTTGTGTAATGAAGTATTTTCTCACCTGATTCTTGTCAGAAATAAAGTCAACAGTGTGCTAACAGCACTGGGATAGCTAAAGTTTTCTTCTCATTTTCTTCAGTATCTCCAGGGTTGAAAAAGGTGGTGAATATTTAATTTAGGACTTGGTTTCTTTCAGAACATTTCTCTGCTTTGGATTGCTTGGAGCTCAGAAGTGCTGTAAGATGGCCACAGTTACAGAGAATAATCTCTTTAAAATCAGAGCTGCTGCAGCCTGTGAGGATATGATGGTTGTACATAGGCAGCTGCTTCTGAGCTTGCTTGGATCCCCTAGAGCCTCCTGGTCCCTTTCTGTATCAGCCTTTTCTGTGCAGCATCCAGAGCAGGTCTCAGACACTTGTGATACCTTTTCCTGTTAGGCCAGTGAGGAAGTTGAACAGTACCCATTGCATCTTTTCTGTAAGAAAAACACCTTTAATACGATGTGCTGGTGTGGGTTACAAAGCTTGGAGAGAGAACCAGCAGAAAAAGAGAAGATGGGAAATGCTGGAAGAAATTGTCCAAATTCCCAAAGCTGTTAAAGTGAGGAAGATGCAAATCAACAAGAACTTGCTGAAGCTCCACTACTTATTTGATGAGCTGGCTTTAGAAAGCAGACACTGGAAAGGAGAGCGGGGAGGAAAGTCTTCAGAGGTGCTTTTGAATTTCCTGTTGAAAAATGTCCGCAACAGAAACTATGAGTCAAGTGTTCATACTGTGTTTTTGACTTGGGAAAAAGTATCCAAATTAAAATACGAACTTTGTTTGAAATTTTCTCAAAATTGAGTTGTGCTTTAAAGATTCTGCTTATGAAACAGGTAGCATCAGAGGCAGCATGCTGAACTGCTTGAGCTGGTAATTCCCTTCCCCAGAACTCCCCTCTTGCCTTGCCACAGCCACTGTGTGGCCTTACAGCCCCAAGAGCCATAATGCAGTGTGTGAATTAGCATCAAACCGAAGTGTTTATTAACTTCTTTCATGGTTGAACTGATGAAAAGTCTAAGGCATATCAGCATATGCAAGTATTACATCTCATCAGATGACTCTTGAACAATGCTTGTTTGGGTTGGTTGTTACATCATGAATTATTTTTGCTAAGTAGGCTGCTCTAGGGTCAAAGAACTTCTACCAAAATAGGTATTTCATTCTTTAGTAGGGATGCATTTTTCTAAAGGGAAAAAGAGTTATGATCAGGTCTTTGGAAAAGGAAAACATTTTGTCTTTCAGATTCAGCTTTTTCAGATCAGAACTAAAAAGGACATTTTGTGTTTGATAAGAAAATGATGGTAAATTGCATAGCAGAACAGCTTTTGTTTACTAAAATCAAAAGCAATTCCTGTATCTAAACCATTTTTTACAAAGACCCTGATTTTTTTTGCATATTGACTGATTCATAAAACTCGTATTTGGTAGCAGGCATGAAGCTCAGTGAATTTAGGTGTTTTCATGATCCAAGTACAGTTTTAGCACAGACAGAACAGGACCTGGTACCCAGCACTGGGTGGTGCCTGCCCTTTTCTGATCAAAAATTAATTTGGCAGGTTAGACCTTCCTTCCTTAGCAGATACTCTGTAATCTGTGTTGTGTTGTTATGCAGTCTGACATTAGATGATGGTGATGATCACGGAGACAAGGATGTGTGGATTGTTTTGCTTTTGTTTTAGAGTAACTGTCTGCACAGCTTTTTACTTTATTCTGATTTTAATCCCTTTTTTCTTTAATGAATAATCCATTAGGTATGAATAGGGTCTTGCAGTAATGGATCCAGCTTTTTTTTAGTAAATGGATACTGTAAACCTCCAGTCACATTTCAGTTCAAATAACTGTGTATTTCATAAAAAATGAAATAATGAATGCTTGTGAAGGTGCTGTTCTTTGGACATTTATTTACACAGTAGTTTTTCAGTATTTCATACAGCTTTTATATTAATGCTTTTTCCAGCTGCTGTTTAACAAAACCAGCGATTAAAAACAAATCACTTTTTTTCTTTTGTTGTAGTGGGAAGGGACTGTATGTTTTCATGTATAGCTGGATGCATTTAACTGACCTGGGGGTGCATTAAAGTGGGCTATAAAATTGAGGTCTGCCGGGGTACTGTTCTTTCCTCACAGAGTTAGGGGGAAAAACAAGGAGGTGAGGGGTGTCTGTTGCTAGCAACTTGACATTATTACTTCAGAAAAACATCTGACATTAGTAAATTAAATTTGAGTGCATACATCTCTAAGATTCTTTTTATGTTAAAGATCAAAAGCAAGAGCAAAGTAAATTGCCTGCTTGTCATCTTAGTATTATTGCAGTGACTGGTTCAGCTTTCCTCCTTGTGCTAAGCCAAACAAAGTGGGTGCAGTACAGTTGAGTGAACACAAATGTGCTCTTGCAGAAAAACACCATCAGTGAGCCTCCTGTCCATACACAGCAGTGACCTGTTTGTTTCCTTCTTCAAGATGTAACATACTGTAACCCAGCAATAAGAAGAGTTTATACTGGCACTAAGGGGTATCTGAAAACTGAAGTCTTGAAAACAAAATGTTTTACTTGTGTCTGTCTCTGTCTAGGATGGGTTTCTCAAAATTTTCCCTTGAATTATTAGACAAGTGGAATTTTTTTTTCTTTAGCATAACTACAGTTCCTTTATGACTTTTGTATCCTCTGTCCTTCTAATCACACTTAGAGTTTGGTTTACATATATGATGACACAAAGTCTTGGGTTCTTTTCCTCTTTGAAACCCAAATGTTAAATTCTCTGGATGGTGGGAAGATGCTACTTTAGGACACAGATGCTTCCAGTAAAAAGAGAGAACTTAATTCCTTTCTAAAATACTTATTTCTGGTACTAAAAGTGTGTCACATGGGTTTGGACCTCACTATGGGTTTATGATTCTTACTTGTTCTTAACTTTTTCATAGACTAAAGTAGTTCTGCTTACCTGAAGAATACTGAATATACTGAAAAGGCCTTGTTACCTTGTTACAGTAGCAGCTGACTTTTATATTCCACCATTGCCTTTTGAGGGACTCTAACTGGCTTTCTCCCAAGATGTAAAAACACTTCACTGGTTTTGCTGGGTTTGTACAGCTGAGTCACAGCAAGCTCCCAAAGTTGCCCTGCTGCCTTACTCACAAGTGTACCTCATGCTGCAGCCAGAGGATGGTTCCAGCAGCAGGGTAATCAGCCCTGATACACTAAAACAGGGGAACAGACAGGCTGGAGCTGACAAGGCCCATGTATCACTGCTCGGTGACAAGGTGGCTTCGTTCTCTGTTTTCTACCTTGACTCATTTGCTGTTTGAGAAGGGCTTGGATCTGAAATATGAAAGCCCATATAGCTCTTACCAGAGACACAGCAGAATAATTTATATTTTGCTTTCGAAGCTGCTTAATTTTTAACTATACTTTGAACCAAGTTTATATATTTTATATCAGTCTTCAGATCACTCGCACAAGAGCAAAGGATTGATGTTAGCCAGCTGTCTTAAGATGGGTTCACCTACTTCCCTTTTCATTTTATCTCTGTGAAAGAGGTCTAAGTCTACTGCAGGAGAAAATGTGGAAAGTTTTTTCTGGCTAGAGAAATAAGGGTTTCCATGTGAAGTTATAGCATGTTCCTCATTACAGCTCTCTGGCTTTGAATTGTCTCTGCTATCTTCCAGAAATTCTGCAGTCTGAAGGCAAAATCAGTTGTTGCTAGCTTTTTATTTTTTAAACGTCATTTAAGGTTGTAGTGCCGACAAAATTTCCAGTATTTTTAGCTGTCTGGTCCAGTAATTTTTCTCTTTCACAACAGTATAAAGTAGTATTAGATGCAGCTTCAGGAAGCTGTAGGAGTCTGGACCAAAGGTCCAAGGACCTTAGACTAAGCATGCCAAAACATAATCCCAAAACCTGTTTGTAAAATTAGCTATTTATACTAACTCCACATTTTCATTCAAAATAAAACATGTACTAGCTTAAATTAGCAAGAAAACTGATTAATATTTTTTTTACCAAACTCTGAATGCTGTTCACTGTGGTGCTCAGATGTACCTATGGGCAGAGCATGGAAAGGCAAAATGGCAAAGGAGGCTGGAATAAGCTGGGAATGAAAAGCTTTGTCTAGGGCAGAACAGTCTCTCTTGGAGAGGAAGCTGCATTCCCAAGTCTCTTGTGAGGAGCTTTGCAAACTTTGACAGGAAAGAAAGTACTAAACAACAAAATTACTCTTTTTTTTTACTCAGACTCAAGATTTCATTATTTTGTAGTAATAGAAACATTTTATTAAAATTTATAAAATATGGGGAGGGGAAAGTAATCTATTTGGCAGCAAGAATTTGACTTGTAAAGACAATCAAAAAGGCCACTTAGAGTAACAAATACAGCTTTTGTATTGTTTATGCAAACAAATACAGCATTTGTTTGTTTATGCTTTTGCAAGACAGGAGAAACAAAGTGGAAATTACTGGTTTGGAGGTGAGGATGACACAATTAATTTAATTTCAAATTGTATCAAAATTTCTGTAAAAATTCCATATTTTTTTACTCCAATAAAGTCCAAAATATAATTAATCTATTTTTTTTAAGAAAATGAAACAGAACAGCCTTAAGTCATTAAAAATAGAAGGAATCAGAGTCAACCTGCCTTGTTTGTCACCATACCAGATAAATGTTAATTCATGTCATTCCAAGCCTGACTCTTGCAGGTGTGAACCTTTCCTTTCCTGGCTGCTCCTCCTTCTTTCCCTCTTCAAAACTCACAACTTCTTTTGCTTTATTAGATTTCTTTGATGTACCTGGCTCTGTTCCCTCTGTGATACCCTCAATGTCTTGTGAAATGATTACAACTTACCTTCTCGTGTACGTCTTTTCTTTGTTTGTCTTGCCCTTTCTATTTTTTTAAGGTCACTGGCCTTGGTGTACAGTTTAAGCTCTCCTTAGTAAATTTTCTTCATGCTAATTGACAAATACAACTCTACTCTCTTTGTCTTCCAACCTGTGTTTCAGTACCATCATTCTCTAGGCAGGTATCTAATTTTAATCAGCTACCTCTGGACTGTCCCTTCTTTCTGGGCAAAGGAGTGGGGAGACAGCAAACACACCTTTTAGTGGGCATAAAGAACTCAGAGTCCAGTAACCCTAAACACAGCTGGTGGAGCACAATAAAGTTTGGTTAGTTATTAGTATTAGAATTATTTGCTACTCTTTACTAATTATTTGTTTAAAATGCAAGTTTGTGTGAATGGTTTAGTTGTAATTTTATCCTTGAAGAGCCATTAAAGAATGAGGGTAAATGTGGGACCTGTAAGGTGCTAACTAAATACATACTCTGTCTTTTTTTTTTTAAACAGGCATTAGAGCTGTATTTTCTGGACATTACCATAGGAATGCTGGAGGATCCTACAAAGGCCTGGAAATGGTGGTGTCATCAGCTATAGGATGTCAGCTGGGACAGGATACACACGGGCTTCGAGTGGTGGTTGTGACAGAGGAGAAGGTGGTGCACAGATACTACAGCTTAACTGAACTGGGTAGCCACGGCATAGAGAAGGAGCTGCTGGATATGCTTGCTAAGCAAAAGTAGGCTGTGTCAAAAGATGTTTTTCCATATTAGATAAATATAAACAGTTTCATAAGGTTTCCCCAAGCAGAACTACAGATTTCTGACTGCAGTGTCCCAGAACAGCTCCCAGTTTGTTATCATCCTAAATAACAAGGAAGTTGTTGACATGTTTTTCTTTTTGAAAATGAGACCTATGAGGAAGGTCCTATGGGAGAAGAGCAGAGCTAATATGGTAATGTGTCATTGAAAAGTGCAGTTCTGAGAATTTTCACTTTGCTCCTAGATAATACTTTCTTATTACAGAGAAACTGGTGTCTGCATAACCCTTTAACTGGAGAAGGTATTTCAAAATCAATAAATTTAGTAATTTCTGTTACCTTCTGGACAATATGAATGGGGCACATTTTTACAGAAAAAAATCTCAAAACATTTGAAATCAGCAGACTCCTGCTGACTTTTAGCAACTTTTGGATCATATCCTGTTCCCTTGGTGTCATATTTTATCCCATTCCCCACACTTTATTTTCTTAGCTCTTCAGAGCCAGGAGCAATAGGAGAGCAGACACATTCTGGTTTGCAGTCACAGCTTGGGTTTCTGTTTTATCTGTTATAAAGTTTTATATAATGTTATATAGTTTTATAGTTTCCATTATATAGTTTTATATAATGAAAAGTCTGTAAATGAGGCTGATATAAATGTCACTGACAAACTAAAGGTGAAACAACTATTTTAGTTTTGAAATTTCACTACCATTCAGTTAACATATATCCTGGCTCTAGCTATGGAAGTTGGAATAATTGCATGGGCAGAATATTCTGTACAGAATACTGTAATCAGAAGTCACTTCATTGATTCCTAGACAAGGGGAGAGCTTTGATTTCCAAATGCAATGTAGAGTGCCTTACTGTAATATACAGAATATTGAAAACCCCAAAAAGTATGTTTTCTTCACTGCAACAAGTCTTTAAAAACAAATTCATAAATTTGTTTATGTGCTGCAATCCACCTCTTTTTTTGCAAGTGTATCTAATTTGTTGAAAATAAAGTCTTCATGTAATTAAGTCATACCTGTTGGGTTTTTAAGTATTTAGTTGAACACATTACAGTCCATGCCATTGGTTATCTGGAACTGGAGCCTGGTGCAGCTTTGGCACCTGAGGAGGGAGGAACACAGTGAGTATCCTTAATGCCTCCTATCATGTTTTATGTATGTATTCACATACAGTAGTGTTCCCTAGAGGGTATTACAGGTATTTAAATATGGTGAGAGGTATGAAATGCTGTGCTGAAGAGTCAGTTTAATTACATTTTAGTCACAATAGTTTATCAAGGAGGCTCCTTCAAGCCTGATTTGTGGAACTGCTGAGACTCTAAAATCACCTCTGCAGCATTGCCTTGCAGCAGTGAAGTGGCTGTACCTGCAGCTGGACAGGGCTACCTGGGGACTGCAGCCCCATGGCAGCAGCTTGAGCAGAGGTAATGTTGGATTCAGAGAGAAAGGAGATTATTTTGCTTTTATTCTCCACCTGGCTTTGCTTAGTTGAACGTTTTCAATCTCACTTTCTGTAGAATGTGGAAAATGAGAGAACATTTTCACAGTCTCATACATACCAGTCATATAACACAGTCATGGGAAGGATATTTAACTGTAGTATGTGGCTGGACATTACTGTATGTAGTAAAAAGTTACAAAAATAAGCTGGGAATGTGGGTTTTTACCAGCATAAATGACAAATTGTGTTTCCTCACTTTTCTTAGTGTAATTAGCTAATTTAGAATTAATACTGATGCCTTAACTAATTTGAAGTGGCAGAGGTCCTTGTTGTCACTGTGCCTCATCTTGTTTATGTCAAGAAAAATAAAATATGTTAAGTTATGAAACAATTCACCCATGGAGACCTTATTTAAATTATAATTTAAAACAACATCTTTTGATGTTTAGGACATTATTTTGGTACGTCCAGCAGGGCTGGTAATTGTAACTCTCTGTCAGTGTCAGTATCTGACTGCCTTTAAAGCAAGACATCACTAACAGTTCAAAGTGCTGATGAAACAAGAGAGCAAGGAAGTCCTCATGTTGCTGTGGGCTCGAGAGGCTGGGCAGAGATTAAAAAACACCAAGTGACCACAGTTCATTTTGGTTTCTCTTAGGCTGGTAAAAGGATGAGATGAACCTTGATGGCTCTTATTAAGTGTGGAACACATTAGAACACCAGAGAAACCTGTGAAAGTAACCTAATACTACATAATAAAGTACAGCCTGAGATGGAGACCTATGAACATGAGGAAATGACTGAAAACTAAGTCCTTGAGAGAAATCCTGGTTTGCCAGCTTCACTTCAAGCAACAAATTTAAGAACACACTATTTATGAACCTTTCCAAAAAGTCATTAAGACATAAGTACACTTTTTGTTTGCCTAATGCTCTCCTTTAGTGCATTTGGGCCCAGCATCTCCTCTTGCAGGTTTTAATAGAGGTAATATTTTTATAGGGCTACAGTATTCAGCTCCTGGAGATTACACACAGAAATTAAACACTTGATGTCTTGTTAGAACTTAATCACATTTTACACTGGCAGAAGTGAAGTTTCCCCTGCCACCCCTATTTGCAGACAGTCTGTGCCGTGGTCACTGCTCAGTGATTCCCTTCTTACCTCAGCTCAGCAACTTGGTTTCTAGTGTCTGGTTTTTCCAGACGTTATCCTCAGATAACTGGGTTTATTCTGCTATGAGACAAATAATTGAAGACACATCTATCATAAGTAAATCAAACAGCAGCAGTAAAACCTAAACATTTCACTGCTTAGAAGGCTCAGTTCCCCCTGTGTGTCACAGCACAAGTGTGTGTGTGTCACTGCAGGCTCACACTCATCGTATCACTGTGCTTAATGCTGGGAAAAGGCTGCTTCTCTTCATGCCCTTCCTGAGCCTTTCTGTGCAGACTCCAGCTGAACACAGCAATATCCTTTAAAGCAAGGGCAACCTTCACACAGTAGTTCCCAGTGTGCCTGCCAAGCAAACCCTGACATACCTGACACCTCAGGATACCCAGTCGCCAGGGAGAGAAGCTGACTGGCATCAGAGAATTGTAAAGAGGGAATTTCCACTTCACTAGTATTCTGCAGTTACTGGGAATGTCTCGTCCTGCCCTCTGCTGACATCACATCCCTGGCACGTATGGAAGTGCAAAGCCAGGTGGTTTAGGCTGCAGGTGCTGTGCTCTTGGACTTCATTGGAAAGTGGTCCATACAAAACATACCATAGAGAAAAAGCATTAGACCAGAATATTAAATTAGCTTCGAGTCTAAATGAAATACAACTCTGCAGCAGCAGATACAGAAAGGGGGGGGGGGGGGGGGTCCCCAAAAAACCCCCAACTCACAGAACTAAGGCAACACAGACAAATCAAAAGCATTTCAAGCAATACAGAAATACCCAGCACTTCTCTTCAGAAAAAACACCCTAAAAGACTCCATAGGCAAAAACCACAACCCACAACTCAGAGAGCCATTACTTTTTTTTAATTGACATTTTCATTTGTTTCTCTAGAAGTAATTTCCTCCATTAGCACTTTGTCAAATGCAGATAGTTTAGTACATTTCTACTAATAAACACCTTTTCTTTTCCTCTAGGAGACCCATTAAGGCCTTAGCCTATTTAAATTTATAATGTTGTTATGTCACTTTTGGGCAGCCAGAAATTGAAACATCTATCTTCTAAATATATCCTTATCTTTTTCAAACATTGCTTAGAAAGGTATAGCATTGTTAGAAACTACCATTTGGCCTTTTAAATTAACTGGTAATGGCATTATCTGTATTCAAGTCTTTCTCACATTTTTCCACATAAAAAAGACACAGCAATACAGAAAGGTAGCTCATACTGCTCTAACAAACCCAGATCCACAGCCCTACACAGGCCAGCCTGCCTGCCCAGGGATTTCCTGAATAATGGGTCAGAAGCACTCTGGGTAGGACACCAGTGACTGTATTTGGATACATGTGAGACAAAATTACCACAGCAGAATGTGGTTCTTGCAGTACCCTGCAAGCACTGAAGCCAGGAAGCTGCTAACAGAACACAGCACAAAGATAATGAATCTTCTGCCACTTTTTTACAAAGCCTGAGCTGAACTTAGTCTTACCCTTTTATTAATTCTAAGTCTTGCTCTGTCTCAGCCAATGAGGAGAAGGTAGGGCCACCTTACTTTGCTTCAGCTGTATAAAAGCTGCTTTCCCACTATGCACAACCAGAGACTGCAGTTTGAGACAGGTAGCTCCAGCAGGGGATTCATTCTGTCCTGCAACTGATGCAGAAGCCAGACGGACTGTGATAATCCATGGAATTCCTTTACCAAGATTCCTAAGGTAACTCAGTGCAGTTAGCTTGGAGCAGAAGGCAAGAGGTCAGGGCCTGAGCTGTCACCCCAGGAAATCAGAACATGAAGATACGGGTGAGAAATGAAGCAGGAGTGGGAAACAACCCATCAGGTGCTACTGGGTCCCCTCCTTGGCTGAAGCTGGCACCATCCTCTCCTGACACTCTAGGAGAAGGGAACACTCCTGCAGACTATTTACTCCTTTGTCTATGCTGGGTACTCACAGCAACTCAACATCAATACATTTTCACTGTTCCCAAAACATAAACACCAACTGTGTATAATATTGTTAACGTTATGCACTTACGTGCACCACAGAGGAAGATTTCCCAGCTGCTCTGGTGGTCACCGTATTCACACCAGGCAGAGGATCCTTCAGAGTTCCCATGGTACCTTTTTCAGTGTGCATATATTCCAATAAAAAAATCTGGCTGATTCACAGCAT
>NW_008238321.1:4084584-4101661 GCF_000691975.1 Corvus brachyrhynchos
TTCCTGCTCTGGCTCACAAGGTCACAGCTATGACCTTCTACAAAGCTCTTCCCAACCTATTCAATTGTTGGAGCAATTGGAGATACAACTGGAGAGAAGTGATGTAGCACATGAGCTTTTTAGAGCAGTATTATTGCCTCCACCCCACCCCCAGTCCTTCATTTTGGGGATATTTAGAATGTTATTTGGCATATTTAGGAATATGATGACTGTAAAATACTGTAATATTAATAATTCAAATTTATTTCATTTTACCACAGTCGTATAGAGAAGGTGAAGTGTTTATTACCAAAAATAAACTCCAGCAATAACTGGGACTGCTGTACTCATTCAGTGCATTTCAGAATATTTTCTTGAGACTGCAGATTATTACATTGTCCTTTAAGGTGTTCTACAATACATTACCATCAAAAACAGGACTAAAGAAGAGGATCTATCATTTATGAAAAACACTGGTTTTTATCAGTGCACTGCCTCAACACAGTAATGATTACAGTTTCAATCACTTTTCCAAGAAAGCAAGGTAAAAGAGAAAGATACCAGAGCATTCTGTGTGTTCACTGTGACCCAATTTGAGAGCTCAGATGAATTATTGTTCAGAGAACAGCATTCCTTTTTACTGTGCAGCAACTTAACCAAGACAATAAATTCATGCATATTTAAAATTAATTTGATTTTAAAACATAGATGCTGCCAGTCTTCCCACTCAAAGGACTTTTTGTATTCCCTTTATTTGGTGCACAGCCATGACAGAATAAATAAATATTTTGTAAAGTCTATTTCTGAGCCTTGTTTTCCGTAGAATTTTGTTTGCTGTGGGTACAAGAGGAGATAGTATTTTATATGTGGGTCATTCAAAATTAATTCTACATTTTACAGCCTGCACTTTTTATACAAATTAGTTTCTTCGTAAAATCAGAGTTTAAGAAAAACCAGTTGGACAAAAATAGAGAAACATGGATACATATCAAGGAGTGAGTCTAAACAATCCAAAGAGCAATGGGACTATGTTAAAATTCACCTTGCAATGAGCTTTTTACTGAAAGGACTTGTACAAGTTTATTTGTTTCACTCTTTTTCTTATCTGTGCACTGGGCCATGTAGAAGTTTCCTATTTTTCTTCTAGAAAAGCAGCTCATAGATTATTTCTAAGCTCTCTATTATCAATGCAGATATCTAATGCCTCTCCTTATCCAAAGAAACAATGCAATCCTCATTTATTTCTCATTAAAGATGCATTGTAACACTAATCAGCTAAAGGTATTTTACTTGAAGCTTCTGAAGTTTATTTTTAAGTCTTCAACATGTTAATTGCTTTGCTTTGCCCTTGGGTTCCCAGAAATTAAATACAAACATGAAACTTCCTGTGGAAGTAAAGTAAAACCCATGAAATTTCTGTACTCTTACACAACACTACAGCAGTGAAAATTTAAGCATGTACATTTATTGCTTACTATTTCCACTTGCTTCCCTCTTCCTCACTCCCCCCCCCCCCCTCTTTCTTTAAAGCAGCAAAGTAAATATTCGGTCACCTTGTTGATTTCAATTGTTAGTTGCAACTGCTGAACTTCAGGACATTTCCTACTTCCTTTTGAGTGTGCTTCTACTTCCACCTCTCCTCCTATATTGCACACCCTGGGAAGAAAATCCAGTTGCACAGACCATAAGTGCCAGAGAGGTGCCTGCCCTGGTTAGGACAGTCTAGCTAATCAAGGTCTCGGAGCCTTGAACAGAAATCTGCAGTAATGGATAATTGTTGTCCAGTTCAGTGCAGAGAAGGGCATTAAGTTACTCAAGGTTCTTTTTATTTCCTTACACATATTCATTAGTAAAAGTCTTGATGTTGTTTTATGATATGCAAATGTAGAAAGGGTATTTGTTACAGAATTCAATTATGCGACCTCTCTGATGTATCTGAAGGCAAACTATCCCTGAATGAACTTGCTGCTATTCCCAAGTTTCAGGTAAAGAACACTGGCACTACAGACTCTGGGATCTGTCACCCAGGAGCATTATTTCAGTGCTTCCCACAATGGTAGAAGGCAAAAGCCACTTAACTTTGGGACAGTGAGAATTCTCTCAGTTTCAGGAAGACCTGCTGATTAGCATTACCAGTTTTAATTAAATCTGGTGTAGCTCATGCCCTTGGGGACTGAAATGTAGTGAAGATATTGTTTTGAAATTAGGACACAGCCTGCAGAGGCTGAACAGAAAAACTGTAGTTGGCTGTAAACCAGGCAACATAGTTAAGACACAGAGATCTGACAGAGACTCAGACTCCAGCTCTATTAATTAAATCTCCCTTAACCATGGCCACAGAAGTTGACCTCTTGATTTTTAAGTAAAGTTCAAGCCAGTACTGGAATTAGTTGGGTCCTTAAGCATGAGAAACTGTTCAACCCAACCATTTCTTTGCAGTAAAATTGTCTATTTACACTGGAAAGATCCCCATTTCTCCTGGGGAGATAATCCTTTCATTACTACTGATGACTTCTCTCATTCTTCTCTGGCTGTTGTCACTCTCTGTCTCAAAGATGAGCAAACCCAGAGCTTCAGGCACACATTCAGTGCATGCCTTCATCTACCAGGTACGCTGTAAATTTTTACTGATCTTCCCACTCAGCTCACTTGTGGTTTCTTACCATTCCAACTGCCACTACACAAAGGATATATAATTATTTCTCCCATGAACTCTGAATGAATGACATCTTAAGTAAGGTCTGCTAATGAGACAGAGATCAAACTGATGCTTGACGGCAACACTCAGAATTTTTCAGCATAATATTAAAAAATGATCCAGTTCATAGTTCACTCTCAGTAGTGGCATTAGTACTTCCAACACACCACAGACTAGCTGGTGAATATTATGCCTATTACAAACTAATAAACATACATAAAGGGAATGATTTGGCAAGTCTGATCAATTTTTCATTTAATATATTTTAAGATCAATAAATCACTTCTTACCCTGAAAAATATAGACTATAACTAGGACTGTACCCTGATAGTTCTGGAAGTGTTATTAAGTATACAAATTCTTAACATAATACTTAATTAATAATAAGGTTTATTTCTTACCTTCTGAACTTACAGCCTTGTGGGCCAAGAGAAAAGTTTGCAATTTTCTTTTGAAGTTCTTTATATACATGAAACAAGTAGAACATGAATTGCTGCAACATACTTATATTGTGTAAGTATATAATATCTTATGTACCTGTTTCTGGGGTGTCTCAATACAGTTTTATAGCTTTCTTCTCAGATATTTCTCTCTTTTTCTTCTTTAAATCAATGCTAGAAATACTCCATTGCAAGAAGTTTCTATACTAGTGCAACAAAGAATGTATTTGTAGAAGTTACTCTAAACATTTAAGCAAAGTACTTCCAAACGCTATTAATTTAAAAAAATCCAAAAGTTGAGGGTTTTTAATTATTATGTTGAATGCATGGATGACTACAATTACATCTTTATTATTCTGCACTGACCCATCTGCTCACCTGGGGCTGTAGACACGAGCTGTCTTCTCTGTAGGAAAATACTGCAGTGGCCTGGTACGAGGCCATAGGAAAGAGTTCACCTAAACAAATTGTAACTACTCATTTTCTTAAAAACATCAGTGTTTGCCAGGTTGAGGTGAAAAATGGCTTTATTGTGAAATCTCTCAGCTAACAACATCAGTCAAGCTAAAACCAAACAACTTAGAAACTGCATTCCTCAACACAATAAAACCCTTGCAAATATAGAGCACATCCATCAGTACCATTTATTTCCCAGCTGGGGAACTCACAGTACCTTTTCTTCAACATTTATGCTCATCTTTGACTCATTACTTTAATACTACCAGAAAACTAAATTATATCCAGCATTTTCACTGCAGAAATGGGGCCTCCAACTGTGCATAGGGTTTTGATGGGGTGAGACACTGAAGCATCACAGAGAGAACAGGGTAAGCTGTTAAGGAAATTGTCCAGCTAGCTCTCCACATTCAGAGGCTTAACAAAGAAGCAGGAAGAAAAAAGGATAAACAGGTAGATTTTATTCCTGAAACAGAACTTTCCTTGACTGAACTCTGCCTGAAAACTGGTACCATGACAGCACATAATGTACTACTGAATATGTGCATTGCACCTTTTTATCACCTCAGCCCTGAGCAGGTAATATTTCAGTGTTGAGTTCTGAACAAGACATGTGACTAATGCATTTTAATGCATTAAAAGTCTTGATAAAAATAACTATTTAGCAAAGAAAGCTTTTTAGTTAAAAAAGCCTTATGTGTTTGAATAGTCTTACAGCGTTTGCAAAGTAGAACCAAATTTCACTCAAATTAAGAATCTAAAAGCCTTCAGAAACCTTATTCAAAAACATTTTGATGTGCTGGAATTGTTAGCCCCTTTCTAGGTGACATCAAAGGAGAAGGAAATTAAAATCTTCATAATCCTCCAAAATACCCTAATTTCATTACTTTACCTGGTATCAAAATATTTGGAAGGGGTATATTCAGAAATGTCAGCCTGTCATCATCTCTGCTCCTGGACATTACATTTCACTAAGCACATTGTAAAAGTAGCAAAGGTACTGGGAAATTTATTACCTAATATTTAGCCTCAACCAAAACATATGGAAGTAATTGTATTTCCTTACCCTGCTTCTAAATTAGAACTTTACTACTTTGAACTAAGGCAAATCAAATGCTAGGAACATATTTATGTACATAGGTCTAATTAGTGAATTAAATTGTTGAACTGTTGAACTTTCTTTAAAAGCTCTTGTGCTTACTCTGAAGGAATTAGAGCAAGAGGGAACTAACTAGTCAGCATTTCAAATCCTCTGAAGTGCTGGTGTGTTTTTCATTAAAGACCACTGAAAACAGAAGCTACATAGGGTTTGATATAAAGGTATAAATTTGAAGTTTATATTTCATTACAAAGTGTCTTTGAATGCTGAACAAGTTTGGAAATTTCTGATTAGCTGTCAATGATCTTATGCTCAGAAAATGCATAATTAGAACTCCCCCTCATCTTTACACATAACTGCATGGGTGTTAACAAAGAGAAACTCCCAGTGAGGGATGCTTCCAACTACAGTTGCACTCATGCCTTTGACTTCATTTTCAGCAGCAGGTTTTCCACTTTCTGCTGGATGATGCTGTTTAAGGGAAACTGGGAGAAAGCAAGCAAAATACTGCTTTGAGATACCAGAAACACTACAGATCCCCTACTGCCTTCTGCTGAAAACAAAGATGGTCTGTTGGGATAACAGGCTGAAATCCTGACAAAGGAGTCCCCGCCCCTGAAAGAGCTCCAGAGCTGAACACAGTTGATAAAGCACATTGATCAGATTGTTAAGTGTGAGGCTGATCAGTGGTCCTGATGGCACTTCCAGCTGCACAGAGCACTCTCTGTCCAAAGAGCAGTGGAGATTTCTTTTGAAAATGTGTGCACATGGAGGGAGGAAACATGAGAAAAAGGCCTTTTCATATCTGTGTTCAACACATGCACTTTTTTAACCACACCAGAGTGTGCTTTAAGGTACAGCCAGCCTCTTCAACATTGTCATCCAGCCCAACACACCCCAGGGACACCTCGTTCAGCTACCATGATCTTTGCAGACAGGCCCAGCTGGAAGCCTTCACACTATTATTGATTAAACTTGTCACTGAGCTACAAATTGTAAAAATCTTTATGAAGCTCTTTTTAACATTTGTCTCAAGAAACGTAGATCTGATAATTCACCTCTAGCAGACAGCAGTTTTCAGTCAACATTTCCTTTCCTTCCATTCCAGGTGGTATAACACAACAAAAAAAATCTGGATGATTGAGTGAGTTGAAAAAAAAATAAAGCATTTGTTCAAAAGACTGAAACCCACAGTCAAAATGAGGCACAGATTTTAAAAGCAGCAGGAAGCATTGAGATTTCTATGTTACAGAGTACATCTCAGTCATACAAGAGGAATTGTACAAGCTTTGTTCCACCATTGTGGTGAAAAATAGGTTTTCTTCAATAGAATGGAAGAATTTTCAGCCTGACATTTATTTCTGTGCCAATAGGAAATGCACTCTCAGTCTCCCCAAATTCCATCCCTCTGAGGTCTGAAGAGAGAAAATAGAGCAGCACCTCTGGAGGACAGTGTGTATGTGTGGTTTCAGAAAGGACAGCAGAACCATTTGGCTGGTCCAGAACGTTTACAGTAAATGTTTTTCAAGCTCTGTGTCTGTTGCAGTATTTCTCAAACACACAAACAGACTACCCTCACTTTTAGTCCTCTACATCAGTTACCTAGTAGCAGATTTAGGGATGACCAGTGGTAGAAGATAGTTGCCTGTCTTAGGGAGAAGGAAATTTCCCAGGTATTTTTACAATGATTTTTAAAAATTTCTGTAACAAATGCTTGATTTTCTTCACGCTGCCCCAGTCAATAACTGGGTTTTCAAAGTCAGCTACGCACCAGCCATCCCTCCTTGTCTCTGTGATTCCATCCTATTTGAGTTCTTCAGTCAAAGAAGGGAAAAGTCCTGGCAAACAATGAGGATGTTATGGCAGACGGAGATACTGACCTACAAATCCTGACACAGCTGCCGGCCTGAGCCAGGCTTGGAAAGCTCTGGCAGCCTCAGTGCTCCACTAAAAGGACCAGGACAGCTGCACAGGGTCAGAATGGTGTCTTTAAGATGGTCAGGAACTGCAATAACCACGTTGTGCTGTGGAGCAAAGGAACAGAATCGAAGTGAGTAACTTCAAGTTATTTTGTCTGCTGATTACAGTTACTTAAGTCCTACAATGTAGTATCTGCAGTTACTTAAGATTGGTTATTTTTACTTTGCAAGGAGAGAAGAAAACAGATCTGCATATGAAAGGTGACACTCCTGAAAGCAAATTCTGGCTTAGAGACTTAAATGTTTCAAAAATATTTATACATTTCTGCTTTTAAATGTCCAGGTTTAGACACTGAGGTTTTCATTTGAATAGAGACTGACCTGTAGTATCACTGAGTTCACTGAGAATTACAGGCCAAGAACTCAGGGAAAAGTAATTTTGACAACCATCCATTAGGATGAACCTAACCATTGCCCTCCAAATAGCTTTCTCCTTTGTATATACAAGAGCTGTCAATATATAGGGCTATCAGAACTGAATATTGCAAAAAAGAAGCAGCCTAAGGGGTGCAATCAGAAACATTAATCTGGAACTCCACTTCTAATCCAACTTAAAGAGTGCTTATGATCATAACTAAATTACAGAATTACTGGGAGTTTTTACTACTTTGGCTTCTGGAAAAATGAGGCTAGAATAATATTTCAGGGCCCTGTTTTGATATTATCTCACTGATTTGCACTATTCTTAATTTTAACTAATGCCAATTTCTCTTGGCTTTTTGAACATTAAAATTAAAATGGGTTACTCTCTTTGTCATAAAGATTATATGAAACATAGATTAAGGCAGCCAAATTAACTTGCTTCAGACACACTGATAAATTTGTTAGATTCTTCCTGCACATGCCAGATCATCCTCTGACTAATTATGCTTCTACAATGTGCCTCATTGACTGTGATACCTCTTTCATGATGATCAATTAACACTTTTCTCTTTTTTAAAATGCAAAGGAAATGTGTGCTATTTTTAGAGTCAGTTCAAGTTTTCAACCCAGCCGTGACTGCAAATACAGTAAGCAAGAGCATAATACTATACATGAAAGTTTCTATGCAATACATTAAATCCTGGTATCCTGTGGAGACATAATCACATTAGAGCTCTAAGCACATGTAATACTTCTACTTTTTGATATGCTGGAAAAAAGAAGAAACCTTAGATCATTGAAATAATTTCATATTCATATATCACCTTTAGAGCTATGTCATGTGGTAGCTGGTTATACTGTCCTTCACATTGCTGCTGGGTAGCATATTCATATGCATGCAAGTCTCAAGTCAGTAAAGCCACTTCAGTTTGCTTAATTTCAATAGAAAGAAACAAAAAGAAATCCTAAGGCTCCAAGATCCTGGCTTCAGTCCAGGATAAGTGATCTTAAAACTTTGATTCCAGACTCACCTACTCTGTGACAAGTCCTTCTGTAAGCAAGGATTGTAATGGACATCAACTCACAAGGGAAGGGTTTAGCAAAGCCCATCAGCAAGTTGAGCAGAAGTGCCCGAGACAGTGTCTTTCATGGTCAAGGAATAATAAAGCAGATGAATGTCAATAATGTGCTTTGTTAAAGAGCTGATGGCCTGAGAATACCCTGAGAAGGTTAAATGAACCAAGGAATGAAAGTCAGCACAACTTACCACAGCTGTTGGGAACTATATCAAGGAGTGTGGCCTACCTGTGTTCTCTCTGGAGCTCCGTGAACTGGTCTGCCATAGTAATGAGTTCTCATACATCAGTGTGCAAGTACAGAAATGTTCTGGAGGCAACAAACATTCCTGCAAAATCCCTACTTGTGCATATTGTTGTCTGCAAAGATACAACAAACATGATTTCACTTTGTTTCATACATACAGACACGTCATACATATAGACGCTCTTGTTAATATATCAGCCACTGAAACAGAGAAAATTTTATTTTGAAAGAGACCTCTGGATGTCATTTACCCAGACCCAGCTCAGAGCATGCACTTAAGCTGAAATAAACACATAACCTCTTCTTCCCTTGACACTCAGCATAAAATATTTATGAAAAATAAAATCTTACTTTGGCACCCTCTAATTGCAGTTCCACTCACTGTTCCATTTTTATTAAATACAATGATATTAGAAGTTCAGCGACCTGGTTTCACACTCTGGGTAGCCATGTTATTTTGCAGACATTTTCTTGCTGGTCTTTAAGTTGGCAAACTGGAACACAATGTCCCACAAAAAACAGAAGTCCCGACATCTACAACTACCTGGAATTTTACTCCAAAAATTCCATTCCACTTGAAACAGATCTTGAAGTCCTTTGTAGCAAATGAGGACAAGGTTATTTTGTAAGAATCTACCTGTTAGAAAGTTATTTTTATTCATATCATTAAAACTCATCTTTCTTATTTGTTCAAAGAGAATGCCAATCTGATCTACTGATCACAGCTTTTGAATATCCACGGTTTTAAACTTCTAGAATGCATGAATCCATGGATTTAAAAAAGAGATGTATTTCATCTTCTGAAAGCCTTATATTATAGACAAACAAAATTTGTCTGCTAATTCTTTTTGTCAAGACAAGGGAAAAAGTAATTTATATATATTAAGTTCCTACAGCTAGAACCACACTCTGCTGAGAGTACACCTTAAGCCAACCTTAAGAAATTCTGACTTGCTTTCTTCTCCAATAAATTTTGCAGAAACAAAAAACACACATGCAAAAAGATAAATGAAAGAGCTCTGAGGGTCTTTTTTCTTACTTATTTGTTTGCTTCATGTAATCTACAAAGTCCCATGTAGGGTACTGCTAAAACTCCCTAACACAAACCAGAATTTTAATTTTTACACCACCTGGACAACACAACAGTCTGAAAACAGGGAGATGTCACATTAGTGCTGACCTTTGAAAATCAGTTCACTACAAATGGGTGACCGTAGAATCCATATCCTTTGGTAGGCATCTCCCAGAAACAGCAATATCAGTACTGGCAGCTTTTGAAATCTGTAGCAGATCTCTCAGTTCTTGCTCCATTTGTCACATATAAATTTCAGCTAACATCAGAAATATCTCAGTTATGATATATTAATTACTCTTTCCTCATTGCTCTGTCCTGGACTTCACTAGATTTCTTTTTAAGTTAGTGCCCTTGCCACAGGCAGTGCACATCCAGCACCATTATAAAATTATTACAAGCCAAGGACTTCTGTCTAAAGGCTCTTATCATCTTAAGACCACAAGCTGCAGGGAGCAACTGTCAAAATTACGTTTAATAATTTACAGTACACCAGATTCTGATGACCATATGATATTGATGCTAAATCTGATTTCACCTGCACTAGTGTGCTTATCAACGTGCTATATCTGTCTCCATGCTTTCTGGAGATAGAAAGTACTTTTTTTAAGATTATATTGGGTTAATGCTGGATTTCTTTTTCACTCCTCAATAATTCTCTTTCAACAATAGAAATAATAAATAATATCTGGAATACATAGGCATTACAAGTTTGCAAGGCTACCTTAAGAAATAGATTGGAAGAAGGATTGTCTATACAAATTTTATGGACCTTCATTGAATGTTTCCATATTTCATCCATGTATGACTTCAGATACTTTCTCAAATACAAAGAACACTGTGTAGAAATGGATGCAAAAACATTATTTGTGTTATGGCAGGAGCTATCAAATCTCGAGGGAATTCTTTAAGGAGGCTGCCCTGGAAGGAGCTATTTGAAAATGCAGCATTTGGGAAGGCATCAAATCAACAATTGTCAAAGCAATAAGATTCCACATAGGGCACCAGCCAAAAAATATCCCTTGCCAGTTATAACATTACTTTATTCACAGTCCTGCTCTTCATTGGCATAACATAATAAATATGCAAATTTAGTAGTTGTTAATGACATCAGTTATTT
Organism: Corvus brachyrhynchos; assembly: GCF_000691975.1. Taxonomy (NCBI): domain Eukaryota; kingdom Metazoa; phylum Chordata; class Aves; order Passeriformes; family Corvidae; genus Corvus; species Corvus brachyrhynchos. The sequence continues at coordinate 4,095,114 of NW_008238321.1, forward strand.
CCCACTTTTTCTTTAAAAGCGAAGATTACAAATATTCTGATTTTCCTGATTTCTTCAACTGGTTATGAATTTTTTTCCTTATAAATGAGTACCAGACCAGTGTCATGGGGCTCTTAACAGAAGCACAGCAACAGCAGCAAAAATCAGGATCTACTTCTCTTCTGCAAGACTCCCTGAGGAACTATATCTGATGACTCAGACACTTTACTACTTGTTTATAGTGTTTGTATGCGCAGAGCTGTGGGAAATGATAAAAGCTGGTACCTGCGGGTAAAGGAATAAGAAAATAGAAAGATGGCTGATCAAAGCAAATGTTTCTGCCTGCCTGATTATAAAAGGAAAAGAAATGAAAAAAACCAAAATTCTAGGTCACTTACAGCAATACTTATCAAGAGTGACTGGCTGGATGTTCATCGAATGGCAAAGCAGTCTGCACAAAGATTGGGCACGAGACTGTATCACCTTTCACACATATGCTCCTAGGGCAGATCCTGTTCCCCCATCTACAGCAGCCAAGATGTGTCATCAACCTAACAGATGCAGCTGGTCCCTTTCCACCCCAGAGGAGAAAAAGGTCAACAGGAAGCTTGCAGGTAACACAAAGATACCAATGGAAAGCTTCTCTCCCTACCCTTGCACCGAGGCAGAGCTTGTGTAGCTGCTATAGGAAAACCCTGCTACATATCAAAGACATTTTCCAGAAAAATTCAACAGTTGGAGTTCAGTAAACAGTGGAGCCATTTCCCCCATAAGAATTCACTTAGCAGAGGGGGACTGCATGCAGATGCTTTAGAAAAACACAGGGACAGTACAGCATAAGAGTCTCGCATTCAAAACCCAACACAATGCCATGAGAAAAGAGATTTCAACGGCACAAACAGAAAACAAGGACTACAGGGATGCTACTGTGCAGTCACCCAACAAGATTGTCTGCGCATTTTTACTGTTATTGGTGTTATGATCAACACCAGAACTCCTAAGGAATGGACAGAGGACTGACAAACAGTGCACTGTTATTGCCTCTCTTCCACACAGTAGGGTTTCATTATCCACCCCAGGTGGTGGATCTAAGCAACCAAATTAATTTAGCATGCTCACCACTGAGCACGTACTGAAGTTGCATAAAAGAAATGTATCTTGCAGGAATATTCTTCCAGTACAGTTTCACCACAAAAATACTACAAGATGCAAAGTCTGAAAGGTCCATTGCAGGCAGTAAGCAGCTCGGAAAATCTAAGACATGAAACACAATCCTCATAGGATAACCAGATCTACTCAGATTTCTGTAAGCCAGCAAGCACAGGGGAAAAGCCTATCAAAAGATAATTCTTGTAAGATTTTTTTTTTTTTAACTGAAATGAAATTCGTTGAAGGAGGCACCTAATTTTTATCACTTCATCTTAAAATAAATTTGCAAGAAAACATTAAGTTTCTTGAGGATGAGATTCTTTATTTTTAAAACCCAAGTAAGTCTTGCAACGCATTTAAAGAATATGGAAATAATGTTAAGAACACTTCAAGAGTCTCCCAGACCCTACACCATCCTGAGAACAGGAACTGTAAGACAGTCTGTCTTGTAGTATTGAATATATCAACACTTTGTTATTACTAATGGCTCTGTGAAATGGATGGAAACACTTCACAGTGTAACTGCCACACAGATGAATAAGCAAATCCAATTTGATATCTTAGCAGACTACAGTACAGAGCAAGACAATTCACTGTTGTCATAAGGAAAGCTTATGACAAAAGGGAGGTGTATTTCCTTTCATCGCTAATGTGCAATTTCCAAAAACACCACTCAGCTGACAACAACTTTCAATGAAGATCTATAATGATAAATAGCTTTTTCATATAGCAAAACCGTAAATCCCTTTTCCATTTTTCTTAAATGTCTTAATGCTAATTATGACATAGATGTAATATTTGCATTCCTTTTGGGGCTGTATATTTACCGTTTTTATGCAAATCTGAAATAAAAGATTAGAGAAGTCACAAAACTTAGTCTAAATTTGAATCCAGCATATGTCATAAAAAGCAAGGCAGCTGGAAAGACAAAGGAATAATAGCAATAGATTTACATCCTACAATACATTCATATGGACAAGAAGGGGAAATAAAAATCTGGGAAATCTGGATATTTTATTTCTTTCCCTTTTTCCTTCTACTGCCCCAGAAGCCAGAGTTGGCACCACATATTCTCCCTTTACAATTTTTGTTTGCCATTTCCAGTTTAATAGTTAGTTTGCTATTTACTGTTGCAAAACAAGAAAACAGAGCTAATGGCAAGCCTGCTACCCTGTACAGCTGAAAACCTAATATTTGGAAGTGTGTACATGTTTTGCAAAAACCCTATAAAGACTAGAGCTTCTTTTAAAAGAAATCATATGTGAACTTCTCTGTTCTGCAGCTTTATTATTAAATCATATATCTAAACTAAGTGTCCATTACCAACAGTGTCAGAATTAAATCACTAGCTTTAGCTGTTCCAGAACTGCTTGGAAATATTGCCAGTGTAAGGAGACATCAAAATGACCAAGTAACCACAGCAAGAATGAAAAGTCTAAGAAATGTGGTGTCCAAAGGTAACACCAGACATATTTGTGAAACCACTCACACTGACTCCAAACACAGGGAAGATAAACCCTACAAAAGGATGATTATGTAGAGACTTATCCAATAAGAATCACCTCAATAAATATAAAAGCTAAAGAAACTGGAAAACCCACCAAATTTCATTACAATTCCTGTTCTCCATGGTCTACTTATAGAGGTTTTTCTGATATAAAAAGACAAAGGACAGCAAGTCTGCTTCTGTTCATGCCCTATCTTTTTAAAATTCATACCAAGTGACTTTAGAACTAATCTCACAAGTCACTCTGAAAGTATGAAATCATTCATACCTGGGGTTCAGGCAATGGTCTCAAATTGTGTTGTTGACATGGGAAACATCCATCAAGAGGCTATGATGCCATGTCTGAGCGTTTTATAGCACTTCCTCCTTCCTACTGTAGCCAGATCAGGTTGGGCACTCTCACGTGGAAAAGAAAATGATGCTTCATTTTCAAATGCTAAAGAAATCTCCCCAAGCTCCCAGAGAAACAGAAAAGTAGATTTTCTATGTATAGAAAGAATGGCAATAAGAGGTGGAGCTGTGTCTTCTAGAGGAGTCATCCCAGTATCTCTACTTTAATGGTACAGAAGGAAAGCCAGAGGGGAAAATTACCCTTTTCATGATCTTCAGAGGAAAGGCACAATCTTTCTTTTCAAACAGGAGAACAAGGAAGAGAACTGGCATCCAGTCCTGGGTTATTGTGAAGGAGGAGAGAAGACATAGCACTTCAAAGGTAGCAGTGATGTACCCAATAACTGCCTATGATAAACATGCTCAGAACCCAATGATTAATGCTTGAATCCCTGAACTCCCCTACAGTTAACCTTCAAGAAAGATGCCCTGATCTACCTTCCTTCTTCTATTTAACCTTTACATCCTCTGCTTTCAGCAAGTTCATTCATTACCCGAGCGCTTGGCAAAGATTCCTGGTTCTGCTAAAGAAAGCCCCACACACGCACATTCAACACCAGCTCAGAGACAGTTTTTTCCAAGCCCTCGCAGCTCTGTGCGAGTCAGGAATGCAAACACCTACACTTCACAAGAGGCATAGCTATAATGATCCAAAACACTCCCAACCAATGTGTACAAATACAGCCCATCAATACTCAATGAGAAAATATGGCCTGTGACTGCCTCTGCTCCTTGAATCCTAATGGATGAATTATCCTCCCACCTCTAAAAGCAGTGAATGCCAATACTGGACTCACTTTATATATTTTTAATGCAGTATTTAGGGTTTTGCAAGGTTCTCTCTCTATCTAATTTTTCTATATGCTTACCACATTTTTCTTAACTAAACCAGCCATAGTTATCTTGGTGGTTTGCAGTATGCCCTACACTAATTAGCACAATAATTGAGTATTCTTGTTTGTTTGTTTGTTTGTTTGGGGTTTTTTAATCACCAATTATAACAGACACCATGAACCTGAACCACACAGGATTTTCTTGCTCTACAGCTATTATGCTGCAGATCAAGCCATGAAAGACTTTCTAGACCACTTTGCAGCACATGCTGGAGAGTTCTGCTCCATGTTTTGAGAATCAATTTCTATTCCATGTTTTGAGAACTAATGAATTAACTCCTCATAGTCTAGACATTATTTTTCATTCACTTCACACCTGTTCTTTTTTCAAATGCAGAGCTTGTCCAAAACCCTTCACAATGAAAGATGGTCAGGGTCATGTTTCTCCTATAGAAAAGTATAGCCTAAACATGCACCTGTATCTGATGCACATTTCACTTGCCCCGTAAAGAGAACAATAGGGGGCAAAACTGCTTCCAGGGATGCATAAAAAATGCTGTGCTTACAAAGTTATATAATTTCCCCTTATCAGATAGCACATTCCTTGCATATGAATGGCAAGATGGAGACTTGGTTTATTCGTAGCTTCTTCCAGTTAGAATTTCCAAGAAGTGACAGTATCATCAGTCCACTGAGTCACAAGCACTGTAAATAAAGCAGCCTTTGCATGATAGATTGTCATTCCTTTAAGAAATTCTGCTTTGTTGACACCTTCCATAATACATTACAATATGTGAGGTAAACCTTGAATAAAAATGCACAATCACAGTTTAGGAATTACAATATTCTCTATTTTTGAGTTCTTAATGACAACAGGGTTTAGTGTTTAGACTGAAGGATTAGGAAATGGTATTCATAAATTCTTTTCCTTGCTCTGCCAATGACTTCCTCTTTCTCCACAGAGTTAATGGGCTTATTTTGTAATGCTGATCCATAACATATCAGTGCAACTGAAATATAATGGGCAGTCTCTTGCTGCAGTCCCATCTGTCATTCCAGGAAAGTTATTCATATCTGTTTGTCCTTCTATAGTCTATCAAAAGTTGAGGACAATTGTATTCACCAGTTTGATGGGGGGCTGTACAATTAGCTGAAACCACATACAGTACATAATCTGTGAGCAGTTAGATGTAATTGGCTAAAGAATTATGAAGGACTGCTACTCAAACTTGCATGAAAAATTACAGCTGAATTAAATCCTCTCCCATTACACAAATCAAGTCCTTCTGAGGCCTGGAAACTTCAGATACATGGTTGTAAACTTCATTTTAGATTAATTTGCCTGGTGAGTGCTGCTGAAGTAAAGTACCAAGGGAGAAACGAATATACTCAAAGACAAAAGATCATCAAGTCTATAACATGAACTGAACAGAGAAAGTACAAAGGTTTCTAGCTTAATTTTGAAGAGCTAAAAAGTTTCTGGTCTCCAGGCTTTTTGAGGGTTTTCATCTATAGCACAAACACCTGCTTAGAAATGAGCTGTGATTTTAAGTTTCAAAAATCAATTATGAAGTTAATTCAAGTATTTTTGTTATATATTTTGTAAAAAGAAGTGAACCATTTGCCAAATGAGCTAATGACATTAATGGTGAGAGCAAAGGACTCACACCCCTTGGGACAAAGGTTAATTATTGACCTTCCTGAGGTGGGGGAAAAGGCAGGTTTCCTCCAGAACCTTCTGCCTCACCGATTCTCACATTAAAAGTCTCCGGATTTCTCTTTTATGAGTAACTATATTACTTTCCTCACTGACAAGTGTTGCAATCTGAGTAAATACTAGCAAGAAAAAAATCATTTAAATTTTGACACCTCCTCCTCTATTAATTCACGAGTTCTTTCCTCGTTTTGCTTGCCAAGGAAGAACAAAAGAAGCGAGGCAGCCATAAGGGAAATACCGTAAAGGGCTGAGCAATGAAGAGCCTCGTGGCATTTCGCATTTCGCAGACAGACATTAAACATCTGCTGCCTTTCTGCTCAGCCGTCAGCCACCCCGGCCAGCCGCGGCACGCTGGCGACAAGGCAGCTCACTGCTGCCCACAGCGTGTTCTCCCCGGAGAGCCCTGTAACCTTGGTGGGGTCACCCGCGGGCAGCACAAAAGTTAGGGCTAAAAGCTGTGGTTTAAAATATTATTCCTACTACGATCCTCCGTGCCAGGGAAGGTCAGGGGAGGCGGGCAGGGCACGTCAGGGCAGGGCCTCAGGGCTGAGCCCTCAGGCGGTTCTAGAAACTGATGGGCCCGGGGGTCCACACGCACCCAGCCGCCACCAAGGCTGGGAACACCTTCCTGAGAGAAACCCGGGCACCCCGGGACAACGCCGGGCCGCTCTGCCCGGCCCACGCGTGAGAAAGTAACCCGGGCACCCCGGGACAACGCCGGGCCGCTCGTGAGACAAACAAACCCGGGCACCCCGGGACAACGCCGGGCCGCTCGTGAGACAAACCCGAGCCCGGCACCCGGCCGGTTGTGACGGAAACGCGAGCACACCCCTACACTCCCACGACGTCTGTGAGGCACTGCGAGGAGGGAGCCTCGGAATCTGCTGCAACCTGTGTTTTCTGGAGGTTCTGGCACCGCAGACGCCGCAGCTCCCATCCCCTGCGGAGGCCGCCGGCTCCCCCGGCGCCCGCG
>NW_008238321.1:4101870-4119412 GCF_000691975.1 Corvus brachyrhynchos
GTAGCGGCTGGGAGCTGGAGGTGACCTTTCAGAGGAGAAACCCCCTCCGCTGCCAAAAAGGAGGCAGATGCTTTGTGCAGGGAGGAAAGCTTGTGGCAAAGCCTAAAACTTTGATTTCAGCTGGCAAAGAGAGTGGCTGAAGGGCACGTGAGACTGCTCCAGGCACCTGAGGGTGCTCGGGTCCCTGCGGAGCGGCGCTGGAAGGCGCTCACCTGTCTGTGCTTTCTGTCACTTCCCTGCAGCCAAATGCCACCTGTGCCACCGCCTCCGAGCTCATCCGAGTGCCTGATAACAGGGACTTCTAAACACCGCTCCTGTGTGCTCTCTCCGGGCACAGGATTGGTCTGTGTTCCTGTTGCTCTATTCAGGTTTCAGCGTTGTCTCCGTGAGGTGAGGTGGGGTGGTTGACAGGTATCCGAGAGGAAGTGAAATTCAGGATGATGACACAAAATGTGTCAGGGAAACTGGCATTACTCCTTATCATATCAGCCTTTCCTCCTGTGCCACGGAGATAACGCACGCATGTGCTGCTCCGAGAGGAGGCCACTCAGGGGCTGTAATATTACCCAGGTAACTGTTTTTTGACTACAGTTAAAAGACTCTTTTCAGGTACCAATATCCTTGCTCCAAAATACCTGTCAAAGAAGATGGCAGAAAAAAAATGTTGCAATCAATAACACTTTGAATTTCTCAACTTGCTGTAATACTGCCCTGCTGCAAATTGGAGGGGAAGAAAAAAAACCCAGACACTTTCCTTTTTTTCTTGTTAGACTGGGCAATTTACAAAGTTCATCCTTTAATGCTGACCCCTGGACACTGCAGATATCCAGGACAGTAACATAATTTGAAGATTCAATTTTTGTTCATGAACTCTCAATTTGCTTTTCACAAGTGAAACCAATAATTGATTGGACCAAAACCCAAGGGCATCTGATATAAAAGGATATGATGTGTGGCAGTTGTCTGACATTCCAGATTGATCTGCAGAAAGTTAAGATGTGCGTGAAATCAAAAACCAAGCAAATATATACATATTGATAATGTTTTGCCAGTTCCTCATCCCACCAGCCTGTTACAACTGGGAAAGTACAATACTTGTGCTGGCTCTCAACATTGTCTTACAAGCACTGTGCACAGATTTAACACCTACAGTAAATATGTCCCTGTCAGACTCTTATCGGTGCTTATTTACATGTGGATGTGAAGATTGTTTCAGGAAAATCAACCACTCATATGCAGAATTTGTGTGCAAGGTGTGGCAACTGGCTCAGGCTATCTAGAATGCTGCAGGGTTTTTTTGCTTATTGCATCACACCTGTTTGTCTAAATTATGTGACATTTCCGAAATTTTATGTTGTCTGGGAATTCTCAGAAGAGGTTCTAATTTTCAGAATTTGCCTCTTGAAAAGTTGTATTGTCTTAATGAACCTTGATTGCTTGTTAACAGCAGAATTCATATACTGGGGTTTTTGTAGCTGTTTCCGTGACAACCACTCCAGGTTCCCCCTGAGCTCTTGCTTTTGTGTTCCCTGATTAAGATGTACATGCTGCCTTTGGCTGATCTTATTTGTGTGAACAGTATTAATTTTCGTAGGTGTGATATTGATTAACTTTTTATTTTCTCAAACAATATTAATTCCAGTGTTTTATAAAGGATGATAGGATTACATGAATTTTAACTTTGCTAAATTATAGCTTAAGCTCCCTAATGTGGAAGTTACTCCAGGTTTTCTTGCTCAAGGCGATTTCTGGTTTACACAACAGACTGATTGACTTCTACAGTGTAGTTTTTCTCAGTTTTTATGCAGACCAGCCATAATTATAACATGCTCCTCTTGTTCTGTGCATTCCTAGTGCTCACTTTTCAGTCACCCAACCATGGCATTTTCTGAGTTTGTCACTCAAGTTGTAACTCAAGTATAAATGGCAGGGATGTGGCTCCTCTACTTTGGCTACTCCTGCTGCTTCCAGACCCTTGCAGGATTTTTTTTGACAGTACAAAAGCCATCAAATCTGGCATCTTGTCTTGGCTTAGTCTCTGGTAGGTGATTAATTTTCAGCTGTGGCCAACTTTCACTCCACACAATGTGAAATCAGTTTGGGGTGAGGGAAGGAGGGGCAGCACTGCACTAACATGGGTCTGGGTAAACCTGACTCATGAGCTACTCACTTCCTGCCTGAAAACAGATCCATTACTTCACCAGCCAGATAAGCCCATACTGAAATGACTCAATTAAAGAAGAAGAAACCACAAAAGTGTTACCTCAAAGTTCAGGCTGAGTTTATGTGCCTTGCTCTTTAGGAAAAGTGAAAACCAAGAATGTGCTTAATGGGCTACAAAATCAGAACTCCAAGGGGACCTAAGATCTGGCCAGCAAGTGTAATGTCTCCATATCTTTGCCTACCAAAAGTTCATTCCTTTGTCTCTCCAAGCATTTACTATAGTAAAACATTAATACACAGATTATGTTGCTTTACTAAAAATTAATTATTTATTATTATTTAGGCTTTATTGGCATGAAGCTAGAGTTCTTAATATAGTTACAAAATCTTACATCTTGGACAATATATATCTGATTTGTGTTTCACAATACATTAAAAACTAAACACTTTAAGCTATGCTATTTCTATTACGTATCTATTTTGTATTTTACAATATGGACTTTTATTTCTGTGAGAAGTTTGAGTCTTACAGAATTTACACAATGGTGAATGCATTTATTTTACTTGCTGAAAACTTGTCTCAAAATTAAATAGGCCATTTTGTTTAATACGAAAATGCAAGGGTCTCAAGCAGAAACATTATCTGTGCTGTTCACCAATACCTTAAGAAATAAATAATGAGGCTTACTTTTATAAATCTCCACCAAGAACTAGTCCTGTTTTATTTATGTTAATAAGGTGACCTGGGGAATACAAAAAATAGATGAAAGGTAGGTGGCACTTCCTGATTTTATCTTTACGTAGTTCTTGAGGGAAAGCATCCATTTCTCATGCTGAATGAAAGTGTTTGCTTCACACAGTGAGCAACTGCTTACAAATGCTTTCGAGTATAACTCACTATCTGAATAATCACTGCTTGAATAACTTTATTTTGAAGGGGTTTAATGTATCTTAAATTAGAAAGATTACTTCTTTAAGAATAGTGGGAAACAATGAAGTCCCAAAGTTTTACTGCTTGAATGTAATTCTGGAGCATAAGTTCTTTTGTAAATACTGGACTAAACACACAACAGGTTTTCTGTTAGAATGCTGCTTTAATATATTTTACAATACCCTTTACTGATGCCTTGTTTTCTCACATGGCTCTTTTTGGGGGAACATTATAGACAATCAGTCAGCTTTATATGTTTCAGAATTGCTCCTGATGCCTTTCTTTCACACAAAAAAGCCTCTGTAGTATATTATACCACTTAACAAATGGGAATTTCAGACTATGTTCTTTATGTACATACATAAATTGCTTTCATTTGTTTATGCCAGTGGCTTCCACGCTGGAATTGTATGACTGCTGAATAAACACCTTTTCTCCCTGAATTACATTTTTTCATGCCATTCATGTCTGCTGCCATGCAGTACAGGGTGTATGTAACCACTCAAAGTGAGGTGTGCTTTGCCTCAGAACATGAGCTGATTCTTAAAAACTCCTTGGAAATACCTTGGAATTCCTTTCTACCAGTGGCCTAATGAAGGAGAAATATGTTTGCACAGGTTTCACCCGTGGAAGTCAATTTCTTTTTTCTCAGGCACAACTTTGTTACAAAAAAGAATAGTGAAAGTTGTTTGTTCTCATTTCCATCCTTTTACTAATTGACTGTAATGAGATCTCTGATCTGCAAACAAGGGAACATCACCTGAGCAACAAATGTGGCTCTTCCCCACTTAACCATCTCCATTTAAATGTTTCTGGATTGTTCAAGCTTACTCTCATGTGTATTTCAGCTTACATTAGGTCACAACTAGACTCCTCTCCATCCATAAAAATGTGCTGTTTCCTTGAGAGTAAGAAGGAAAATTGGCTTATAAGATAATTAACATACTCTTGAAGGGATGGGTTTGGAATTACCTTATTTTATGAACTTTGAGCTCTATGTCATCTGTTCCATGCCTTACCCACCTAATATCCTTTTCCTCTTCCTTCCTAAACAATGTCTGCCCAACTGCCTATGTGCAGCTGTAGTCCATGGCAGTGTCTCTCTTACTCACTGTACAGGAGTGAGCCCCATTTTGAGTTCTTGCACTACCACAAAGAGACAGCACCATGCAAACATCTGGCTGGTACCAGCCTTCCTTTCAAAGGATACACTAACAACAACTTTTTCTGTTTCCTTGCAGAACAGGTATCCTTGAGATGACTTGCCAACTTGCCAGCCATCAAGCACGCACCACATGCACTGCTCAGCCAGCCAGCAGCCCAGACAAATTGCTTTCCAAGCTGTGTAACGCCAGGCTGAAACAGAAGAAAATGTGAGTACAGTAAGTACAAACCTGACACCGGAGCGAGAAAAGCATTAGACAATATCCAGTTCCAAAATGATCAGTTGGCACCTGTGTTTGCCAGACATAGAAAAACAAGTCTAAAACACACACATGGAAACAGGAAAATAAACTTTGACTCTGGGAAACATTTTGAACATCAGAATAAAGGTAACCAATTGCATGGCTTTTTTTACTTTCTTCCTTTAATTGGATGTCCTTGTAAAGCTCTAACCTACAGGTTAGACAAAGCAACTCTGGCTGGTTTCCTTTACCTGTGGGGAAGAGCTGTAAGCTCAGCCCGTGGATAGAGTTTCCTGGGTGTTTGTCATCGGAATGTGGCATATGTGGAGAAACCAAGTTCTGGGAATCCTTCTCAATGTCTCTCAATAGAAGGTACAGTTATCTATGGTGGCATTGATTCTAAAATACTGTGTACTCCATTACAGCCTCAACTAACCACCTCTAATGGGAAAATTATCACAGTTTATCCCTTGTTTATAGCTAATAGAACATAATAACTTGAACTGTTCATAGGATTATTCTTTGTTATAATGTCAAACTTGTAACCATTTTCTACACTAAAATCTAACAAAAGATGTGCAGCCACAAAGAAGCAATTCTCTGTTCTCCAGTGTGCTGGCAAAACTTTGTAATTTGGATTTACTAAAACTGCATACCCACACAGAAACACAAATTGTTTCAGTTTAGCAGCTTCAGATATTCAGTTCTTTGATATGGATATAGAAAATATGTTTATATGTGAGGGAATCTTCTTGTTAGTTGAATATTACACTGACAGTGGGTCAACACTGGATTTGGATGCATTTGCATTTGATATGTGCGTGCTACCTGGTCTGTACTTTCCCTTCTTTCCTGGTGTATACTTTGCTAAAAATAAACATCACCAATGTTCACTGAGGAATGTTTTCATGTATCTGCACTAAGGAGGCATCTAAATCTCAGAAGCAAAAGTAAAGCCTCAAAGACTTCACAGCATCCCTGACCTTTCCCTCACATCTGCTCTCCTCTTCCTACGTATCCATGTATGCAGAGGCAAAAAATTTACAAAGCGGGAAAACAAATGGAGTCATACGATTCGTTCATCCTGGGTCACATCCCTGCTTTGACAAGGTACCATTTAACCTCAGACTGAACCTGATTTCCATGGGCCATGGGGAACAGTTGTATAACAATGAATAGTTGAAACACAAATAGACAAAGATTTTACAAATCAGAGCAAAGGTAAATTGTTAACTGTTATTTTAAAAATATTACTTTTCACTGTAGCTTATCTTGAACTAAATGCTATAAAACTACAACTTCAGCATTGCCATTTATCCATTAGTTCTGATATTGAGTAGATAAATTCTTTAGTATCCTTTTACTCTAAATAATTTAAAAAGAATGAGTCTTGAGGAAAAGCTTCAGCCTTAAGAATATATCACTCTAGTATGGCTTTATACTTTTAGAACTGTATCAGTATGTGGTCGCCCCTTGCACAGCCAGAGAATTATCAGGTTTGACACTTCTCTGCAGGACATTGTTGCTATTTCATTTTCTTAATGCTGCAATTAAGGATTTTTCAAACTATTCCTGATGGCAGCTATAGTCAAATGTACTGCACAGTTTTTACCTCTGAGTGAAAAACATCTGTATGATAATTGTAGGATGCTATACATTGAAGGCAACCTAAAAATCTAAACATGTCAGATGTGCTCCCTCCTCTTTTCCTTATACAAATGCTTGAAATTCTCTCACATTCCAGCTCAGTTACATCTAAATGGAACATTACATTCTCTTTAGCAATATGTAAAATAAGATGATAACTCATAATGCAAAATCCAATCCCAACTTAATGTGGTGGTAATAGAAAACTGCTTTTATCCCCTTCATTACATAGACGTGCTATGTGCCTTTACAGTGTTACATGGGATGCAATTTTGCAGTTATGGATGAATCCAAATTCAATAGAAAATGTTAATCAGAAAGAAAACTGTTATGGTCTATGCCGTAATAAAGGTTGACCTTGGTTCTTCATGAGGTTTTTATAAAACTCCTGCCTGCAGAAGATATCCAGTGGCAGGAGGGTTCTGATATTGAATTCAGAGTGAATAAAGAGCACAGAAAAGTTGAATAATCCTCCTCTGTAACTGTGTTGGACCTTACGAAGCTTGCAGACTTTTTTCCCTATGATTTGACTCTCTTACTCATCTTATTCTATTTCAGTAAATTAAGGCATGACTCATAGAAAATCAGAATCCAGGCACAACAAAGATACCATATAACGAGTCATTTAGTTTATATTGAGAATGTTGGCAAACGTATATGTATGCATGCTGACTGCTCTCCTGAGCAGTCACTGAAGCTTTTACTGCTGGATTTTTTTTACCTTAATCAATTTTACCTTTACTGCTGGATTCATTTTACCTTAATCAATTGCACTATGACATTGGATTTTAAAATGGGCAGGTTTGATTATGGTAATAATGCTGTACAGCTGACTCAAGAATAATTATTAAGGCTAAAATTGTAATTAAAGATACATGCCAACTGCCCAACTTACTTGTGCTTCTTAAGAACTATTTATTACTCATTTAAAGAACGTTTTCAGACAGATTAAATTAAAAACACCATTTCTGTCTATGCCAGGCATGTTCAGGAAAAAAATAACAACTGCATATCAGTTCAGAATCTAGTATTTGACTAAGCTGGGAGAAGCACTAAATAAAAAAATAAAAGTTGACAGAGCTCAGCTGTCACCTGGCTGACATCTCCTAACATCCACATCATGACCACGAAGCTGAAATTGGTTTGGATTTCTTCTGCTGTGTTTTGTCTGGTCCTGCTCATATGTAACATTGGCATTTGTGAGCAGTAACCAAAAAACTGTATTTCATGAGAATCTGGAGACATGGTGCAATATATGGCAGAAGGTAAGACTACTTTTGCTTGTGCTCCTCAGCATGATACATATTAGTAAGATATATTAGAATTTATATGAGCTTCATAGAACACAGTAAGTGGCAATTTCTCCACATGGCATTGCCCTCCAACCTGGCTGATGAGTTTACATAAATGCTAAAGCCTCTCTCATGTCTCAGGGCCTGCAATAGAGATCTTTGTGAAAGATAGCAGATGGGGTAACCTTCTGTTTTAAGCTGAATGTTTCATGTTCTTTCTCTCAGTTCTCTCATATTTTATGTCAAATTTTCAAAGTACAGTCCTAAACCTCTTGCAGCCCAAGAACTCCAGATTAAAGACTAAAAGCCTGTAGTCCTTGGATGTTGCAACAAACATTCGAAACCAATCTCTCTGGACCTTGCAATGCATGAGTCCCTTCTGGTTTCTCCTTTACTTTTCTGTTCTATTCTGCTTCAGAAGTTCTTATATTGGTCCTACAAATGTACTATCTGAGTACATTTCTGAATCATGTTCTATTCTTGTCCTGTTCCCTTGAAGGAACTGATCTGTGCTGTAGCATTTTGTTTGGGGATTTGTTTATTTCAGAAAGAGTTGTTTGTACTTTGAGGCTCTATACTTACATTAGAAACCACAGAGATTTTTGATACTATGGTTTTGGTCTGGACTCCAAGAATTATGAGTCTCTGCTCTCCTCAGGATTACAGGAGGGAGTGTTTAGGATCATACCCTTTGCTTTTGAGCTTGTGCCCCAAGCATTGATACGATGCCCAACTTTTAGAATTGCCCTCTTACATTGCATGTAAGTTATTCTCATTCCCCTCATCTTACTTTTCTAAGAGCAGGAATAAATCTCTTACATCTGTCACCAAAACACCCTGTGGTGGTTTTTGTCCACCTTATGATCACAAATCTAGCCAGCTTCACACATTATCAAATACTTCTATATGGGCTGAGACGCCTTCCTTTTGAAAATGTTGTAAAACTAACTTGAGCCTGAATGCGGGCGGAAAGTTTCACAGTGTCCTTCCTCTTGAGCAGCAGACAGAGAGCTGCTTCCACCTTACTGACCATATTATTTCATATATTAACACCTTCAGCATCACTGCCCTCTCTCCTGGTGTGGCCTGCCCCTTATACACAGACTGAAAGTGGGTCAAGAACACACTGAAGAATTACAATTGTAATCAATGTTCGAGTCAAAAATCCAGAGTACTACTGCATATAGAGTCATTTGACACAGTAAATTACAGTCAATATATAAACAAATAAATAAAATACCCAAGTGTGTAGCAGAATTTCATGCTTTAGCACAGATAGGCCATGAGCTGAGGGTGAATTTCTAATTAAGAGAGAATTGCTATGGTAACCAGAGGTGGTCACAGATAATTGGGTGTGAAACCCCATGAGGCTTCATGACAGAGGTGTCTGCATATATTATACAGCACACTTTCTGTTTCTTAAATAGAATTACATTGTCAGGTCAGGCATATTTTTCATATTTTAAATGCCTTCTTTTTGATCAACCAAAGTGCAACTCGTAAGGGGTCTCTGATCTTTAAATGGTATCAGAACAGTCAATGTGCAAAGACAAACTGGAGTAAGGATTCTCAGCCTTAACTTACTCTCAGTGGTGGGTTAAGAATTAAGACAAGCGTTTGACTCCATGTTTCCTAACGCACCTGAATGGGACAGAGAAGGGAGATAACTCCCTGTGTTGGCAAAGCAGAGCAGTCAGGGACAAAGGAACACTGCTCCTCAGAATGGGACTGTGCACGCTGTCCAGCTTCATGATTGTCTTGATACTATGTTGTCTTAGTTAAAACAGTTATTTTTTTATCACAATTCATGGGAGAGCAAAGGGATAATCACGGAAACTGAATTATTCTGTGCAACCCAGACCAGTCTGATCAGAGCAGAGGGGATGCTTAAAACTCACATCAACACAGTGACAGCTGCATCAGCAACCAATTGTGATTAAACAAATTTACTTAAATCTACAAAAATTATTTATCAACTTAAGCACCTCCTATTAGATATTTCTGAGTATTATTTTAGCTAATTAGATATTCATTATCTATGTAATGAATCCTATATTATTTGTGTAATGAACCCTGATGAAGATTAAAGGAAAATCTCATTATTTCAAATTGTTGTTCTGACATAAGATTTCTAAGATTTGTATTTAAATCCATTCTTGAACATGTGGATATGAATGAAAGGTCAGCTCTTTGCTTTGCAAATCCCCATTTCTCTGTACCAGCTGTACTTAAAGGGCACAGAGCTACTTCAATGCATCCAATATTCCTCTGGTCTGGAGGAACCTTGTGAATTCTCACAACAGGATGGATTCAGAAATGGGTAGGATAAATAGATCAGCTCCTGCAGACTTCCACTACTACTGCAACTCAGAGAAGTTTTGAAACTCACTTCTTTGAGACATTCAGGATCTTTAAATCTTAATTGTTTTAATTTCCCATATATTGATGGTGGTTCTCAAGGTGCCTTGGTGCATTGCATTTGACAGTTTCTCTGTAACCAAGGAGTCAATTAATGAGGTCTGCCTTAACACATTTTCGTGTCCCTGTTATCAGCAAAACAAGAACATCCCTGTTCTGCATCTTTAAACGAGGTAGTGGGTTATCATCAGTCTCTCTGCATATCTGAAAAGGCTGCTCAGCCACTCTGAAGGTGCAATCTGTAAACACAGTAGGGCATTACAGCCGTCAGGAATTATCTGACAGAAAAATTATCAAAGGTAGTCAAAGCTCTCCATCCACACTGATAGTGCCAATCTAGCTGTGTTCTGCTGTTTCTGCACATCCAGATTTCCCATTAATTACATCTCAGCAGGAGTTCTGCATACAGCAGTGTGGTCAAAGACATTTTCAATCCCTAAGGAAAAGCAGACTATCATACTGTACCCTCTGTCATGCAGCAAGGAGAACCCTTCCCGTGCTGATTAAGTACAGCAGTTGACAGCAGATGTTATTTGTTAATTACTGACATATCCAAAGGGTCCTATGGCTTGACAGACTCGGTAACAGATCCATTACCCACTTTGTTTTATCTCATTATGGAACATATGGTGGCAGTTTGATGTAGTACAATTTTAAACATTTTTTTTAATGTATTCCTACACTGAATTCCTCAATCACTTTTTCTGTTGCTTCTTGATGGGTCAGAACATGTGCTTTCTTTTATTTTCCTTTTTCCTGGTATCCAATTACCCTGTATTTTCCAATACAGTACAACTGCTCAGAGTTACTGATATATCTTATCTGCCAATTCTTTTTTTTTTTCACCTTTAAAAAATATCAACCAGATGGTTTCCAAAAATGACAATTATATCTAATGCATTGTTTGAAATTAAAGTACCACTGCAAAAATGCCTCTCATCTTTTTAACTGCTTGAAGTCATACGTATCACTTTGGGTGCACAAAGAACTGTGTGTTCCATCACTGTATTAAATAAAAGCCCACTGAGAATTTGAGCTGCTTCAAGATAAAGCTGAGCAAGTAGCCAAATTGTATGCTACAAAGTCCTAGTGTGTATCTAAAACTCAGATCTGAAAAGCAGATCCTTCAAACTGCTCAGCAGCTTAAATATAAAAGACATTATTTTTTTATTTAGTCTTACAGTTAAGAAATACACTTCCTTGTGTACGTCAGTGGAGATAAGATATATTTCTAATGACAGATGTCTGAGGTGTTACCTGCTTTGATTTGTAGCTAGAATGATACTTAACTATATTAAATTGTATTTGATTTTCTACTTTTTATAAATCTATCTTCCGTCTTTGGAAAGCACCTGGGGATTGCTACTGCTGATAATTTTCTTAGGAACAGCATGGCCAGCAGGACAAGGGCAGTGACTATCCCCCTGTCCTGGGCACTGCTGAGGCCACACCTCAAGTCCTGTGTTCAGTTCTGAGCCCCTCTTCATGACAAGAACTGGACATGGAGGTGCTGGATCATGTCCAGAGAAAGGAACAGAGCTGGGGAAGGGGCTGGAGCACCAGGAGCAGCTGAGGGAGCTGGGAAAGGGGTTCAGCCTGGAGAAAAGGAGGCTCAGGAGGGACCTTGTGGCTCTGCACAACTCCCTGACAGGAGGGGGCAGCCGGGGGGGGTGTCAGTCTCCCAAGTGACAGAACGAGGGGAAATGGCCTCAAGTTGTCCCAAGGAAGATTTAGATTGGATATTAGGAATAATTGCTTAACCAAAAAGGTTGTCAAGTCCTGGCACAGGCTGCCCAGGGAAGGGGCAGAATCACTATCCCTGGAGGGGTTTAAAAGTTGTGTGCATATGGCACTTGAGGACATGGTGTAATGAGGGACTTGGCAGTGCTGGGGGAACAGTTGGATCTGATGATCTTAGAGGTGTTTTCCAACCTAAATGATCCAATGATTCTATATAAAATTGGGAATGTTAATAAACATAATTTAATTTCCAACTAGAAACTGAAATGTAGAAACTGTCAGTGTAATTGGCACATGTTAAAGCGTCTTCCTTCATGGATGAAGTAGCACTTGAAAAAATAAGGAATAAAATAAAGAAAAAGCAAAATACTGACAAAAATTAGGCATTTAAAATTAGTTTTAACCTGATAAAATCTTTTCTTGCTATATTCACTTAACCTGTAAATATTTTTCACAGATTGAAGCTATGTAATAGCAATATGAAATCTATTTTATAATAGCAATAATTCCCAAAGAAAGGCCTTGTTTTTTGACAGCTCTGGAAGATGTTAGTTGGAATAATTAAGGCTTTTGTCATGCAGAATCTACAGAATCACAGAATATTCTGAGCTGGAAGGAACCCACAAGGATCATGGAGTCCAACTCTTAAGTGAACGGCCCATACAGGGATCAAGACCACAAAAAGTTGATAGTGTAGAACTCACACTGACTAAAACAAACCTTCGATGTACCTCAGCTGTTTCTGAACAATATGCAGCACCAGGAATAAAATTAATCATGAAAACAGTCTTGACACAGATCCGTGCTGTAAATCAAATCTCTCCTGATGGGAGAGAGTTTTTAAAGTCCTTGCCAGGAGTTACTTCGAGAGACAAATGGAGACTTTCAGCTTTCACTGCTGCTAGATAGTTGTTTATTAAGTCTTATCAGAGAAACAGAGTCACTAGCATGACCCAGACACAGCACAGAGCAGAGAATGCAGGAGAAGGCCTAATTATCAAGATTTACACAGCCTTTTAAAGATAATTTAACCAATGGTTACTAAAAATGTATATTATTTTCACTTTCCTACCAATTATTCAGTAACACAGCCAGGAACTGCGGAATTTTTTGTCCAGTCATCCCAAATTACTTTTACTGCAGAATATGGAGTAGTAGAAGAAGAAGAAGGTTTGGAGGACAACAACAATCCTCCATTTTGATATTTTTTTCTCTTATCTATTCACTACAAAGAGAAGCCCAAAACCTCTGAATTTTTCACCCTGTGACAATCTTACATAGTAGTCTATCACCTAATTCACACCATTGTATTTTCTAGTTCTTGTCTGATAGTTGGCAATCTTTTTCCATGGACGAAAGTCAAAACACTGTTGTTCAGGGGGGTAAAAACCCTTCAAAACAGAGAAATATTCTCGGCACTCTGGGTTCCTACATAGTCTTAACAGGAAAATGGAGTAGTTAAAGTCAGAGCTGAAGCACTATGCAAAGGTGAATTTGTCAGCCACGAACTCTAGAAAACTGGGGAAGGGCAGATCTTAGTGATTCAGAAGAGACCCCAAAAATAGCAAAAGCTCAACACAAGCAGGTGAGTGTGAAATAAAGAGTGAATCTCCAAGCATACAAAGAGCATGGAAAGCTTCCCACAGAATGACCAAGCCCAAGGCCCCACAAGCTTGGTATTTGGAACAAAGTACAAGTGCAGAGGTTCACCCAGAGCACAACAGTTTGCTCAGCACAAAGCTCTGAAGGCAGGACATCTGTTAATGAGGGGCTCACGTGACTGAAACAATTATGAGCTGCATATGAGTAAGGCTAGAAGGTGACATTAAAAATAAAGACATTTAGCAATGACAAATGCAGTGTATGGAATAAGGTATATGCACTTGCTGAGCATCTTTAAAATACTGGGAAATTAAAAAATGTAGGAAATAGGATGGATATTGTTGAATTGGAAATAAAAAGCAAGTTATCATCATGATTCTTAGAAATTGCACATCATAAAAGCCTGCTGTCCCAGTGCAGGTCAAAAAATGGCAAGAATAATTCAGAAAATAGGCATGACACACACACACAATCTGCATGATGATTTTCTAGAACAAAATCAAGCACGACTTGCAATATATCAAAATGTCAGCTATCTATTTTAATTTTGGGAATACAGTAAGTTCACTCACAATACTTAAAAGGTCATTCAGAAAAACTGCAGTAGCAAAAATCTTACTCTAAACATGCTCTTTCTTCTGACAGATCATTTGTACAAAGCTTTTTCCTTATTTCCTTAAAGTTTCTAGGGAAATTAAAAAAAAAAAAAAAATCAGTAAATCCTCTGCAGGTCCTTTGCTGAAAAGAAAAAACTCTGTAGGCCCATGTAGAAATGCCAAGCTGTTACAATTTCCCAAGTGCAACCTGAATCTTTGCCTGGATGCACAGAAAAATCAGTAGTCCCTTTAAATTATCTTGTTCTTCCCAGGATTTTAAAAGTAGCAATTAAGCAGCAGCATCCCAGCATCTGGACAAGGCAGTGGGGTACAGGACATAAAGGGTTACAGCATCAACCCTGTTCTTTCCAGCCTTCTCCAGCCCAGGGTTGGGAATCTGGTTGTCTTTCCCCGAATGATCAGATTTTACCCTTCCCATGCAGTTCAAAGGCTCAGACCTTTCCCTGCTAGGCAGGAAATAAAGCTCAAGTGGCCAAGAAACACCCACTCAGAACAGACACTTGTTCTGCAAGGCTGAAACTCTGCCCCTGGTGCAGGGAGATCTCGAGTCCATACAGTCCCAATCAACAGCCTGGGGCTATTTGTGGTCTAGTACCTCAAGCAGACAGAAAAGGAAAAAAACCACATTGCTTGAAACTATTAATTTAAAGTTTATAAGCATAATTTTGCTTTATGATCTTAAATAACTGAGATATGACAAGCAAAAACAAAATCCTAAGGACTGCCAAGACTAATTAAAAGTAAAGTTCTCTTATCTAACTCCTGTAATGAACCCTAACCTGCCATGGGTTTTAAAAGATGCAGATAAACATCACTGTAAATTTTACAATAAGTGTCTGTTTTTAACATGAACAGTTCAACTAATTAGATCGCTCTGTAAAGGTAGTGGCTTGAAGAATTTTAACTGAATTAACCAGCAGATTATTCTGTGAGTATGAGGAATCTACTAACTAAATTATTTTTGTTAAACTACAGCTTTGTCTGGTGGAAATTGATTAAATGCATGTGATGCTTCCTTTTTAAAACTTCCTTTTCCACATGATATGGAAGCATTCAGTTATGAACTGGATATGAATTGCCAACTGTATCATATCTCAATAAAAGGAAATAAAACAATCATATGTGGACTCTGAATGTAAAAATGCCAAACACCACAAATGTAGTGGCATTGCCTGGCATTGTTTGCCTTCCTGCTTATCTAATGTGATTATAAACTGAAATGTTCAGGATGGCTTTCAATAAATACTACTTCGCATATGAAGAAGTAAGATTTTAACAAATTAAAGTCTGTTATGTACATACATCACTCTAGAAACACATTGAAAAAATGAACATAAATCAAAGAAGCAATTACAAAACACCTGAATAGGACAAACAGGATGTATAAACACTCTACTTCAAAGAAAAGATGTCATTTTTTATTTTCTTCTTGGTAAAGTAGCATATTTAACCAGGTTACAATAAAATTACCACAGGATATTAAAAAAAAACCAACCAACCAACCGACCAACCAAAAAAAACCAAAACAAGAAGAAAGTATTTAGAAAATTTTATATACATACATTTGCTTAAAAATTCTATAATGTAAACATTAGCATAGCAAGTTAAAATAATATTACAGTTTATTAATACTTATTTGAATACTGTACATATATATGCTTAATTAATAATGTCTTTTCTACAGTTTAATAGTAACAACAACAAAAAAAATCCCTCCCCTAAGTCAAAAGGGAAATTCGGCTTCTTCAGTTGTCAACAGGTGTGGTCCCACATCCAAGACACTTAGTTCTTTATCTCAGTGTTAACTAAGAAGGAAAGCACAGCCTTTCAGAACTGCATTTTTAACCACACTTACATTTTTATAATTTTTAGTGTCTTAAACGATTAATACTCAAAAAGCCACTTATCGCAGTTTAACTACAGTCATGGCATGGAGATAATTTCTGAAATCTTGTTAAAGGAACTGATTCCCCTAGAGGGAAGTGCAATAAATTCTGTTTTGATGCAATAAAATCAATATTCTTTTTTAAGTCTGGTCATCTGCAGCAATTTGTAAATCTGGAAAAGCCATTCCTTTCTAAACATTTCAATGCTGTTGTCTAGAATAAAGTCATGCCATTATGAACGAAAAATTAAGCCATTAATATTGATTAGAAGTATGCTCTCATTATTTTGGTAGAAGGAATTTATAAATAATCTAAGTTCTCTATAACTGGATCATAAAAGCACAGTTAGTGCAGAGTGAGAAATAAATGAAATGTACAGTGTCACACCACTGTAGAACAAGTGGTTTATCTTCCATTCAATATGTGAAACACGAAGCAGGTTAATTGATATTTTTAAACATATTTTATATTTCATATAGATATTTTCCTATAGTAAAGTGTTTCTTTGAATACAGAATGCTATGAAACTACCAAACGTACAAAATAATAATCAAGTTAATAGTCCATGTGATACAGGGTGCTGACTGAAATACTCCGACCTAAAGAAAGTGAAGGAGAGAAATCCTTTACTTTCTTGAATTGTTTAATCACTTTTTTTGACTCAAGATCCAATACTGAAGCATTACTGTTGTTTCCAAGGAATAAAATGTGGTTTTGTGTGGAACAGGTTTCTTTTCATATATCCTAGAGTTCCAGCTGGAAGAGCCCAGATTTGCAAGGGTGTATAGCAGCAGGATTAGGTCAAAAAGTGGTGGTTTTTCTTTTAAACAGCTGTTCCACAGGTGTCTCATAGCAATTTCAAATAGGTAACTGTATTTTTATCCACAGGTATATATTATCTGTTCTCAGAATTCCAAGCCATTAGATGAGAAACATTTTGGGGTGGGGGAGTTGAACCTTTGAAATGGCATGAAACTTCTAGCAGAACTGAGATCCTTGCATTCTTTGAAGGAAAAAGAATGACATCAATACCAAAAAGCACCAATTACTAATGCTGGTAACAAAATACCAGGTTCTTAAACATTAATATGTCCTGGCAGAAGCATCATTAGTTCACTGGGGGTTCCCCAAGTCTCATTTATTACTAGCTTGCTACTCTGAGTCAGTCAACTGCATTTGTTAGTAGGTTCTTATTAATTAATTTGACAGCTACCATGTAGACATTACTTTGTACAATAAAACATGACTGTCAAAAAAAAAAAAAAAAAACACCACCTTAGCAATAGGTCACAATTTTGAGCCAGTAATCTTTAGTACCATTCTGTTCTTTCTCTAAATACTCATATTAATTCAATCACAGTGGTTTATGACTTGCAGTAGATTCTTTAAGGTAGTATAATTTGATTACAACTCAACATCAACAATATATTCCATTAAAAAGACTGGCTTTAAAATGATCTTCCTAAGAATATGTGACTTAATGGACATATCAATTTAAGCCTTTATAAGTTTGTCAATATCTTGCCTCATATAAATCTTGGAGATTTATTATTATTATTATTGAGAACTTTAATTTGCAAAAGCCAAGTCAACACACTGCACTCTCTATAATGAATGAGAGAATCTCGAAATAAATGAGATTCTGAAAAACCACAGTCGATCTAGGAACACTGATGGTCACATCTGCAAAAGCTGGAAGAGTTCTGCCTGCTCTGGGTGTCTTAGGGAAGTGTTCATGGTGGATGTGACTGGACAACAGCATTACAGTAAAAGTTGTGCCACTTCTTTACAGTTTATTTTGAACAGTCACTAAAGGATCCAGAGGAGAAGCCCTGGATCT
>NW_008238321.1:4119455-4125711 GCF_000691975.1 Corvus brachyrhynchos
G
Source organism: Corvus brachyrhynchos (assembly GCF_000691975.1). Taxonomy (NCBI): domain Eukaryota; kingdom Metazoa; phylum Chordata; class Aves; order Passeriformes; family Corvidae; genus Corvus; species Corvus brachyrhynchos. The sequence goes on from NW_008238321.1 coordinate 4,119,457, forward strand.
CTGGCTCTACCAGCCCACAACCCAGGGCTCCCAGGAACAGCTCCAGCACCCAGCCTGCCACGAGTCCCCTGTCCTGCAAATACAGCACTGGTCACTGGTGCCAGCAGGAACGGTCAGTAATGAATTAATTAATAATTCATTAGTAATGAACCCAGTACCTCCTTGTGAGCCACCCACTGAGCATGGACGGGGGTTTAAAAGATGTGAGTCAGCCAAAGGAAGTTCAGAGATGTACAAAAATTGCAACTGCATGGAATTGGGTGAACAGGATAAACTGATAAAATCATTCCACTGACAGAATCATGGTTACACTTACAGGTATTTCAGAAGAATAATATAACTACTTAGGATTCTTAATACCAATGGGCCAACCTTCTTCAAGAGGCTTTGCTGGTTCTGGTGAATGAACACAAGAAGTGGGATTTCTAACAGATACATAGGATTGCAAGGGCCTTTCAGAATGTCTTGGGGTGGTAGAAATTTGGGCCTTCCTGTCAGTAGGCACCTACTTGCACTCATGCAAGTACCTCAGTAGTCTTCAAAAAAACCAGGGGTATAAAGTGGGAATGCCACCTTGTGAAGAAAGGCTTTCATTTGATTATTTCCTGGGATTTTAGAGAAATGACAGCTGAGCTTTTAAATGGATTAGTAATGCACCCATTATGGTATCTTGTATCACCAAGTGAACATTGTTTGCAGACTGTAATCTTAGGAGCTGATACACAATTCAGCTAAAGTTAACAAAGAGCAATTTGTATACGGTAAACAAGTTTAGTATTTTTATGTGATTTACATACATACATAAAAAATTACAAGAAGCAAGATAATCAGGAATGAAATAATTTTAAGAGCTAAATGCAAATACAAAAAATTCCTTTTAAACAACTAAAAAGAAATTCAGTCTGCAGTAAATGAAATTTCTTACATTTGCAACTTGCTGAATAAGAAGTACTTGAATCTTTGAATTATTTCTTGAAAATGAATACAGCTTCATGTAACAGATACATCACCAAGGTTTCCACACAGTGTTTTCTTTCAAATTTACTTGCGATTCAGTGTTAGTACATGTGCCATATTTTTATTAACCAAGTCTCCACTTTCTGAAAAATAAGTTAAAATTGTTTCAAAGTGGGACCATTACTATAGCTACTTTTCTTTCCAACAAAGACATACTAAACCATCAGCAGTGCATCAGACTGAAGAGTTTGGAGAAGCTACTTAACTGTCAATCTACTCACTTTCCTTTCTTCTTAGTAAGTGTCCCACTGTAACTAACACAAAACACCAACAGTAATTCATCTGTTCATGAACACACAGCAGCGAGCTCCCAGGCTGGCCTTTGGGCTTTTCTGTTTATCTGTGTGGTAACTGAGATCTCTTACTGACTGAGAAATATGGTTTCATTTCTGTGACATGATTTCACCTACTGAAATTTCTGACCTGGAGAGTGAATCCCACTCCTCTCTGCCACATTTTGCTGTTGACTGCAATCTAAAAGCTGCATATTTCAGTGGTGGGAATCCAGCACGTGGGGCTCACACTCAGGCACTCTGGCCCACTGATGCCACTCACTGTGGGTAACAAAGCCCTTCTCACTTGAGAGATGCCACTGGAAATGACTGGACCACTGACCTCCCTGAACAACACACACTGCTCACAGGTTTGCAGAACACAAGTTCCAGTTTACTGAAACTTTAGTAAAGCACTGAGGTATGAAGTCTGTTATTAATCATCAGCTTGGTTTGTTTTCCTGGAGAATAATATAAGATGTGAAAATTTAATATAATGAATGGATAATAAAATGACAAGATACATCAATTTAAGTAACATCCCAAAAAACTTCTGAGAGGAAAGATGTTCTTACATAAAGGAAAACCAGAATGCAATTGATAGAAAATTTGAACATATACTGCTTAAACTTAATGAAGAGAAGAAGATAGCTAAAACATAATTAACTGCCTACGGCAGTGCAGCTAATGGATACTGAACTGGATTCCAGTTAATCCATGTCAGGACTTCCATCACTTGTAACAATTCTTGTCACTTCTTTAGTTACTCTTACAGTAGTAGCATTACCAATTACTTTTCAATAAGAGGTGATGGGTAACAGGCACTTTCATTACAGGCAATTTTTAAGTATCACCATGTGAAGGGTTTTACAAAGTCAGATTAAGAATTCCACCCTGCCCTGTTAATGATGGACTGTTCTGTAACATAAACAACAAATTAATAACAAAATATAATCCAAGACTTAAAAGCACTGTTTTGTACCATTCTAATTTTGTGTATCCTTCTGGTGGTTTGTAGAAATGAGTAATATTGCACCTGCCTTATAGCAAGACTGAAATTTCACTAAAAAATTATTACATTCTCTGATTTTAAAGACTTACTTCCCACAAATGAATGCTATTGAGAATATACAACTAGAAATGTACAAAAGCTATTTTTTCACCTGCAATGTTTTTCTCATCATCTACATTGTCAAGTTTTTTAAAAATCTTTGTGTGTCAGAGGTTTACAATTAAAAAAAACCCAAAACAACCCAGCCTTTCTATTTACAAAAGGTAATAAATTAGTGAGGTTCTTTTAAGCACATCCTTCTGACATACTAAGTAGTGATAATCATAAAGGTTCTACTAAGAAAAAAAAAATTGTCTTGACATGAAGCCCATGTCTCTCTGGAACAGAAAACTGTACATGGAAAAAGGGACAACATAATACAAACAAGGAATTCATTGTGACAGAAGGACTTCAGAGGAACAAAGGAGAATTTGTGCAGTGCCGCTTTACAAAACAAAGGAAATGCCGATCAGTTTGCTGAGCTCTCGTGAAGAGCCCTCGTATTCTTTTGAGAAAGTGATTACTGCCTTCCAAAGTAGTTAATCAGGATATGACCCTTGGTAATGAATGTCTCTTTTCAGGATTTAAGTTGATGCAGCTGTAGTCTCTTCAGGAGCTTAAATTATAAATATAGGCTAGGAAGGAATCACAGAACAATTTAAAGTACGTGCTGCCCACAGTGACAATTAAGGAGAAGGGTCAGAGATCACCACTCTGAGGCTCCAGGCTCCGGGGCTCCCTTGGGTGGCTGCGGGACAGTTTGGGGAAGCGGGTGGTCACTCTTGAGCGATTGCTTTTGCTTACTGGCTCTCCAGAGGGCGGGATATCACTAGGGAGACAAAAAATAAACACAGAACAGCTAATTTATGTTATATGTAAATTGTTGTGTAGTATTTCCAACATGAAAAAAGCAGATGTTATGAGAGCCTGGCACATGACTGCAAAGTACAGCACACATCTTCAACATCACGGAATTGCATTCTTTCTACTGGTATCTCAAGTGTGAATTACAAAATGGGCTCTTTCAGAAATGAAAACTAGTAGAACTTTCAATACTTTATGGAAGATTGTAAGTTACAGGATAAAAGCAGATCTCTATGAGTTGCAGTTCAGAAATGGTGGGAAAAGCATTTTGAAGTGATAAAAGTACAAGCAAAATAGACATGAGCTTGGATGATGCTCAATTAACAATCCTCTAATCATGGATGGATGTATCATTACATGATGAAGTACACTGGTAATACATCCCTGAATTCTTCAGTCTCTCCTGACCCACAACAGACTACAGTCTTACATGAATGAGCCTTTTGGAAAAGACTCTGAGAAGAAGTACATTAAGTTCAAAAACAAGCAGTAACAGAAAATTCCAGCTTACCTAGGTGATATTCAGGCTATAGACTCCTCGGAAAACTACAGTATAAAGGGATAGCATTGTACTTTTGCCATTCTTTTACAGGACTCCACATGGTTTTTAATTAAACTGCTTACACACACATCAATAAAAATAAAACTAATTTTTGCATTTAGCAACTCAACTAAGCAATAAAATTACACAGCATACAAAGCCAAGCTTATTTTCGTAAGTGAAAAACCCAAACCTTATAATACCGATCTTCAGAGTGTGATAACAAGTCCAAGAGGGAAAAATTGCTCATCTGCACTTCTGGCCATATTAAACAAACACAGATATATTTTAAAACAATCCCCAAAGTTCTCTCTGCAGTTCCTTTTCCTGCAGTGACCTTCCTCACACAGAGGTGAGACACTCCTGCCAGAGCCACAGGCACACTCAGGCCCCACTGAGGTGTTTTGAGCACCCACATGGGAGAGATGTTAGCACAGCAAAAGCCTTTAACTAGTCCTGGGACTGAGTGGAAAATTCACCTGCAGGCAGCAGAGCACTTCTGCAAGGAAGGGCAGCTGTCCTGCCCTGGCCATTGGCTTTGGAAGTACCGTGCACACACAGCCGCTCCCACAACGGTAAGAGAAAAAAACTACAGAAAAGTTATGTTCAATTCAGATGCTAAGCAACAGAAAATAAAGTTTTGTGGGTTTTTTTTTAATGGCAGAGTATTTAACTGGTCTAAGTTTCTAAGCAGAAAACTCTGAAATAGCTTTATTGAAAATAATAAAGGATTTTCCTAAATCAAGATTTACCACATTCCTATTACAGTATTTAGTCTTCCAAGGTAACTATGAAGTCCTTTGTGTGAAAAAATGCATAAAATACTTGTGGCATACATCCTCCTCTTTTTCAATAACCAGATTAACAAGTTAGATCTTTAGTTCCTTGTTTGTCTTGTCACGAAAATAAAAAGTCTAAAAATTAGTTTAGCCTACATTATTAATTCGTGGTAGCCAAGGATAATTGGACTTCCAACCATGGCCCTATGATTTCTGATTCTGAAACTCAGCAATGCTATCTAAGTTGCTGTAGAGAATTCTGATCATGTGAATCCAATTTCAGCTGTGCTCATTACCATGGATTTCTTTTAGTAACATGAATATTATTACTCATAATTTTTATACTATTTATAAAATTGAGCAATGCAGTGTTGATACTGTAATGCTTGTAAAAGAGAGCATGTGGCATTGGCTTCAGAGGGTTGTGATTTTGTTTTAAGATATGTATTTTTCAGAAAATGTAAACGTAAAATAATCTAAATATCAAATATAAAATGGAATAAATTTAAATGTTCGCCTCATTGGGCTTTGCTCAATCTAAAATAGGTTAATTCACCAGCACGATGGCCAGTGCTGACAGAGCTTTGGCTTTCTGAGGCACACGGAGCTTCCTGGCAGGTACAAGGTGCTTTACCTTGCAGAAGAGAGCATGAGTTAAGTGCAATTACTGTAATTTGGTGATTGCTTTACAGAAAGCACATTTTAATGCACAAGCTCCTCCTGCTGGCATGTCCCCAAAACGACATCAGTGCCAGCCCATGGAGCAAAGCTATTCAGAGGGAAAAGGGCAAAAGGGGCAGAAGGAGTTCCCCTAAAATGAAGAGAGATGAATTAATACCAGTCTGCCTTACCAGGCACGGCTGAGGTAATCAGGTCATTTAGGGCAATTACATGAACACCAACGTCTGTGAGCAAAGGACAGAAATTGCAAATAATTCTGCTAATGTAAATGATGCTACTCCACAACATGATATGTCTAATAACTAAATTAGAGGTTAATTTATCTTAAATGTCTTAGCTAATTTTTATAATGATAATCTAAGACACATCATTATCTAATGCAGGTTTACAGAAATCAATGTATATCTGAGGAATTACATCTTCATGCATTCAGCATGAAATGAGAACTGGAGCTGAAATTTAATTGATCAACTTCCATGGAAACAGATGTTCTATGGGGGAAGAAGTTTCAAGTATTAAAAAGGAGTCATAAATTTAAGTCTTTCAGCCCCTTTTCGTCCTCCTTTTTTCCAAACCTGATGGGAGAACCAGCCATCTCACTTGCCTGCTTCAGCTCTGGCTTTTTTACCAAAATGACCAACCCCCCAAAACATACAGTAATCAAATAGGAGGAAAAGATTCCTCTCCCATCTCTTCTGTCTCCTGTTATTAGATTTAATAATTTAGCTGTGGCCTTGAGGTTGAATGATACCTATAAAGTCTCTGGCACAAAACAAGACGCTTCTAGAATGTACTGACAGTTCAACTGGTCAAATATTCCATGAACTCTTGGGCAGTGGCATGAAGACCTTAAAATGATCCTGTCTGTATTTCTGGCAAATGCACATGAAGGTGGAATTGAGACAAATCTATTTTTGCCACCCTGTGTTTGGGATGGAGAAGAAAGAATACACCATTACCTACAAGGCTTGCAATTCCTCTCATTTGTCACATTCAGTAAAAATAGTCCCTAGGTTAGTTGGGGGGGGGAGGGGGGGGGCGGGTTCGGGG
>NW_008238321.1:4125756-4131943 GCF_000691975.1 Corvus brachyrhynchos
GCGGGTGTGGGGTGGGGGGGGGGTGGGCTGAGTTAGGGTTCACCTATAGTTGATGGTTTTACTCAGATTAAGATACAAATTTTAAACCAGGGAGTAGCTGTGCTGCAGTAACTCTCCCAGCCCAGCTGCCCCAAGTCCCTGAGGTAAGTAAGCACTTACTCTAAGCCTACACCTTTCCCTGTTTGGCTTTAATACAACATTCTGCTTTTCATTCTATTGCCTTCTGAGCCACAGAAGCCTGAGCAGCGTCCAATTTTCTAGGCAGAGCCTGGCAGGCAGAGAGGCTTGCCAAGCACTGCCCTGTTCAGCAGTGGAATGTCCACGTATTAAAGGCTCAAGTTCTTTTCTACATTCTCACCTTGGCCCATTCTGAAGAAAAAAGCAACCTGATGAGGCAATCAATTCCTCCTTCCCACCGGGTCATTGTTTAGCTTTTAAGCATTCCTGATTGATCTGCCCAGCGTTTGTTTGGCAAATGATTCAGTTTCATTGATTTTGTCTTGGTGTCAAGTTCTGCCTGAGGTGCCTCTATAGAAAATAGCTTAAAATAACCGGTCCTTTTCATCAGCTGCTGGTTTATTCATACCTTTGATTTATCGCTCTTCCTGTATCCAAATGTAAACTGTATTTTGTGGGGTTTTCTTTACATACTCAGCATATGGAACTTCAGTATTCTCTTGGCTGATGTTGTGAGCGTTTACATGAAGAAATTTATTTCCCAGCTCACTGCCTATTCTTCAGGATAAAATTAGAGAGAGAAGTTTCTGATAAAAATAGTATAACATGTCTGCAATTGGAAATAATTTTGTATCAGAGAGAGATCAGAGAACAGAAGTAATAAGCACATCTTGGAAGTGTAGCAAAGCTCAGGATCAGGCATTTCATGTATCTATCTATAGATCTATCTCCCATGTAAATGCCTCTCTGGAGACATTCTAGTTTCACTTGAGTTATATTAAACACACCTTATGAAAAAAGGCATTTGCTTCCAGATAAATTTGGTGACTTTTGCCAGCTTCTTGTGTTATTAATACTTTGTTAGTCATTATATTAATCTAATTCTGGTTATAACCTCAATGTTTAATGTGGTGCTCAGGCAGGCAGCTCCTCAAAACGGTACTGTTAAGCAATGCCCAGACTATATATCAGGAGATCCTTATTAGACAATTGAGAACTAATTCTGACTTGACAGTGCAACATATCTCAGCACCTTCTGCCAATTAAAATCAGGTAAGACACCTCTTTAGTGGCATTATTAACTGATTCTGAATTCACCAATTTCACATACTGTAGTAACTCCTGCTTTGCAGTCAGCTGGGTAAAATCCTTGTTTCCAGTTGTTGTAGTGTAAAAATAATTAGAGACACATTTCCTGCCACTGATCCCAATTTTGTAGAAATTAAAATATAATTATTAATGAGAAACTGTGATCTCCATTTGTTAATATAAATGTCTGATTTGGATGTTTAAAGAGTCAGTTATTAACAGAAGAAATAGAAAGAGAATCCCTCTATAGTACACTCTGACACTGAAAATCCTGTAGAGCAAAGTTGTCAGGTTACAAACTGAATAATCATTTCCCATCAAGATTAGATCTGAAATGAAATTTCAAGAAATGAAAAGCATTAATTCTGATATTCTGTCCAACCAGTTGGTTAATGTACAGCTCCTTCTACTTCCACATACACACTTCTAGACCCATGATGTATTTGATCTCTTCTTGCAGTGAAATAATGACACATAATCGTGTTTCCATTTGTTATAATTCAAAGTACCCTGACTTGAACATTCACATGCTGTAATTCAGTTTCCATAACAGCATGAAGACTTTCTTCATCAACATCTGCATTGTTATTTGAATTTTTCTGTAAACCATGACACTGTACATAACTCTGATGACGCAATGTTTTTTCCCCACTAACTTCACTTTGAAGTTGGCATAACAAGATGGTTACTGTATCTAATAGTTATATAACTGAATAATATCTATGTTATACATTCACTCAGGAAATTCTCAGAACCCTGCAAAGGTGACCTTTCATCAGTTTCCATCTAAGCAATACTTATACTTAATATTCTCATTCCTTGGCTTTCTCCTGCACAATGACCTCTTGTGTTTGGGAATGGTTACTGTCCATGTGATGCCCCAGACAGAATAACAGAATGCACGAACACTGTGCTCCGGCAAACAATCCCTGCACAGCTAACTAGGAAGACAGAAATCACCAAATACAGAATTACATGTATTTATAATTTATATATTTTGGTTTTGTATTCCTGTGCTCAGTTGAAAGGCAGGAAGTTTGGCTGTTCCCTATCATTTACCTGATCCTGAGCTCACTAAAGCACTGAGATTAACGGCAATAAAAAACTTGGTTCATATTCCTGCTTTACTTTACCATGTCAGACTTTCAGCCTTCAACTCCACCTAATTTCACCACCTGGGAAAGGCAGCACAGTTACCAGTCTCCTGTTTTTCCATGGGCTCGGGAGCAAACAGCTCCTGGTGCTTCAGCTCTGAGCTGGGCAATGGCCCTGGTGCAGTGAGCTGGCTGCTGTGTCCCTGCTGAGGGGCTCTGTCCCCTCCATGCTCCCTGACTCTTCTTTCATCCAATATTTGGAATATTTGCCCCAAAGCACTGCCATGTGCAGCTTTCAGTGAGTTTAAAAATCTCCAAGGGAATAATGAAACTTAGCTCTCTTTGCTTTGAGTTTTGCCAGTAAACTGCCGTCATAAAAACCAACCTGCACAAGCAATTACCATCATTATTTTATTTTTAAGAACAAGCCCCTTCTTTTAAAATTACCATAGAAGCCAATGGAATGAGAGAGAAAAGTTGTAACCAAAACATGTTGTTTTGATCTTCCAAGGAAGTGCTTGAGTTTTAATTGCTCCATCAAGTTAAGAGGTATCAGCTGCTTCTCTCAAGTATCTTCATTTCTCATGAAGATTACACATGATATTAACATGTGCAAAAGGCAAGAGAGAGCTGATGGGACCATTCTCAGGGTCAGATCCAGATTTGAATCAATGTCACATTCAAAATAACAGCTATGAATATAAAAAAAATGAACGAACTTAAAAACTGCTCCTAGAATTATAATCACAACTTTTCTAAAAAATATGGTGGCAGTGATAATGTGAAGAACACTGCTCTACAGCAATCACTCTTTCTGGGTTTTAGTTTTTAAATACTATGGGCATTGTATTGCACTTCAACTGTAAGCTTGATACAAATAGTGATCCATGACCTAAAAACCTCAAAAATATAGGCCATAATCTCAACCCCTGGGAGCTTTTAAACTGTTCTTCATTTTAGTCCATTATTTAGTTTTCCTAAGATAAAAAAGAAATTTCCACTGAGTTGGATAAGCTCGTAGAAAATAGTAGATCTGCACCTGGCAACATAATCACAGGGAGAGGGTTGAGACTTGGCATAGTGGAATTAGAGCTGTACTCTCTAAATAAACAAAAGTAATCAAGATGGGGAAATATGTAAATAAATGAGTACCATCAACAGAATAACAAGGGAAATGCTGACTTTGTTCTTGGTAATGGAGACAGGGACTAATGTTTACATTTAATCCAAGACAGAAAAGGAAGCTCATGGAAGAATGACATTGGTTGCCTGGTAAATGACTGAGGGAGCCAACTTGGGATGCAACAATCTTGATGGATTAGACAGAAACTAAACAAGCATCAGGCTGGCCAGCAAAAAGATGACCACAGTAATCAGCAACCAAAATAACATTTTCTGTTTAATCATATTTTAATTATTTTCTCTGTAAAAAAAGAAAATGTCCATGATAAATGCAGATCATCCTTTTTTTTCTCTCTGACTCCAAATTAGGTTAACAGGCAGCAAAATCTGCTGCTGACTCCAGCGGGAGTTCAATGCACGGTGCATTGCTGGCCAGGAGCTCCTGAAATCTAGGGTCAGCTCTCCAGGTATCATCAGAGTCTTTAAAAAGTATATCATCTTGGTCCATCTATAACTCAGAACTTTGCCAATGAGTTCAAAATAAAAATAAAACAGATTTGCAATAAGCTTGCTCCTGTGCCAGAATATTAGAGAAGAATCAAATCAGGACACCAGTGAGCAGCCGTGACTCTCCCACTGCTGGCAGCCACTGCAGTGTAGCTCCAGGGCTGGAGTGACATTCCTGGCAGCTAGGAGCTGCTGAGCCTTCTCAGTTCTCAGCCCCTGGAGAAGCCTGTAAATGGCTACTGCTGCCCAAAGAATCTGCTTCTGGAGGCCAGCTGAGTTTTGTCCCACAAGGAAGCTATCACAAGATCACAGGATCACAAGACAGGCACTTTCTTCATTTACCTATGAAATCCCTTTCTTGTTTCTTTGAGTTTTGTGGCTTTTGGCCACATGAAGATTTTGCTGTTAGGAAGAACAGTCAACTTTGATAGAGGACATTTTATGGCTCCAAGTAAACTTTGAACTAAATAGTAAATCCCTGTCCCTGGTTTAGAAGCTCACTGAAGCACCCGTGTGCAGAGGTCAGTATCACACGTGCACATGTACGGTACCAGAAGGCTGTGAGATCATGCAGAATTTTATCTTTGTTGGGGTAGTTCTGCTTTGCCAGCAGGAGAACAGCCTTAGCAGACAGGAGGTGAAGCGTGTGCCTGCAGTTCCCCCTGCAGTGGTGCTGTGCTGGCCTGAGAAGCAGGGAGGAGAGGCTGTTTGTGCCCTGCTCAGGTTACACACAGAACCTGACTGCAGTGACAGCTCCACAGGCAGACAGGAAGCCTTTTCATCTTATCCCTGCCCTGTACTTAGAAATGCTGGGCACTGGATTTTCTTGGAGCCTTGAGGATTTAGATGCATTTTGACTCTGCTGTAGCACTAGCAGTAAAAATATGATAAAATATTCAGTCTGCCTGACAATGCAAACCAACCCCATTTTCTTTCCCTTTGGTCATACCTGGCTATTCTCAATAGCTGATGCTTTAGGATTTATCTCTTTTAATATGTAGGAGTCTTCTACTGAAAGATTTCTAACAGACTCAGACATTTAGAGCTGTTCAGTGTATATATATGATTTACCAGATTTACTGTACTAAGACTAATAAATTAAATCTCTTACAAAGAATTAATTTATGAGTTCTTAAGAATAAAATTTGAGAAACAAGATTCCAGAGGCCAGATACACATGGAATAGCAAGAAATGGGCTCTGCTGTTTGCAAGGCCCATATTTCTAACTTTCAGACCTAAAGATTAACAGGTCTCTTTCTACCACATATCATAACTTTTACTAAACTCTTAAGTGTAATTGTATTACACTTCTAAAATATTAATCTAAAAATAAACCTTCATACTGCTGCTGATATAATCAAACTGTGGAGCACTGTGTAATTAATACATAAAGATCTGAAGAAAAATTACTCTGGTCTGCTCTTGGAGGTGGTGACCCCAGCCACCCCAGTACCAATCCTTCCTGGAATTTTTGTTTAAAATTGGGTTATTTGAGCAAGAGTAAACTGAAGAAGCTTGTTTAGCTATAAAGCAGATCTGTATTATGTGCAGCTATTCTGACTCCATCCTCACAGACCAGCAGGGCCTGATGTCAGACCAATGCTGTAAATATGCAACGTTCTCGCTGGGTGTTGTCCCGGGGTGAGGGCCATGCAGGAACAGGGAGTGGAAGCATGGAGAGGATGAGTATCTGTGCCATCCCTGCTGCTGCACACCAACCAGCACTGGGTGAGAAAGCTGCCTCTGTTATTTCTGCACAGACCTCAAGAGTTCAGGTCATTTGGCATTTCTGAACTGACATTTGGCCTAATTTGTACCTACAGAGGATGTATTTGGAGAAGTCTGAAGCAGTCTAAAGTAAAAAAAAAATCACCCTAAATCACTTCCTTTACTCATTGGTTAATGATGTGAAGGGCTATGGCAGGGAAGAAAGCCTGCAGAGTATGAATTTTTGTTATTAATAGACAAGTACCTATAATTACACCAAGTTATTCTACGATAATTCAGCTAACTGTTCATGGATTCTGCTACCACCACAGCAGTGCCGAACATATTAAAAATACACCACAAAAATAGAACCCAAAAAGCAACAGAATTGAATGGATTATGTTTACAGCTGGCAGATAAGCAAAACCAAGGAACAAAGCTTCTCTAGGATGTTTTGAATTTCAGTGATGGCCTGTAGCTAATTCCTGCT
>NW_008238321.1:4131983-4135621 GCF_000691975.1 Corvus brachyrhynchos
GTTTTCACATGAGAAACTGATGGCTGCTGCAATATTTTTCAGTACAAGTTCAAATGAGGAAAAGAAATAACCCACCTCCTTTTGAAAAACTGTGCAGTTGGGCATAAACAAACTTGTTATGGTCTGGATTAAAGCCAAATACATGCACAAGTACAAAGATACCTCTCTTATGAAGATTATTTGCTTTATGTATTTGAATGGATGCATCCATTTTTCCATTACTGTCAGTGTTGCACAGAAAGGAGTATGAATAAGCACTGGAAGACTGCAATATAAGATGTATAAACAGATTGTTCTAAACCACAGTTTCATGAGTATTCCTTACTGCTTCATATGCTAAGATGAAGGAATAAAGTTTATTTTCCATCTCTCAGCATAGCTTTTTTCATTCCTCAAAGTCTCTTCTACTGCGGAAAAGTAATTAAACTTAATCTTTGGTTTTACTCCCAGTGAAATAAGCATTATAGTATTTTGTTGCAATACTCTAAATCTAACAGTTACATTAATAGATAAAAAAATAATGTTGTTTCATTAGCAAATTATTTTTTTAAAAACCATTCTACTAATTCTGCCATTCAAGCAATTATGTAAAATTTACATATGGGAATACATTTGCACACACTCATTCTGATTTAAAGAACAATGTATTTTCCATAATTATTCCCCTTTTTTCCCCTCCATAACAGATTTCTCAAGGGTAATTGCACTGAGATATTGAGGTTTCAGGGGATCTGGAGCAAACATCATAAACTCATGTCTGAGAGCTCAGCTTGCAATATCTCTGACAATGCATTACAGAAATACACCACACCAAAACTGTTTGCAAATGCCATCCTGTGACAAAAGTGTTTGCAGATGTCACAGAGAACCACCCAATATGAAAAGGGCCCTTGGCTGAATGTAGAGCAGCTCCTCGTGCATCAAGGCCTCATGTGCAGGGTGCAAACACCAGCAGTGTCCCACTGGGACAGGCATCAGGCAGGAATGAAAGCAGGCAGGGACTTACAGGGGCCATTCATTGTTTTTCTGCATCAGATACCTTGAAAAATGCCATTTTCCATTTCACAGAGTATCAGAAAGGCAGTTTGGTGATAAGACAATGGGTGTTTGGGAACTGAAGAGAGAACAGTGCTCTATGCCTGACTTGAAGGAGACAGAGCCAGCCTGGTAGGTCATATAAATTAGACCTGGCTTCCCAAACAACAAATCCCCTAAATCTGGTTCTTACTGGAGATGCTGCCTTTGTACATCCAAAGCACATGTGCTGGTCTGGAAGTTCTTCAGTTCTTCCACATTTTAGAAACTCGTAGAAGAAAAGTGATTTTTAGATGGCCTGCATTGTTGGCAAGTATCTCTATTAAGCTTCCCCTACTAATAGAATTCAAGCTGAAAATGGCAAATTGAAGTCCTTCTCTTGAACATACACTCTGAATTTCAGCAACTTGTTTGCACCAGGAGTTATCTCATAAACTCTGTCTGTCAGTTTCATGATTCTATGTAAGATTTTACTAAGTAAAGAATTAAACACTCCAGACGGGGTTTTGTGCAGGTCACATCACCCAGGCCACACTTGTGTAATTTATGTAATATATTTTGCATGCAGATTGGTTAAGTGAGTGAGAAGCCCTTAAGTTCCTTTCAACACATCAAAGAAAATCAGGAGTACAAATAACCTCACTCTTTGTGACAATAGTATGGCTTCAAAAACATCTTTAAGTGCCACAGTTGCATGCTATGCAACTCCTCTAAATGTATTACAACTACAATATATATGATAAATAAGATATTATTTCGTTTGGTTTTTTTCAGTCCCATTAATCAGTTTCTGTTCATTCTGTGAACATATATTTAAAGAATTAATTCCCTCTTCAGTTGTACATTTCAAATTCTAATCTATAAAAACATCACTAGAAGAGTTGTGGGTTATGAGAACTTGTCCATAGGGGAAGCATCTGCCCATCCCATCTGCCCCAAGCCCTCACGCCATCCCACCTACCTGCACCCTGCTTTCAGCTGGATGGAGAATGGAACTTGGGGAATTTCTCCTCCTTCCAGCACTGTGCCATTCCCACAAGGAGCTCAGATGTGGGATCCAGGCTCGCTGGCTGCAGTGGATCAGCACATCCTCACAGGGAGAGTCCCCAAGGCCTTGTCCCGAGGACCAGGAGAGGAACTTGGGGTTCTGGATCCCCGAGCTCCTGGATCCATCTGCACTCGCACTCTGACTGACCAGATGGCTTCTTACAAAACAACGTGTTCACATCAACAGTGCTCAAAACACTTTCTGCTGGAAACTTGTTTTCTGTCAAGGACCTGCAGATGGTTCCCTTCCCCTACCTGTGAGCTCTCCAAAATACATCTCCTGAACTGGCTGTTATGCAATCTTCATATGCTGAGATTTGACTGTGAATATCTAAAGCTGGCAATTTTCTTAAAATAAGCTCCAGAAAGAGAAACTTAACAAGCAATTATAGATCAGCTAGTTTAAATGCAGCTGTAGAATAAATATTACAAACTGTTTTGTAGGATTTAGTAGGCCAAAAAGTAAGCTTTAAAAATCACAATTTCATTACAGGGAACTCATGTAGGTTTGGGCAAGGCCAAGAAATAGGATCAAGAAGGACAAATTTTGTGAAAAGAACATTACACAGCTCCATCAGAGGTATCTGTGGGGTGTGCACAGGACAGTGAGGTACCTGAGCGAGTCCTGATCAACCATGCAGTAAATGGCTCTTATCATCCACATGTCCCATTATGCATTCATTCCAGTCACTATAGAGGCAGTTTAGTGTACTCTCATCTGCTCAGCTTAAAAAATTACACTGAGAAGAAAATTATCTTCACATCAAATATTCACTTTGATTTCTTTTTTTTTTTTTTGCCAGTCTGGAGCTCTTTGATGACTTGGATGCTACATAAAAATATGCATTAGGATGCAACATAATTCTATATATTTGTGGGCTTTTTATATTGAAAATTATGTGCCCAGTTGTATTAATATTTGGGGCTTTGATTGAAAAGGGACAAAAAGACACAGCTTTGGTAGTTCCAAGTATGAGAGCTCCCACACAGTGGAAGGTAGACATGGTCATACAGCAAGTACATGTAGGTATCTGCACTCGCTTACACTCCCAGCATTTTAGCACATCTCAACTATTGATTCACTGAGTTGCAAACTCCTCTGTGCTCTCCTCCTCTGAAAAAGTCAATTCCAGCAGAATAATGGAGCAAATTGTTACAGACAGAGAGGATAACTAGGAAATAAGGTGTCCAGACAGATGTAGTCCCCTTGACTAGGAAAAGTAGGATAACACAGAGAAAATAAAACTTTTTCATTACATTAGGTGTGTTATTGAAGCGATGTTTTAAAAAGAATTCTACTCAGACAATCATGCCAGAAACTGATTTACATAGTAAAAAGAAATAACTAAACAATTGCAAAGATAGTAAAAAGAAATAATTAGACTTAGTTTCCTTTACAAATTATGTAATTCTGTTAATGAACAAAAAAAATTTGAATCTTTGATAAGTACTATTATTTGAAGGCAAGAAGGGAAATGTCCTGTTATATTTCTTAGCTATCCAAGTAGAAATATGTTCTATGTGCTTACTAGAAAAGTTTTTATCAATCTTGAAGA
>NW_008238321.1:4135638-4194663 GCF_000691975.1 Corvus brachyrhynchos
AGTAATCAGGTGCAGGCTATGAGTTTAATGGAGAGCAGGTTTATAGACATTGGTTTGTATTTTACTGTTTTCATGGTTACACTTTGCAACTCTTGATTCATCATTTTGCATGAGAACTAAAACATACATTTGTTTTATCCAAGATTTAAGTACAACACCATGGCATTGCTTCTGGAGACAAACACAGCACAAAGAGCCCATTAACCCAGCACAGAGCTGCTGAACAGAGAATCCAGAATGCACCTATCCCAGCTCTCAGTGAGACGGAATTTCACAGAGACAGACTGGGAAGTGGGGCTGCCAAGCAGGCTGAGCTCTGGGCAGGCCTGGCTGAGCTGGGCTTTATCCCACACTGAGCAGCACCCACAGCTAAAGGCAAAGCCACAATGAGCCCGAGGTGCCACTGTGCTCCGAGCCAACCACAGCCCTGCCCAAACAGGGTCCCCTGTCCCCTCGGGGTTGGGTCTCCAAGGCACATGGATCTTGTTCCTATATTCCATAGAGTTCATACCTTAGGCCTGAAGAATGAGCACAGTAAACTGACACAGATGATATCACAAATACCTGCATTTTAAATATTATTAAAAGTGCCACCTAGATTTAATTTTGTGAGTATTTGCATATGCCCGACACATGCACATTTCATACTTTCATATATCCACTTACAGTATCCTGGTACCAATGAACAGTGACAGCAGAGCTTTAGAACTGCACAAAGAAATTGTTTCCTACTAAGGAAATACAAATTCTAGAGTTTCAGGATGAGTAGAGTACATACACTGCTGAATGGAGAGGACCAACATATAAATTACTTTAGAATCTACTAAATGTTTACATGAGCAAAAATTGATTTTAAAGTATGTAGACAATGAAGTTGAAGATAGATGATGATTGCTTGTGCATTTTCCAAATTTCCAGCACTTAAAAAAAAATCATCCTGAATTATGCTGAAGGTACTTCACAAAAATATATTCAGGGAATGAAAAGGAGACAATGGGAGCTTACAGAGCGGAGGATTAAAGGATGAGGCAGTTTCACTGAAGCACACAGAGAACAGGTCCACTGAATGCCCACCAAGCTGGTCAGACAACTAAAGCAGAGGGATCTCCTCTTGCCAGGCATTTACTTTGCTCTGTACATGGAATAACACCTGAATGCAGAATGTTCATTGCACCAGACCTTCTCACCCCAAGATCCTACATGGAGTTGAATCTTTACACACAGTAAGAATGTTCTAAAGTACCAGAATCACCCATGCATGTTTTTTCAAGGCTTGTTTTCAGAAGGCAAAATACCTTCTACACAGTGTTTAAATAAAAATTCTGTGCCTATGGTGAATACCTTTCATTGCTAGTTCAGCTACCGTGGCCATTTCAAAAAATGAAAGAAAATCCCAATACACTTCCAATGAAATGGCTTCTTCTGTGTGTGCATAAAATGCAGTAAAGAAAAATAAATCCTGTGTAAGTGTTCTTCACATTCCTTTCTACCATTTTCCCTTTTTCACCTCATTTTAATGTACATTCTCTTCAATCAGTCCAAACTGTCTCATTCACTCTCTTGCTGCTATTACATTTTACAGCACTCATCTACTCTTACTCCATTTATTCTTGTATTCCCTACCTTCTCCAGTTTTCTTTCTATAATAATGCACATTGACAGCCACAACACTGTCACTCACTAAACCCCAGCTATTGTTTGCTCCTGTTCATGCCCAATTCTCTCAACAAACTCCTGTGCTAAGTTGATTCTACATAGGTGAGTCAAACCTCTGTTGTCCAGAAATCATCATTCCCACATGTCCCCATGTAAACCAATTCCCTCCACCATTAACATCAAGTTATCTCTTTCAAATCAATTCACCCGTTTCATATTTCAGTTTGCCCTCATTTCACATTTCCTTTATTACAATATAGGCCTCAAGTCCCTGTTGACTCACTCTGGTTTTCAGCCACCCAGACCACAATCGCAGGGTGACACTGGACTGCCCAAGCTCAGTGAGCAAATCTTACTCAGTATTTGACAAATTTTTATTCTATTGCTCTACCTTCCCAAATATAGTTCGTGAAAAATTCCAGTATTTTCAGTACACTCCTCCTGGCGGAAAACCTCACTTGAAAGTTCTTACTGAACAAGTCACTCATTAAAAGAATGACTCCAGTGAACAACTACAAGACTGCTGCAATCTGGACTTTTCTGGTTTTATGCACTGCTGTTAAATTAATTTAAACTAACACTTTGACACTGTGCTGTGCACTCTAACATGTAATGATAATGACATCTTCTTGGGTTTAATTCTATTCCTGCATGTCACTTACTCAATATATTAACCAGTGCTGATAATCAGAAGGGAAAAAAGTGAGAATATTGGTAGAAAACTACAATGCTTACAAGAAAGGTGCAGTAATTCTATATTTGAATGTCAGGTACAGCTGTCATACAGCTCGTCTGACAAGAACATCTTTATTCTTTTATTCACTTAGGAAAACCACACCACACTACAAAGAAAAGGTCTCAAGATGGCTGTCAACATTGCTGAAAACAAAAAAAAATGTAAACTGATTGTTCCATACCTTATCCCACAGTAAAGTGGGATATGCTATCAAGAATGAGGACAAGACTTTGAAGTCCTGCACACTTAACTATATTAGCATTTCTAGCATTCCACTTTTCATAGCCCTGATGCAAAAATTTGTTCCAGAACCAAAAATGGCATAAGGAGCTTTAAAAAAATACTGGATCCATTGTTTATGAGTTAGGTATGGACAAAATAGAAGCAGGATTCCTGTGTGTGTTTAAAATGAGAAATAGTTTCTGATTTAGCTAACCAAATCCACCTTGGCAAATCCCTGCCAGACATGAGTGTGCAGTAAATATGCTGACAGGAATGGTGTGCCCAACCTCAGAATTAAAAGTTTCTTTCCTGGCTCTAGAGCCCGTTTCTTCTACCAATTTCAGAAACACCTGCTCAGTACAGAAATGCCTGAATATATAAAGAATTCACTTTTTAACAAGGGAGTGCATGTGACTTGTAACCAAGGAAACAGGATCACTGCTGTAATGACACAAAACTTTAACTGGCTCTGTGTTCTTTTATGAGAAAAATCTTAACCTCTTCTTGCACTGCTACAAGTTCAATGTGTTAGAGACACAAACGCCAGAGTTTAGAAACCCTGTCTATCGCTAAGGACTTGCTGAGTTTGTTGGCAAGCAGCAAAGGAGCAAGGAAGAAGGATGCTGAGAATCACAACTCGTCCCTCTGAATGATCTTTCATTACAAAGCCTGTTGTTAACTCAGATGAAAAAGGATGGAAGGTGATGATAGAATTCATGCAGCCCAATGAAAAACAAAAGCCATTCAAAAGCATCCTGATCCAGCCAGTTCCTTGCACAAGACAGATGGGAATCGAACATCACAAAATGCACAGCGCAGTTAAAAGCTCCTTTTGTACAGCACTGAAGTTTGCTGTAACATTGACCATGGCTGTTTTCAACATAATCTCTACTTGTTTTGGAGCTTGATAAATTCTGTGGTTATAAAGGAAACCAATATATACCAGTTAGCTACCAGCAGCAACACAAAAGGTGCTTTGTAACTGCTGCTGTCCATCTACTTGCTTTCTACTTTTGCCCCATTTTTTCAACCAATGCAATGGAGAGCATTTCCTGCACATTTCTACACATGCAAAAGAAATATCATACCATAGCCTCTCTCTCATTTGTTTCAGTAATTTTAAACATAATTCTTATTTTCTCAGGCAGCATGAAACAAGAGTTTATTCCAAGGCAACTGTAAAGATCACAAGGCCTCAAATGTTTCCAATGGTGGCTGGAGAGTATTCAATCCTTGTACAGTATGCACTAAATTATTCTTCTCTTAAGCACTGTAAAGGTCACTCTGAATATAAAGAAGCATGATAAAAATCTAATTGATGGAAATATGCTCATAAACACCTATTTGTGATGCCTGATGAACAATTCATAGCAATTAACTCAGCAAAGCAAGTCTCACTGTCTTTATTGAGATGATAATTGGTGTAAGTCACACTACTTGAAAGTGAAGTCGATTCTTTTTTTTCAATGGTAAGACTCAACAGTGAGGCATAAATATAATACAGAAATCCCTTCAGCATTATGGAGTTGCTGTATGACACACCAGCTTTACTGAGCATCACACCAAGACAAAAATGAAAAACTCCTTTTCTCTGAGGTGTTTCTGTCCTGGAACACTGCGAAGCTGAGGTGTTTCATTAGGGTGAGCTTAGAGGGACATGTTTCTGTAATAGCTTCACTATTACCCATACCTGCAGGACAAAGTTCTTTCAATTGTACTTCTGAATACTCAAACACTTTTGACTCAGTAGTGCCTTAGAACTGAAAGACTGAGAAAATGCAAGTGAGAGCAAGAAATGGGGAGCAAAAGGAAGAAAACTGGAGTCAAGAGACATAAAAAGATCCTTTTGCCTGAATAAAACTTATTTACATTGGGCACTGCTGGCAAATTTAATAAGACGAACTGCTGGAAGAGAAACAACCTATAGAAATGAAGCTGAGAGAAATAAAGAACTAAAAACACCAAACAGATTTTCTAATCCTTTTTACTTTAACAATTGAGAAGATGGCTAGCAATTACAAAAATAGTTTTAAATATATCAAAACATATATTCTGATTCCAAATTTTCACTTTATTTAATTTTTATCTGACATGTAAAGGATTACAATGTTTTTGCACAAAAGGTGTTTCTTGTTGGTAATTATATATATATGTGTAAATCATTAGGGACTCTGCAGAATATTCTTCCTGATTTTAAAATGTCATTTAAACTCCAGTGAGCAATTAGTTGACTGCTAAGGTCCATAAAACTACTAACAGCAGAACCAAGTTGAAATCAGCAAATATCTTAAGTGCTGATGGGTATTTGGAATATAGTTCCATCTACAGCAACTGTCTGAAGCCTGTGAATGCTGCTAATGGTATTGCCATGATAACTATCCTTCCCTAGCTCAGGTCATAGATTTTAGCACCTATTCTGACCATTTAAAAAGACAAACCACTGGTAAGAAATCAAGAAACAACAGAAATTAAGAAATAATTTTGCAAACCTTTGGTCTGAATGAAATCAGAGGATGCAGGACAGCTCTTTACCCTGTGCAAAGGAGCAACAGAGTTGCAATAAGTGCTCCCTGACAGATTTGAATAATCAATGGGAATGTGTGTCAGACTTTGATGTCCTATACAAAGCTTTAATTATTTCACAAATCACCTGTCAAAGCCCAGATGTAAAATGAAAACCTACAATCATAACATCTTCATATGTTTGGGTAAAAGCAGCCATATAAAGCCAAGTGCATCTAGTAAGCCTAAAGTACCAGTATTATCCATAGTTCCTTACTGTATTCAACCCATCTTGCTTTTAACATGAAGCATCCCATGTCTCTTTCTTCCTGCATTTTCTTGCCCACTTTACCACTGTTTCTATTCCTCCTGATGTATTGTTTTCTTTCTTCTTTTCCCTCTAACATTCATAAACCCTTTCAACTACCCAGAGCAGGGAAAGGAAAAATTTAAGACATTTGAAGAATGCCATGTAATACACATCTTCAATGTCAGTATGTGCAAAAACATAAAACACAATGTAACAGGCAATAAAAGGAAAGAGATGAAAGTTTGAATTTTCATATACTTTGACCAAACGATTTTTGTCCTACTTCTTCACATTTCACTTAGATCAAAACAAGCATGATGCTTTTTTTAAGTCTGATGTCAAGCATCATAGGTTATGAAAGACTAAAACCAAAACTGTCAGTAACAAAGTGAGGAATGCAGAACCCAAGAATAACAGTGAGACAACTCCATGTTTGTTAAAAACAATCCACTCAAATTCAAGTATTTTAATTCTATCATCAACAAAAATTCCACAAAAGACTTTCACATTTTTGCACTGAAACTTCCTGCATTAACTGAACATGATAATGAAATTGTAGATATCTAAGATATTTTTACTTCAACAATCATCAGTGCTTGGCAACACAGTTCTTCTGAAAGATAAATATTGTGTAATGTCTCCACATTAGACCAATCAATTGACATAGCAATAAATTAGTTTCATTAGCATGTTTCGGGCATTAGAAGGTGCTTTACTAATTAAAAGTCCCATATTTAAGCAAATGCTATTTCCAGTTTGTTCATTTAAATTTTATTCCGGAGTGCTTACTATATTCTATCAGAGTGCTTATTCCTGGTACACAACATACCTGGGATCTGGTAAGGAGATCCTGAAGCCATGCAGTGCCAAGTTGATGACACAGGCTGCCACCTCAGGGGTGCAATCCAGCACAAACCTGGCCACAACACTTTAGGTGCTTTAGCTGAGTGCTGCCATTTATTCTAGTAGAAGGCACAGATATGCTCCCTGACAGCTTTAAGAAGTGCCATGTCATCACCAATGCAGTTTTTGAGAAATCAAATGATTCAAAATTGTATTTAAAACTTCCTTACTTTGCTTCAATATTGTTTTACAGCATTTCAGGGATTGCTTGTTTGTTTTTCATTTTATTGTTTATCTGAAGATGTAATAACAGCAGAATGGTGGCACCTCTATCTTCATATGCAAATATATTCATGTCTGCATTCAAGAATCTTATTTTAAATAATATTCATGTTTCTGTGAGAAGGTTTTGGTTCTGTGCCATATCTGCTGTATATGGACCTATCCCTTATGGGGATGCAGTTACTGAATGAAATATCATTGTTGCATCAATCTGTAGTTAACGTTGAGTCTGAGAAAATGTTTTTATCCTTCTAAAGTATCTCAGAACTAACTTTGAAAGGGTTAATTGTCAATTTCTTTAAAATGAATGCAGAAATACACTTACAGGTACATCACAGTAACTTTCCTAGAAGATTTATTTCATTTCTACATGACAGCAACATTTTAATACTAGCAATGTTATTGTAGAGAAGTTAATATTCTTTTTGCCTCTCATACCTCTAATATACACGTTTAGAAGTTCTCAATGCCACACTGCAACTGAATCAGAGATGAGAAAACTGCCAAATACAAACTAAACCAAAATTCTTCAATTCTTTGAGAACAAACATCTATTCTTCCACAGTATTTTAACTTTGTTGTCTGCAAGACCAGAAGCAGATACTTGGCTTTAAACGCTGTTCAGTGCTAAATAAATCTGAGAGTATCCCCAGGATGACATTCCTTTTTTGAGTGGCTGATTGGTTGGCACTGAAATTTGCCTATCTGTCTCTCTCTATCACATTTCTCATAACTTTACCTTCCAGGAGGGTGGAAGTATTTTACAAAATGAGAAAGATGTAGAAATAGTGATTTTTTTTTATTACAATTTAACTTGGTGACTCAAAGACAACTGACACAAAACACCTAAGAACACAACTTCTGCTATCAAATATACTGCCAGTAATGTCAGCCACGGGAAATGAAGACAACATATTTTTTGAAAATTACAATCCTCTAATCATCATGAAGAACTGATGACTCCTTTGGTGTTCAAACACATCCCGCAGACAACAGAACCTGCTGATGATTTACTGAGCAGATTCCCTGCTTTTGTTAAAGCATATATTTGAGCAGCTCCCACAAGAGAATAAATGTCCAGCTTTGCAGCTCAGCAGAACATAAAATTGTTACCTAGGAACTATTGTAGCACGTACCTGTGGCCTAAAATATGAGATAGAAAAGTACTTAGAAGAGCAGTCTGCGAAAATATTCACAAAATTGTGTTTATATCATTCCTGCATGTATTTTAATCCAAACATTTGCACTGCCAATGCAAAGGAACCAACGAAGTGGCACTATTCTTACTGAACAGCTCTGCATAGCTACAAACTGGAGTCCGTGTTGTAGGAGTTTCCCATGCTCAGACTTTGTTTTGCTCACAGGTAACATTGTGTGACCAGCTGTAACTTAGCCAACACTTCTTTGTGTGGGGTGGATATAAAACACAACTCGAGATTATATTCCAGATTTACAGACTATTAGAGGTTGGAAGGCGCCTCCAGAGATAAGTGAATCAATCCCCACAAGGCTGCCCATGGCTGTGTCCTGTCAAATCCAAGCATGGAGTGTCAGCAACCTCTGGGCAAACTGTTAGAGGGTTCCATCACCCTCCCAGTGGAAAAAAAAGGGGGGTTATTATTTTTCTTGCATTTCAGTTTGTCCTTTGCATTTCACTTTGTGCTCATTATGAGGATGATGGAAAGAAAATCTCTTTTTAAAAATGAGGACAATTGAAACAGAAACCAGAGACAGAAAGTTGGACCATCACAGCATTTTAGAGTTTCTTTTCACAACTATTTACTGCTCTTTTTGCTTCTTACATACCTGAAATCATATAACCTATATGTTGATTTATATTGAAAGTCTCAATTATATGGTCCAAAAAATTGTGATTCTTGTTGCCAAAGATCCCTCCTGGTTTCATACGTATATATTTACAAAGAGCTAAGTGTGTGTGATCATTTTTCATATTGATAAAATTGTGATTAAACCACAAGTGTACTTGTTATAACAAGCTTTGTTTATCCATAATGAACCAGTCATAAGTGCAAATAAATGTTCATTTAAGTAAGTATTAGCAGACAGGCCTTCACCAGTTAGCAGATGTAGCAATCTAATTCAGCAGTGCCAATTCTTGATTTAGGTTCTGCTCCACATGGACTGGAAAATTGATCTTGTGATGTCAATTTTATTACTGCAAAGAATTTTTTATTCAGCATGTAAACAGACAAATTAGCAGAGCCAGAATCTATTTTTTACATTAAGACATGAAAGTGGACTATAAAGGAAACTCTTTGACCAATCCTGTGACTGAGCTAATGCCGTATCAAAACTGAAAAAGATACAAACTGAGATTACAAGTGGTGGAGACCGATGAAAGAAAAAATACATTCATGACAGTTCACAGCACAAGGATTCAGAACAAGATTCACGTCCACAAGTAACCACTAGCATTTGATACCATAATGGGAAGAAATGTAGCAAACTCATTCACACTGTTGTACTGTAAACTGTTAGATGAGTTTCAAAATAAAAGCAATTTCTTCCTCTGTAAGAGTAGCAGGCGGTTTCATACAGATCAATTTAAATGTTTTGCCTCGTCAGATCTGTGCCTGATTGTATGGAACCACAGCACTTGGAAGGGAGGAATTCCCAAAGGAACAAACTCACGATAAAAATTTTAGGCAATATTCATTCTGGCATTAAATTAACAGTGGATTCAGTCTTAGAGATATTAATCATATGTTCTGTTCACCATAACCATATTCTAGGACCACAACCAGGTCTTTAAAGTGTTTAATTAAGACTGACCCTGGAATTTCTATCTACACGATGCATAATCAGACATAAGCTTTATGGGATTTTTCATTTTCACACTGAAGCCTGGTCACTTAATTTTGCAGTGAGAAGAAACCCTTTCAAGATTTTTTTTTATATATTTCATTGCTTCCTAAACAGACAGATCTAATGCTCTGGAGATTTTTTATGCATATCAAGACTGTAATTTTTCCCCTACACTGAAATATCACTACTCTCTATTGCACAGTCCTAGGACTAATACCTCAATGTTTTGCAAATACTCTTTCATTGATAAAGATGCAACCAACTGTACATACATTTGTGCTACAGAGGAAAAATTAAATATATCAGAATTTTTGCGTGTATTTACAGTGTTTTATAGTAAAATATTATTAAACTTAACAGAACAGAAGAATTGAAGGTACAGTACAAAGGTTACAACTGATGAATGCAATACACAATTCACAGACTCCAAGATATTTAAGGTCTCCTGTTGATGAAGCTCAAAATCCATTATGGAAGGATAATACTGGAGAAGTTGGCAATCTGAAGTGGAACTGAAATGCATTTTCTTTCAGATGCTTTTTAAATCACCAACAGTGCCAGGTCATGACTCTCAAATAATAAAGGCCATAGAGAGTTCAAATGATAGCCTAGAAATGATGGCACTTTCAGACACTGATAGAAGGAGCACATTCTAGAAAAGTTCTTTTTATTAATTTAATGCTGCTGCTTTAGCTGCAGAAGAGTCTGATATGTCAGTAGTAAAATGCATTAAAAAGCTATTTTGTCTGCTGCTGTCTGTGAGGAATATAGTTATTTTGCTCAACAGCTGAATTTTTCCAGAATCTCACTAGTATTCCCAGAGAGAACTATCTACTCTAGCCAAGAGAGAAAGCTGATACATCTGTTATATAACAAAAAGTTCTCAGGAAATAATTCACAGGTACATATATGAACAGAATCTCTTTGCCATAATGTCCAGATATCACAGAACATTCCAGTCCATTGTCTCATGCAATGTGTTAAGAGTTATGAAATTGCCAAATGCAAAAAAAACCCCTCTAAAAATAAGCAGATTTTTTGCCACCTGTGGCACACCCAAAGCAGGGTTAGCACCAGTGCAGTGCATCACAGTGCTGTTTAGGAACAGATCATAAATGGTGTTGGCCAATTTCCTTCAGCAAATCTCTCTCCTTAGAGATAACTGCATTATTTTGTATCACAATGCTTTACTAACTAAATTGTACCCATTGAATATTGGAACTTAAACATGCTGTCTTCTCAATAAAACTTTGCTCTTTCTGAAATTAACTGAATCTCTCCCTACATTACATTTATTAGAAGAAATAGAGTTGGAGGGTTTTATGAGAGGGAAATGGTGTTCACTCAGACTTGTGCAGCAGTGGTAGAATGCATTACATGGATTGTGATTTTAATCTTGTCCTGTGCAGGTCCCCATACTTGGCACTTCTTTTAAGAAACAAAAAATATGAGATTTAAATTCTACTTACATCCTTAGAAAAGAAATATTATTAAGTATCAGAAAGCAATTGTTTAGGGCTGAGGTATAAGATGAAGCTTTTTCTCCCCTCCTGTTTTTGACATAAGTGGCCAGGAGATTATAAATACACTATTCTTGAAATATCATTTCTCAAAGTAGAACCAAAAAATATTGTAATAAATTACTTCTGTAACAACAGTGTATTAAGGTTAAAAAAAAAAAAAAAAACCACAGGAAAAGGAGTATAATTGCATTTACAACTAAATTTTACAATTGCAAATGTATTTTGTATTTGCCTCCCTCTTCTTTAAAAAACAAAACCAAAGTAACATAAAGGATAACTTCTTTAAAATGACTCAACAAAAAGCAACACATGGGCCCCTCAACTGGAACTTTAAACCATTTCCATCTTTACAGCCCTAAGTCAAATTCTCCAACAGTAAGTTCTTAGGGAGCAAAAGGCAAGTCTCTGAAGAAGTTTGTCCCCACAAACATCACTTCACCATTTATAACACCATCATCAAAACGTCTCATCAAATTGATTTCAAATCCACAGAAAAATTGGAAATTCATGAATGCCACAAAATGCATCTTGGCATTCTTCCACTCATCTATTACATTTTCTAATAAATAGAGCTTTCTTGAAATGCAATTTCAACTTGAAAATCTGACACACTCTGCAAAAGACCAGGCAATAATACAACTAAATATGTGTGCTGCTATGAAATATATTCATTTGAAATTGGTCTTGAAGCTGCAAATGAATCTATCTGTGGATTCACAGACGTGGATGCACAATCCCTGTGCAGAGACTTGTGGACAGCAAATTTAACATGAGGACTGACTGTAAATGAGTTCTCAATCTATCCATAATTTGCCCAGGTGTGGTACTAAAAAACCATTCCAGTGAAAAATTACTAGTGAAAGAAACAACAGAACTTTCAAAAACCAGTTTTCATTAATACTATTTCTTAAATAATTTAAAATATCATTTACAAATACATAAAGAATGAAGTTTAAAGGAGAAAGGGACAGTTTTACCAGATTATATCCCTTGTAGGATGGTATGTCAAAGGGTTTGAGATGCTTAACAGGCAACTGTTCAATTATTTCTGAACATATTCAACTTTAACATAATGAAACCAAAACATGCATCAGCAGACTGCAAAACTCACCTAGACAGAGTTCAACAGCTTGGCTTTTTTATTTGGTTAGTGAGGACCCTAACAGTGCTCTACCGTCACCCCCCAAAATAAATATTAAAAAACAATACAAAGCCCACACAAGCAAAAACAAAACAAAACTAAAAAAGACCAAATAAAAGAAATTGAAAACACCTAATGTTTGAAGAGCATGTATAGATGCAGATTTTGAAGTCACTTAGGTATTTCTGAAAGCTTTACACTGTGATTTTCATTCAAAGTCACCCTTTAAATAAACAAAAAAATACTCTATATGTCATAAATTCCTAAATACAACAAAAGCATCTGCAATCTGAACAGGAGCCTTCTATTAAAAAAACCCAAAAAACCAAAACAAAATATTTTAAAGATTTTGGAGATGCTGGCATTATATTTTAAATTAATCTGTGATGAAAAAACCTTAATATTTTCTTGAGTACTTGATGGATACTTACACAAAAAAGGGCATCAGCTGAATAAGTGTCTCTTTTTTGGGATTGGCTGTGAATTCTGGCACAGTTTGAATAATTTTGTTCATTACATTCCTTAGGTAATTTTGTAGCTGCTTGCGTCTCTCTTCTACAAACTTTGCATCCTAAAAATAGAGAGGCAAAAATATAAATTGCACAAAGAACATGTCTCTCAACTTTATAATGTAACTAAACAGTCCTAGTAAGCATAAAAATCGGTATTTTGATGATCTCTGTTGTTATGGCTATATAAATACGTTGGCAATATGCAAAACCCCCTTGACTCTGTCCTTAGAGATAAAGGAAAATCATGAATCCTAATAAAACCTGTTTTACAAAAACATCCACTGACAGGATGCCAGATCCTCTCCCTGGCAGAATCTGTCTTTTCTGGACCATAAACCACTGCAATCTGAGAGAGGCAGAGCAAAACAGTAGCACAGAGGCTGTGGCAAAACAATTTATGCAATTTTTTTGAAATCCAGAATTACCAGTCTTTGCAGGAGGAAATGCTGACTTACTCCCCCAATGTCGCCCCAGTTCATACTTTTCAGCTCTTGGGTACACAAACTCCACAATGGATGAGTCCAGCATTTTTCTGTTATTAAATTATTATTTTGATTATGTCTTCATATAGTAGATTTTTTTAAAGCATTATATCAAAACTCTCATTAAAATGTTTTATTGAAGTTTCTGTAGCATTTCAGATACAGGATTTTATACTATGTTGGCTCAAATAAGACGAATAGTTCTATAAACTCCACATTCCACTGATGGACTTAGAAGTTAAAAGTCTATCACATCCAGCAAGATGCCATGAATCCTGTAACTTACATCAAGTTTAAACCCTTTCCCTGTGAGGGATCACAATTGCAGGGAACTATAATCTAAAGGTGACACACTTCCCAGTACCAGGGAGCTCTAACAGGTTTGCAGTGACATCAGGCGCTGGATGCTTTATGCTACAGCCAGAGTGTTCCATCTCAGGAGTGCTGGCACTGCTCTCTCACTCCATCTCAGGAGTGCTGGCACTGTTTAAATGTCACAGTATGTTCTTTAGGCACAAAGCCAAACCCATTATTAGACAATTACAGCTCTCAAAAATGACCGTTATCTAACAGAGGTGTCTATTCAACCTGTATTATTTATGTCTGTACGAAAAGGCATTGAAATTAATTCTTGTTTCTTGGGGGGAGGAAAAAAAACCAACCCACCAACAAAACACCATAAATACTTTTGACAACACTGAATAAATTCATTGTATGGAAAAGGTTCAGCCCATGCTGCCATGCAAATCTGAAGGTTATTGCTTCCCTAAACAGAACAGAACATCATCATCAAAGCAGGGATGCTCCTTCGAGTTCAGGAGGAATTCGCTGTAGCATTCCTAGAACCTTCTCTGACATGCTGTTCCGTTCTTCCCTCTCATTAGAGGTTACCAAGAACAGGAATATTTTTAGGAATAACAAATTATACATAATTGTAGGGACATAACAGAGTAAGACATAAGAAATTGCTGAAGACATCCATACTTACAGACTTCAAAAACTTAAGCAGGGCTTGTTTAATTAAATTCACAAAATTCCAAAATATATACAGATTCATTTTATTTTTGTTTTCTACATATGAACTTACACAGATGTCCAGTCCTGTTTCAACATTCCAGTTCTAGATTAATACATTTCATTCAATGTAGTAATGTAATGCAAAATTGATTAATGTATTCATTAATCAAATAAATTAATTCAATTAAGATCCGAGTACCCTACATATTACATAGTTTGCTATTTCATTTTTATCAGTCACATGGCTTTTCAGCAACATACACACACTCCACACACCAGTTGTGTTGCAAGTGATTTGAAACTCATCCTGTACTAAACCAACAAAGCTGCTGCGTTGGAACTTCACCCAACCCCCTCTGCAGAGTCACTTGCCCAGTTCCCACAGCTGAGAGCAGCTACTGCTGGAACAGAGCAGAGCTTTCTCCCTGCCCTGCTGCAGGAGGACAAATGTATGGAACAGAAGCCTATACAAGCTGTTGGGAACATTAAAGCAAACATTTTAATTTGTGATGACACATAATATTACCATAAAATGGAACTATAATAATAAATTAACGTGCTGTTCAACGCTAATTAAACAACTGAGTAACACCTATGTTACTATTTTTTTCCTTTTCACTAAGATTTTTGTTCCCACTGGATTCTTTGGTGAAGGTCAAGGAACAGCCTTGTGTTCCCCTCTTCCATCTCCAAGGATTTAAAGTATCACATCATCCCATTGGAGGGACACTAATTTGCTGCCACCAGCTGAATGAGGCAGAAGACAAGAAAGGGATGCATGGGAGATGTCTGGGAAGAAGAAAAAGTTTGTGGAAGAGCTTTGGTTCTGGAAGCTTTACCCACATGAGCAGTGGTGACATTTGGCACCTGAGCCCATTTCCATTGGAGCCATCCTCTCCCCAGCTCCTGCTGCGCTGTGCCATCGGGGAAGAATAATCCTGCTTTGCTCCATGACCCAGTTCCAGTGCAGGCCCAGCCTCAGCTCAGAGCCCTTCCAAGAACTGCCTCACCCTCACTGCACTTCCTTCCTTCTACTTTCATCACTTTTGTCAGTTATGTTTTCAAGCTCACAAGAGAACCTCCATTTTTAAATACCACATTCATCAACTTTTTCGGTTCTGAAGTTTGTTTGGTCACAAATCTTCAACAGCAATATTTTCTGTGAAATAATTTCAATTATGTTTAAATTTTCTCTTAAGCAGAAGCTGCATTCTTTTAGTATGACTTCTGTACTGCATATGTATTCAATGTATTTAACTAAAAACACCTCCTTTCATAGAAAGGACTTCTGTTATAGACACAGGAGCCAAATGCTGAATGTAGGTATTTCTATCCCTTATGTTACTGTAAAGAGTCTCCTTGACTACAGAAAACAATGGCACAAAGAACTTTTCTAATTAAGACTGCCAGAACATGCTTAGGGAATGCACTTTTTGCTGTTTACAGCTGATCATATTAGTGCTTATAATATGGCTATTTTTCTGCCATTTGTCCAAGAAAAAGGCAGAACATCCCAGAAATTAAAACTCAGCCTGAAAACAGTTAAAAATGTTCTTTTAGTCTGACATGAATTTGATCTGTAGAACAAACAACAAGCAATCTACCATGAAATTCTGCACCATGTATTAAGGCTCGTTGTCCTCACCAGAAGCAATGTAAACCAAGGTCAAAATGATTCAGCTCCAGGTCGGCACTTTATCATGAAACGTGTGCTTTGGCTACTCAGAGCGACAATTTTAGCACAAAGTGGTTACTGCCAAGCTGTTGCAGCAATAAAGAGTTTTTGTCACAATATAGTAAACAAAACAATTGGTAACAGAAAAACACAACTGACTCAAAGCCTGGCCAATTTTTTCAGTCTTAAATTATAAAAAGATACCTATAACCTTCTTTTGATTGGGCCCAATTATCCACAGCAGAAATCTAGGTAGTACTTTGCATTCCAACCCGTAAACAAACACCTACTTCTATTTACAAGCAAAAAATGAAGAGAAATTTTTTTGATTTGGATTTGTATCAGTGACACCCACCCCTTACTTTTAGTACATGTCTCTGGTGACTGTATGAGTCAATACAAGCCTACATTTGCATATGTACTCACACAGAAAACAGCAAAGATCTTCCCCTAAGGTTCAAGATACACATTTATGTACACTTGATGTGAATGTACTTTGAGGAAAAAGTAATTCTGTTAAAATTACAAATACATATATTTTGCAAAAAACCCTTGCATTTTCACATTATTAAAGGTTAGATTACATAGTTTCATTTTTAGGGAAACAAATACACAGCAAGATAAAGTAACAGTACTTAAATAAAGACCCACTTTTAAGATTTCACTGAAGTTTCTTAGGCATATTTTCTAAAAAAATAAAACTACTGCTGTTTCTGCACTAACTACAGTAAAAGTAATTTCCTAGCCCACAGGTCAAGAGCACACAGTTTTGATTAAGAGACCACAAAAGTTCAGTTAACAAGCAAACCTCCTTCAGATTACAGAAGCATCAAAACACATCTGGGAAAATATTTTTAATCTGAAATTCATGTCTCCCAAAATGTTGTATGAGATTTTTTTTTGACTGATAATTTGCCACGTTTCTTCTGCCCACAGCAAAATGCTAATATCAAATTACAAATCTCTGAAAATTGTAATTGATAATGGAAAACTTAGAGACTCTCAACATATATTAGAAGATGATGTTAAGGTGTAAAACTAAGAAGCAGAGGCTTGATTATATGGTAATATTTTATGTCATGCTGTTTTGCAGTTTTTCATTACAAGCCAAGTTCATTCCCACTTGCAGTTTAAATTGTTTCACACAACTGCTGGTCTTTTATACACACTGCTAGTATGGAACAGATGGTAAAACACTGATATTCTTCATTATTAATGGGACAGCTCACTTAAGATGTTTCAAATATTTTCCAGGAGCTTTTGGAAATGCTATGATTGCCATGGTTACCTGCCATGATTTAGGGACAGATAAAACACTTTTAGATTCTGGGCTTGGTGCTGTTGCCATCAACATCAAACTCACTGAGGTTCTAACCATTACTTATCATTTAACCAACCTCCTGTTGGTAGCACCAGGGAAAAAATAACTCAAACAAAACCAAACAACCAAACAGCTGAAGGCTCAATGTAACTCAATTAAGATAAAAGGAAATATGAAATAAAAGGAAATATGGCTTTAGGACTTTAATCAGCCTCTGATACTACACAACGCATCCTATCCCAAATAAAGCTGACAATAGTGCTATTCAAAGTTCAACTTGCAAATGCAGAAATAAACTCAGGTTATTCTAATGTAGCCCATTATTTTCCACCGTCTTGGCAACCAGTCTCAGCAAAATTATCAAACCAGTCTTTATCTATTTATGAGGCACCAAATGCTAACCTCAAAACGAAGCTGGAAATCAGAAGCTGAGATGGGAGCTAATGAAATATTCAATTGCTGAGTCATTCTCACCAGTTTGTAATTAAAAGTTTTATAGCAAATATTCATTTTACAGGTTAATTGACGCCTTTGCACAGGTCACAGTAAAATATAACTTCTGTCCTTCAGTAACTATTGCATCATAAAACTTTTAGGAAGGTACAGTTTCCAATCCTAAATATACCAGATACCACCATATTACACAAAAATCATCTCAAAATTATTGAAACTACATAAGCTTAAAATTTCCATCTTACTTGTATTGCCAGTTTCTGTATGGCAGAACCAGGCCAGCATTATACAACATAACAGGGGTATACAATACATGAAATTGCCATTTTCCCCTTCCCAGCATGAGATTTTTTTGTACATCTACTGTTCAGTGGAACAAACAGGAATTTAAGAGGATGAGATACAAAGAAGAAATCAAGGAAATGTCAGTTTTGAAAAGAAATCTATTTTCCTTTAAACAGAGATTTACTACATAATTGTAATTATTATTCTGTGTTTCCACTCAAATAGCTGATGCATTTCCATCTCCAGCTCTGGGTTCATTTCAATGGTACCAGAAAAGCAATGCTTTCAGATAAAGTAGCTGGAAAAAGGCATTGCTGCAAACCCATGCAGTAGCAGACATGCTGAGGGTGAGCTACAGTCCTGCAATGCCCTCAGTCAAGCACCAGTTTAATCAAAGCAACATTTAAATCAGTAAATATGCCAACAGAAAAAAGAAAGCTTGAGAATAAATCTAAAATGGATCTCTTTTTAGTGTTGTGCTTAATGCCACTGCTAGAAAAATAACTCAGTAATGTTATGCTAATAAAATCCAGTGTCATCTAAATATTTTGCTATATAAAGACACATGCCAACCATGTGTTAATTTGTCAACTGGTCAGGAATCAACTGTTAATTAAAAAGCATCAATAAAAAACTGCAGCAAGACCCCTAGGGCTAGTCTTTTGCTCAGCTATTGAATAGGGAAACACTGTTTCTGTCTTCTCCTCAGATAAAGCATTATCCGTCTACCCTGTAATTTTATTCAGGAGATTCTGCAAACTACAACACAACAGTTCATGAAATTGAGATCCATTTTTTCACTAGGCTATATTACAGTAATAACTATCACCAATATTAGTTAAAATGTGTCTCAGTTCAGTGCTTCTCTCCAGCACTGCAGTTTTCTTTCTTAATTTCTTTCTTTAATCTGGTTGAAAATGCCCTGAAGACCAATAAAGACAGACTCTAAATTTAAAATAACAACAAAAAAACCCCACCTCAAAACCCTTTAGAAACATGGTACATACAGTGCTTACAATACAAGCTTATATGTACAATAACCTTACAGTGATGCTTTCCCTTAAAAAATCATTAATAAGGAAATAAAAACTTTACTCCCAGGTAAAAGACTAGATTCTCCTTTAACAAAAAATTTATTTGGATACAATCTGATGGTATGACTGTTTTCTAAAATAAAAATTTAATTAATGAGGAATATTGATATTAACTGCCCATTACTTATTGTGCCTTCAGGCAAAGATATTTTACACAGTGCAATGAAGGAAATCAGATTTTCCATGCAGGAAGTGGATCCAGCATTTCACACGATCTGACGTATTCAATATTTAGTTTTCTTTTTTAAAAAATTAACACTGAATATCTTTAGTAAATGCAATTGCCCAAAAAGCTGTAGAGCAAGTAAGATTAAAATTTGCCAATATTTCTAAGACAATATATTTTGGGAGAAGAAGAGAGGTGAAATCAAGCACACTGATATGTAAGGAAAGGGAAAAATGTGGGTAAAATTTCAAATTTAAAACAAGAAGGGTTTACTTTTATTTTTGTAATTAGGTGTCCCTGTTAAGATCTCTCTGAAAGGAAGTTTATTAATCCAAGTAACTTGGTAATTTAGCATCACCATCACAATAAGAAACAAATTTAGAAAATTTATTTTTATGTTTTCATTTTATACCAGGAGGCTACTAGAATATCTAAATGACGCATGAGTTGTTATAAAACTGCCATATTTTTATCGAGCAGTTGTCCAAGCAGCATGTAAATTACTTTCCTTTTTTTCCCCATAATGTCATGATGCAAAGCAACACCATCTGAACTGTTTCTATGGGCTCTATATTCAATAATTTGTTAGAATAAATCGCTTCTCTTAATTATAGCATTACAAGACAGCAAGAATAAAAACATCACTTGACAGGCAAAGTTTTGTTTTGTAGACCCTAAATAGTCTGTATTCCTTCTTCCTAAACTTCAACAGCAATTAGCAAGGAATTTTTGTAACTCGAAAAGAAAACGACTCAATTCACTATTTCATTGAAATGGTGCCCTTGAGCACCAAATGAACAGATTAATTCAGTGAGACATTCTGATGGAGATGGAGAAGCACGAGCTGGAGAACTGTTTACCTTTTAAATTAAAGCCCTGAAAATGAAATATGCTGCTCTGCACTCTGCTCGATTTAACCTTCATGCCGAGTTTCAGGTAACTCAGACATTTCATACCACACAATGGGAAGCATTTACTATAAAGTATTTGTCATATAAAAGAACTGAATGCTCTTTTCTAAGTGCTGTATACATAAAATATCAACTGCAGTCTTATGCAGTAGAAAACCCAGAGGATCTGGATTCAAAATCTGAAATACTCTGTATTCCCCCTTAGTGTACAGGTGACAGTGCCAGGAAACAGGTGGGCTGTGACTAGAAATCTTAATGACTATGCCAGGAGTCACATTATTTTTATTTCTATTTGTATGGCACTACAATTAAGTTACATATGTGAAAACCAGATCATATTCATTTAATCCCAAAGGCTATTTAAAGGTTCTTTGAGAATTGAACTTTTCAGCTACAAAGTAATACAGTGAACTTACAGGACAAAGTTTCTTTTGTGGCTTTAAAATGGCATAAAAAACAGTGTTATGTTACAGAATTATTACATTCAGCTAAATATGAGATTAATTTGAGTTCCTTTCCTGGTTTGAACACAATGGATCCATTTCTTTTCCTTTTACCCACACTACAGCACAAGCATATCTATCAAATTTATATTAGCTACAGTTTTTCCTGTAACCCACAAGGCAAAAGACTGTATGAAAATAACTCAATATGCTAGTTAAGACCACTAAGAGGGTTGAAAATTAAAATCTACTTACTTTGAAAATCAAGAATAATATGGAATTTAAGCTTCTATATTACATCATCCAAAAATCAACCTAGGTAGCATTAATGAAAGCAATCTTTAATGAAAGCAATCTTCAAATTTATAATATATAACTTGAGGATTTATATTTTCAAAGTTTTTCTCCTTTAATAAATGTATTCCAATTCCAAAACATCAGAGAGTCATAATTTTCTACCAATTCCATATGAAGACACTGGATATGAAAGCTTAGTACCAAGAAACATTATTTAGCCCCCTGTCCCAAGTGCATTAACCAGAAGTTTTGCTTTCTTCTCAGCTCCCCCTGGCAGTCTGACTTTGACAAATTAATCTGATGAAAGATAGTTTCTATGAGCTCCTACATCCCACAGAGGACAAAAGCACATATATCTGTACTTCTGATTCCAACGCAAGCCAAACACATACTTAAATTTTAGGATGTCCTGAATTGCTTTGCTGAATTTGGAAAGAAAAACATCGAAATCTAAAATGAAATTACTTCCTCCCCTAAGATTCTTCCTGCACCATCCTCTTTCAAACATTCCATATGTCTTCTGTTATTGTCTATGTACTAGTTAAACAGGAATTGTTGTACTTCCTATTTTCAAATACATATTTTGCAGGGAAGGGGTGTGTGTGTTCCTTAAGAAGTCTTGTTCCTATCTTGCTGCTTCTCCTTTCATCCCTTTCCAAAGGGACTTTCTTTCCTCCATCACCTGGTCTAAAAAGCAGCTTTAAGGGGGTACCGCCTCTGAATAGACAGGTCCTGCTTGCCAAAAATGGCAATTAACTTTTACAGGAAGGAAATGCATAACAGGGGTTACACATCAATGATGCCATGTGAAACCCATAAGAGCAAAATTATTAACACTCAAACTCTAATTTGAATGGCTTCAAATTACTTCATATATATATATATATATATATACACACATAGAGCCAGACAACTCCTTACTTGACAAACTTCTTTAAAAACCAATAAACATTATAAGCACAAGAGCAAGCTCTCTTGTTTTCTTTTACTTGCAATAAAATCTTTATGTTCTCTGCTTTTTAATCCTAAAATAGTTATCCTGCATCCTATCTTAAACTCTTCACTATCTTCAGCAACAGGCAAACAGACCAAACACTGATAAAAGGCAACTTTGCTGCTGGGAACAAAAGAAAAGAAATTCACCTGCACTCTGTGAGCAAAGGCAGGATTTCCACTGACATAAATAGAGAAGGATAGAGCCCCTGGGGAACAGAACTTGCAGAATCACAAGATACATTCCAGAAGCCAACTTCCTATATATCCTAAATGCTTCATATATATCCTAAATGATGCTGCCATGTACATACTCGTATATATGTGTATATACAAATAGATATCTTTTAAAATACATGCACATAATATTCTTGAACTTTTTAAAATAGGGACATATACAAATTAATCTACAATTTAGGTTAGTCACTGACAGGTGAAAAGTACATATTCATTTTGTTGAACTAACATTTGGGCATGAAACAAGCTATGGCCGGAGATACAGCTCACAGACTTCAGTTGCATGGGCTAAAGATGATGAATTATGTTGCTCTCAATGTTTTCTCCGAGACAGAAACTTATTTTAGAGTTCTGTATTGTTCCCTCAATGCAGCTGAGAAGTCACAGCAAAGTCACTCTTCTGATCTCAGGAAAGTGCTGTGTATTCTTTCCATATGGGGTATCCAATGTTTTAAAGGAAAGCAGAGGATATCATGCAGTCAAGTCAGCACTCAGTGCAAAGCTACCTGATTCAATTTCTCCTCACTTAGACAATCACTGAATTCAGGTCTTCAGTGGAATTAAAGAACCATTTCTATTTTGCTATGCCCTCTATTGGGACAACACTATTGCAAGAGGATTCTTAATTAAATCTTTACTTGATTACTATAATCTGCCCAATGTAGAAGCTGCAACTGATATTTTAAGGATGCTGCAATATTCAAAAAATTAGACTAATAAGTCCAGTAAATATTCATGTATTAATACTTAATCTTTATTTTGAGAGATACCAACACAGCACCAGCAAAGGTTCCTTAGCTAAATGTTATCTTAAATGAAAAAAAATCGTATTTCTATGCAAAAACATACAGGGAACCCTTTACAATCAAGTGCTGTGACTGGATAAAGCTCCTCCTCATGAGCTTCCCATAACTGGGCACACTGCAGACCTGGAGTGCTGCCCAATGGAACCCAGCCTGTCCTGGGGCATTCCTGACAGGAAGGCAGCAGTCACAAAGACAAACAGTGAGAATGGAAGGATGAGTTCAAAGCATCCAAAGTACTTGAAGGCTTGCTAAAAGGCAAAAATCTGTTTATTGCAAGAAAAATCAGTTCGAAATTACAAATATTGGTATATACAACTACATATAAAATACTGAGCAAATCACAAACCAGGCTGATACACAGTGAGCATGTTTTAAAATTACAAAAACTGAACCCTTCAAGTATTAACAATACAGTTAAAATTTGTAAGTTTTAAAGAAATTGATCTGCAGTTTAAAAATAATTAAAATATATAATGAGTATATGACATTTCTCTTATACACACACCACAAGGGAACAAATATATTTCTTGTTTTACTCAAACAAAAGCATTGATGAACTGAAGAAAGAACACTTATTCTTGCCAGGATTACTCATAAAGATTTTGACAACTATATTTGCCACCAGAACTGAAAGATCTTTAGTAGAACATATACAGCATGGGGCCTAGTATATATGAAAATTAATACATGGACTCTTGCAAGCATTATTATTTTCCTTCAGTAAATATCTAACTTGATTCAAAGCAACATATACAAAACAAATTATTCTCTTTCCCGCTTTATTTTAGTTCTAACTTACTAAATTCAAATGTTAAACTAATATGCTGAAAATGAGGTTACCAAACTGAAAGGCAAATACACACTCTTCTTTGTAATTGTAAAAAGGTTACTTGTCCAAAGCAGTATTCTTTCTTCTTTTCAGTTATTTTTCAACTAATTGGTTTTCTGTATATTAAATTTATGTTTCCTCAAGCATTAAAGCTAGTTTTTATTCCTACGTACATAATTTGTTGAAAGAGCATGAATATGAACTTTTAAGATAAATGTCCCAACTGAAGGCAAACAATGGAAAGGCAAAAGTGCATTAAAAACATAATTATCAAAATTAAGGTATATAATAATGGTTTATAATTGTTAAATATTTTCAAATTCTACTGCTACTTGATGAATGTAATACTAAAATGCAATAATATTTGATATTCTGACTTTTTAAAATCCTCATTCAGCTGAAATTCTGCTTTCTTTTTGCATTTTCCCAATGTCAAACTCTGCAACTTTGCATTTGAACCTCACCTCCTTGACTTCTATTGCAGTAAACAGGAAAAATATGCATGAAAATTAATACTTCTCTGTATTTTATTCTACATTACTCTCTTCTAGTTCAGTTCCCTCCTCTGAGCTCCAATATTTTGCATAGCAAGGCACTGGACAGTATTTTGTCGGTCTGCAGGAGTGATTCCAGGTCATTCTGAGGAATATGGTGTCCTCTCCTGATCCTGGAGGTTCCCTAAATCTGGGACACATAACTGAACATGGAATTTAGTGCTGGTATCAATTACAGCAAGATCTTTGGATGCCTCTGACATTTACAATAAGCACATCACCTTCCTTAGCCCCACAGTACAGAGTGCATTGAGTGATGCAGTGAATAAACTCATCCAGGTAGTGACCTGAAGGATATAAAAGCATCAGTGCCCTTTTCCAAAAGCTGTAAAATAATAAATTTTAGCCATTTACACATGGAGGGCTGTTTTTTACCAATATGTTATTTGGGAATCTAGTAACACTGAGGAGTTGCAAAGGATATGAAAACCATAGATTAATGTAAGAGATACTTTTGTTAGCAGAATTCAGCTACTGAAACTGTTCTTTAGGCACTGATTTAAAATTGTATTGATTAATCTAGGAACGGGAAGACAGCTCCAATTCTATCAAAAGCAGCAAAACTAATATCAGAGAGAAAAAATATCTTTTGAAACCTAAGTTCATATCTAAAGGTGAATGTGCTTTGGTAGCAACTAAATTTAAAAAGCACTATTGAAAAAAGTAGTATTGGAAATATCTCTTCTAATGTTTATTACCAAGCATTTCCATGTGTAATATCCTGCACAAATTCTCATCCTAAACTGAAAGTTCTGCAGAATTCCGAGACAGAAATTTCCACATGAATTAGTTAATCTTATACTGAATTTTTAAACCTTCATTTTAAACCTTCAACTGGCCGTGGAAAGCAGGGCCATCTCAGGGCCTTTAACCATCTCAGTCACACAGCACAATTATTTCCCAAGGACTACTGCACAAAATGATACAAATTCCTAAGGGCAATACATTCTGTGACACACAGAGGAAATAGCGCCACTAAAAGGACAAAAATCTGCCTGCACAATGTGCTGTGCAAATAAGCTCTTGTGTGCCAAACTGAGCCTTGCGCAGCTGAGGTGAAAGCATCACTCTCTGACTTGCAAGTTCACAGCCACACCACTGCCCCACGCCTCATCATAGGAGTCTCTCAGGAGTGAAAGGGATGGCACCCACTCCTTACTGTAAAGAAAAGACCCTTTTTCTGAGGTCTGATAAGTGGTTGTGAGTTTACGCAAGATTAAGGTAGAATTTTGGCTCAAAGCTAAAGCACTGAAAGAAAAAGCAATGCAAAATTTTTAATGAGTTGCTCAACTGATAATTTTGTATGCATCAATTGTGCAACTGAAGTTGTAATTCAATTAGTATTTAAAGTAATTAAGGGTGAAAGAGTATCAAAAAAGCTTAAAAGGCAGCTTTTGTAATGTACTGAAGTGATACTCCATCACTTCAAAAAAGGAGAATTAGTTATGTAACAAAGAAGAAAATGCCTGGTTTCCATTACAAAACCATCCACTAAAATTTAAATGAAAAATGCAGGATCTTCTAATAGATTAAAAAAAAAGCAGAAAAGCTCTCATAAGTACTTCCATTTCCTCAGTCAGCAGGCAGTGAACTACATTAACTGGACCTTAAGCCAAGCAAACAGACCTATGGATTTTATTGATAAATTTCGTATATATTTGTATCACCACCACCCATTCCAGATTATGTGCAACACTGCCATTTCACATGTGCCAAATTTATCTATTTGGTTTTACAGAATAGCTGGGAAATCGTTGGAAGTCAATCAAAGTTACTCCCTTTAAACATTCAGAATCCACGTTCCCTGACATCTGAATGTCAGTAAGGAATTTCTAATTTTTTTTCTATTTCTTTCTGAAAATTTATATTACTTCATACAAATTAGCAAAGATGATTTTTCTAATACAGACAAAGTTATGACAGATATAATTAGGATGACTGTGGCATTTTAATGATATATGTATTACTGTGGTCTTAGACCAAAAACAATGTCAGGAAGATCTGAGTTTTGCAGTCATTACGTCAGCTGTGTTATGATGATTACACAGATCACTGCGGTTGGAGCTTCTTAAATATTGAATACAAGAACTCAGTGATACAAAGGCAAAAAAATAGTAAAACCAGAAAATCCTATGTAAAAGCTAAGAAATTTGTTAACCTTAAGAACTCTAATTTAAGAACCCAGCAGTTTAGTAAGGATGGTTTTAGTCATAGGCACAATTTAAATCTCCAGGATTTTACTTGTGATAGCTAAATAAAATTTTCAGATAATTCCTATGCTGCAAAGAAAATTACTTCAATTACTCCTCAGTCCTTCCTGGACTTGTGGTGTACATTGCAATGTGTATTTAAGCTCTTGATCAGTTTAAAGTTTTGATGACTAAGGTTTTAATTACATGGTACTACATATTTACTATATACATACTACAATATTTACTGTTTCATTTCAAAATCCCTATATGATAGGAAAACACAAATTCCCATTTTAAAATGGCAGGGCTAAGAAACAAAGACACAGATTCTAGGAATTAAGCACCTAAATGTCTTTAAAAAGCTGGTTAAAAGAACTTAAAACTGTTGATGAAGAGTGAAGGAAATTTAAGGAATTTAGATTGATACCTTTTGAAATTTACAGAAATAGTTAATGAATTACTCACCAATGTTAATTGCTGGCATTTTTTGGAGAGAAATGGAGTAGAGACTTCATTTTACATATAGGGCTGTCCAGTACAGTTTTTGAGGGTTTGTACATTTGTGTATGTCATCAATATTTCATTCAATAAAACTTTTCAGTAAGTGGAAAAACCAGTGCATTACCTCTGTCAGTGAATCTCCAGCTGGTAGGGGGAAAGTCTATAAAAATACCAGGTATTGTCTAGCAGGTGTGAAAACATTTATTAGTCACCTCATTTTTTGTGTATGGATAAGAGAGGTTTTTCCCCCAACTTTTACTGATACTGTCAGTTCTTTCAAGTACCTTGTTTCCAATGGCCTTTTTTGGTGGGAAGTTAAAAGTCCTCACTTGCTGGTATTTATTCTGTAATTTATGATGCAAGCTCCTGAACTCCGCGTACCTTCGATAGACATTCCACTCATCATCCTTTATCCTGATATAAACCTGCAAAACACAGACAGGGAAGGGAATAATGTAAAGACAAACAGAGCTGATGTATGTCCTCCACTCTTTAAAGCCTCCTGGCTCAGCACTTTCATGTGAGGCACCACAAGTTCCAGGATCCTGTAGCCACAGATCCATGTCTGGCTCTGCATTTGCTGTTGTACAGGTCATTAACCTCATTCTCTCTCTTCTTCCTTTTCCTCCTCTTTCTCTCTCTTTCTCTTATTCTAATCAAGACAAACACAGCTTGCTCATTTTAACATGACTCTGGGGCAACCATGGCAGCACTTCTCGTTACCATGGTTTCCAGCATATTCCACCATCCAGTGACCAAAGGAAAAAATAATTTAATACCACTATAAAATTGATTTCTATGTCCTCAATACAGTTTTTCAACTTTGTAAATTAGCTTTGTAGCATCAGAATTGCAAAACCTAATTTTATCCAAAGTATTAAACTTAATTTACTTCCTAACAAAATTACATTGAAAACTAAACTAGAAATTTTATTGTTTGGAAA
Source organism: Corvus brachyrhynchos (assembly GCF_000691975.1). Classification (NCBI taxonomy): domain Eukaryota; kingdom Metazoa; phylum Chordata; class Aves; order Passeriformes; family Corvidae; genus Corvus; species Corvus brachyrhynchos. The sequence goes on from NW_008238321.1 coordinate 4,163,392, forward strand.
ATAAAAACAGTTCATTCTTTCTGCTTGTATAGGACATTAAGTATAATTTAACACAGCTGTAGTTTTTGTGATTCTGTTTTTGTTTGCTGCTCATTATTTCATGAGCCTATTACCAATTACATGCTAAATATTCGCTTTCTCTAGGAAAATGTCATGCAGAAGTGAAATACACTTACAGAAAACTGAGATTTCACTCTTTTCTAGGGAATGACACAGTTTAAAAGAATGCTGAAACAGCACAAGTCAAAAACTATAAACCAAGCATCAGAACTCAAGATCCAGAGTGACCTTTCCCTTTGCTTCTTCAATGGAATCTGTAACTTATTCATTCTTTTTTTTTTTTCGTGTGTGTGTGTGTGTGTGTGTGCGTGTGTGTGTCAATAATCTCAGTATTTTACATCAGAAATTAAGCTGGAACAGGACTGATGACATTGCCTTGCCTTGCTGCTCCAAAACCCCACAGTAATTTAGTAGTAAATTGTAAGGCAAACACTTATGTAAAAAAGCAGCACCAACCACTGTCACACAGAGTGGGCAGTAACAGCTGTATTTTTGTGGAAACTAGATAAAAATAAAATTTGGATTTTGATGTGGCCAATTTCAACACTGAATTGCAGTTTTTCCTGGTGACTGAAGCATGGTCCTTCGCCTCAAGATATTGCAAGTCCTTAGGAGAAAAGATTCAATTTTTCTAAGGACTGGTGGTATTTCAGAGATGAAGTGAACATCTCCCACCAAAGCAGTCCATGCCTTGGTCTTTTGGAAGTTCTCTCTCCAGATGCCTAGAGTTTCTCAAATTTATAGGAGGCCTCTTTGCAACAAAATACAATATATTATGCAGATACCATGCAAATTCTGTCAAGTTAGAATATTTCAGTGTAGAAAATACTAATACATTTTCTACAGGATACTATAACTCCAAAAAAGGAATACTATAATTCCAAAATTAGCACATCTGAGAATTTAAAAGATTCAGTGTATTGTGAATTACATACGCATATGTAAACAAAAATTCAACTAGTTTTGGTAACAAGAATTCAGCTAGTGTCATGATGGAACCACAGCAGTAAGTCTGCAAGAAGTATTCAGATTTCTTTTCCACTTTGAAAATAAAGCCAGGATAATTAAGCACCTACAGGACCATCTGTTTTAACCATTGAGTACATCTTTGAAGGCAAATGAAGGAAAAATGAAATGCAACTACACTGTGTAATTCTAATCAAATTTATTTAATGTAGTAAACACTATATTAAAATCTTTATTCACCCAGCTCTAAGCTCTCTCCCTGCCTATTCTCACTTCAACCAGTATATTGTTTAGAATTTTGTATACATTCCCAAGATCCATGTGGGGGGTAAGGATGACCAAAAAAAAAAAGCTTAAATTATTTTTAACTAAGTTATTTAATATGGAAATCCTAACTTAACTAAGCACTTATCTTTGCACATGTGATTTGGTGAATCAGGCAGTTCCACATTACCTGTTAAGATGTAACCCATAGTTAGCTAATTAAGAAATCTTGTACACTGTAATTGAAATTTTTCAGGACTGCAAAAACATAGATTAATTTCTTAGATAAAACCATTGGAAAATTTCTTACTATTCTTCTATGTACATAGATACTGATTTCATTTAGACAGCAAGACATGCAAATGCAACATTTGGAGCCCTGTGCCATATTGAATTTATTGAAAATCAACTAATAGACTATGAAATATATTAAAGCTCATGATGCAGCACACATTTAAACTTTTATTATCTCAGAGGGGAATACTGTTCCCAAGACAAGGGATTGCTACACACTTAATGCAAATTCTGTTAGGAAATCAAACTAAGTACTAAATATAAAATTACTTGGATAAACTTATCCTAGTCTAGTCACTGAAGGCATATAGTCATCTTAGGGTCATGTTATAGAAAGTTGAAAGGACTACTCTTGGGCTTATTTTCAGATCAATTTAAAAGATCAATTTTAGATCATTACATTTCCTTTCTGATGCCCCTGTTTTCCTGATATCATCCACTTCCTAACCTACTTAAATAATTTTCAGAGTAATGAAAATGTACGGACTAAATCAAAATCACCACTGGAATATCTATTTGTAGACAAAAGATTTCACTTTAATACTGTCTTTAATATAAAAAAATTAATTAAGTAGCTTCTGTTTGTAATTTAGGAGCACTTTCCACTTGGGTCTCCCATGTAAAGATCAATTGGTAACCTTTCCGTAGCTCTGATTTACAGAAGCTCTAAGAAAAAAAATTAGTTAATAAGTATGTTTAATGAATTAGTCTGTGATTTTCTCATCACAAACATGTCTGAAATCAGAGATTTGGAGAGCAATAGCAGTAATAGTAGTAATTTAATATTGTGTTTGTCAGTCTACTACCTGCTAACTTAATATTACTGAAATGCCAAAAATCTTCTGAGAATCAATGTGAAAGCATGAGTTTAATGATTGCATACTGAAATGAAAAATCCTACTCCCATGGTACTGGATTTTGAGCCAGAAGTTTCGTAACAGGTTAAGAATCTTTAAGCAGTTCTGAGTCCAAAATGCTGTTAGCAAGTTCTGGTAACAGACTGGTACCAATTGACACAGGTCATTACCACTTACATATAAAAGCCTGAGGAAAATAAAGGCCAAATGCCAAAATTCCAACTTGCTCCAGTTCCAGTGTACACAGACCAAATGCCTGTATCAACACTCATCCTTCTGATCTGCAGAAGTCCCACATGGGTGCTTTTCTTTTTTGATGTAAAATATAGATTGGTATATTGAGGATTCACTTTTGTGTCTTTCCCTCCAGTACAGTCAGCAGCAAGAGATACTGACTGAGATACTACAGAACCTTCTTCTGCTGCAATGACATTCATGGCTGTAGAATTCCAGATTAAGCACCAGGAAGGATATTCCCTAAATGAAGTTACTCCTGAATCTTCCCTGCAAATGTGGCTCACATTTCCTGGAAGGATGGACTGAATATGTAATGAAAAAGGAATTCTAGGATAGAGAACTCTATTGATGGGAGCTCCACAAATACAAAAATGCTGAAGTCAAAGTCCTTGTGAGTCCATGGCCCATCCCAGGGGGAAGGGAATAACGTTAAGGGAAGGTGAGCAGTGAAAACTCTACTAAACCACATATAAAAATGGCACAAGATGCAAGAGAACTCAGGACATTTCAGCAGCAGAACACTTCAAAGGACATAGAGAATACTGAGAATATTTGTAAAGAACCAGTCCTAGGCTGGACGAGGTCATAGTTTTGAGCAAGGAGAAAAGTGCTGGACAGCATAAGGAATGCAAAAGAGACCGATCCACACTAAGGAAGCTACTGTGACATTTACCAGCTAAGTAAGCATTACAAGGGGATAAAAAAAGGGTGAGAGAAAAAGTATTACTTCTGTATTACTGTAATTCTACTGTATTACTGTAATTCTAACTTCCTTTCCCTCACTAATAAAAAAGGGTTTTTTGGAGATCCTCCTGTCTGTAACATCCTTTCAAAGTAATGCCCACGCATGTGATAACAAAAGGGAAAATTAGCAACTGGTTTGGTAGGGACAGCCCAATCAGCATGAACACAAAACCAGAACATGATAATTGGCACCACTATTTTTTAATGTTAACTCAGCTAAGCTTGACTGGTGAGTTTTCCCCTTACACTTGCTTTTAAATAACACTGTAAATCTTAGAGAACCATTGGTCCATAGTTTTACACTTCAGATGATATAGTTTTTTTAATTCTTAAAACTCTGGTTCAACTTTAAAGTACTTCTCAAATATTCAGGAATATGAAGTTAAAGAGATTTTCATCAAAGTTTACCATTTAAGAAATAATTGTTTTCAGGGGATTGGAACTATCTTTTTTCCTGTTAGAAAAGCACACTATGAAATGGGAGTGATGTATTTCAATCTACTTACATTTTATCAAAATTATGTACTTCTGCACTCAAAACTTATAGAAGAAGTAAAAAGTATTAATAAAAAAAAAATAAGAACCAGTTTCATTTGACTTCACTTCAGGACAATGGTATTCTGTTAGGAATATAAATTCAAGCTCAATTCTCCAAAGTTACCTCTGAATTGTGAGAAATGAATACAAATGCAAGTTATATTTTGAGACAGCTGCAGGCCTGCATTTATGGTTAAGTTCCCCCTTTCAAAACGATCCAATTTAAGAATTTTCTGCATAACGAAAAACAAATGGAACAATGAAACTTTTCAGCTGTGATAGGAGCAGCTTTTTGTGTGCCATAGAGACATAACAGGAATTAGAGTGAATAAGCTTTTATTTCAATATGACCATTTTATCCACTTGCACAAAGACTACAAATACTAGAATATATTTTACATTAAATCTTCAAGTTTCTGTTACCTAGTTCATAAAAATGAACAATACAGTATCAAATACATGACACAATGGATACCAAAGCATGAACCTTAAGAACAGCCAGTATTGTTCCACTAAATAAAAAAATGTCACACATTTTAGGCTTATCCACTCAACTACAGACATGTAGAGTAACGATCACTGTGCTTCTGCAGTCACAGTTCTGCTTCTATTTACCAAAACAGCACTAAAGTGACTGGCCAGTAAAGAACAAAGGCAGCACTGCCTCCACTTTTGCTGCATTGAATCAGTATTTTTTGCCTTTTTATATACAAATCAAATCAGCACCCCCCCAAAAAAAAAATCATTCAATAGCATAGTAAGTTCCTTTTGGCAGCAAAATACAACTTATAATAACCCAAGATAATTAACGTCATTTCACAAACATGCACTTTGAACCCATACAGTCATTGTAATGCATGACAACCCCTGCAGTGAAAGAAGTTTCTGCAGAAAAGAAAATAGGTAAAATTACAATAGTGCTGCCTTTTTCTCCAAATGAAGTATTTTGGGTGCTCAGGCAAGGGGAAGGAGGCTCTCTCATCAATCAGTTTCTACAACACATAACATAACTCGTATTTGTTTTAAATATTTATTGATTATAAATTATAAATTATTTGCTTCTTTCTGCAGTAGTTGTAATCTGAAAGCAGAAATTCTAATTCTAATTTCCCACTATTTTTGCATCCAGCATTTCAATAAACAAATCAATGTAGTAAGCTGTACAACGGTTTCCTTTAGAAAAATAAATAATTATAGAAGTCTCTGAAGACTGATCTTATCTTTGTATACTCCCTCCACCCCAGTTACTTAAAGTTTTTTCTGCTTTATGCTTTCTCTTATGCTTCCTTGATACATCCTTGGGTCCCACTCCAGAAAAAGTGGGATATTCAACCTTTTTGGCTCATGCACTCTCAAATCACTCTCAGAATGCCATGAGCCACATCTTTCTTTCAAATTCTCCCAATCATTCCAGTTCATTTTCTTCTCTACTTGCCCTGAGTTGCACTGAAATGGAATATGATTAGAAGACTATTTATTTCTCCTTTTTGCCTGCTTAGTGCTGCAGCTGCTGAAGTCATCCAATTCATCATGTATCAGGAAAATAAAATGCAAATTTGGGTTTAATTTTTGCAGTTTATTGCTTACCTTTCAACTCTTAACTGCCAGTCCATTGTCTTCCATTTTCAACCTTCAAGGAAATACCAAGGCCATGCTTGCCTGTGATTAAATTCAAGGTCAACAGGCCCAGCTGGCAGATCCTGGACTGTGCTTTCCCTGTTTCATCTCTCACCCAAAGAATTTGCTGGGCGCTCTCCCCCTCAAAAATTTTTGGGTGTCAGATACTGTTCTCCTCCATCTCTTTTATACTGTGTTTCTGTGAAAATTCTTCCCTCTCCACTGCAAAAAGGACACTGAGGGGCTGGAGCATGTCCAGAGAAGGGAATGGAGCTGGGGAAGGGTCTGGAGCACAAGTCCTGTGGGGAGCAGCTGAGGGAGCTGGGGGGGGCTCAGCCTGGAGAAAAGAGGGCTCAGGGGAGATCTTCTTGCTCTCTGCAACTCCCTGACTGGAGCTTGGAGCTAGGTGGGGTTCAGGTTCTGCCCCCAGGGAACAGAGACAGGACAAGGGCAAAAGGCCTCAGGCTGTGCCAGGGGAGGTTTACACTGAATATTAGGGAAAACTTCTTCATGGAAAGGGCTGTGCAGCACTGGAACAGGCTGCCCACACCAGAAGTGGAGTCACCATTCCTGGAGGAATTTAAAAGCCATGAGGATGTGGGTTCTGGGGACATGGGTTAGTGGTGGCCTTGGCAGTTCTGGGGAACAGTTAGACTCAATGATCTTAGAGGTGTTTTCCAACCTAAATAATCCTGACAAAAGCCCTTTCATAGGAAAGCGTATTGCTCTTCCTTTACAGAGAAGTGCAGAGGAAAACATCAGGTTTGAAAACATCATTTAAAGTAATATAAAAAGAAATACTATGAGCAAATATGTCAGTCAATACTAAAGAGCAAGACTAAAGATAGTCAAAGGAACAAAAAAATTTTAAGAAATGTTTATTGATTATAGCCTTAGGGCATCCTATTCATATGCAAATGGTAACAGCCCTGTCTGATTAGCATATTAATCTTTAAACTTATTTGGTTTATAATGTGTTCACTGCTCTGCAAACAAGGCGGATTTGCAAGAAGCCATTTAAATATTGATATCACTTAGGAATCATAAAATCTCAGTTTCATTATCTTAAGTGTCAGGCATTGGTAATTATAGCTACAAAAGGCATGACTAATGGCATTTGCTGTACACTTCACAGGAAAGTGGAATCCGTATGTATACGGAAAATAAGACACTCTACAGTGGAGAAATATGACTAAATAATATTATTGCAATAATCAACTTGCTTCACAGACACTAAAGAAACTGCATCTAACTATCACCATCTAGAGGTAAAATGAAAATGCAATTTTTTAAAAATTCTGATCTGGATTCTGTCTGTACGCCCATGAATATTTTAGACAAGAAATTATTTTCTAATGGTAGGCTGACTGAGCAATGCCTGCCACACAAAAAAGATGAGCAACAAACTGGAGAGATCACAAATAGCAGTCACCAGAAAGCAACCAGTTAACTAGAGAAGGCAGGTTGTTTGGAAGAGAAGACTTTTGCCAGCATGACCCTGGCTTTCCAAAGTGGCTTAATATTTAAATTTAATAGACTAGGCTTCCTTAAGTGTGACTTTGTACAAAATATATTAGTTTGTCCATATGTGGCTGTGTCCTGTAGTGCTTATAACTAATCAGTCTGCCACTCAGTAATACCATCAGAAACTCTGTAAGAGAATAAGCCTCCGAATCTTCTTTTGGTTAACTGCAGTTGTTCTAAAGTTTTTGCTAAAAGACATGGTTACGAGTGTCTAGGCTGAGCTCCTGTCACAGCCTGGATAATTTCATCCAGTGTAGTCTAAACAATCCTTATGATTTGTTGATTGGCAATAAAGACATCAATTGGTCATCTAATTAATTTTTCTACTCAGGTGCAAAATTAATTGTACTAGCAATCTGTCAGTGCTAATGAATGGCAAGACAGGAGTCAAGATCTAAACCTGAAGCAAAACAAACTTGAGCAAGTACAAAAAGAGAGGATGTGCTCTGAAGACATTTAGAATGAGCTTGCCATGCACGGAAGATAAACATTAGTTGGAAGGAAAGATATTTCATCATCATACCTAATATTTCCATTTTAGGTAGTCATTATTAGCATAACATTGCAAGGGCAAGTCATTTTTAGTTATACCATGACCTCCAAGTTTCTTGCACTGTGCTCTTACAGTAAGGGACATGGATTTCAACAGTTCAGAAAATTCCTTGGAGAATTATGAAATATATTTTATCCAGAACATTTAAATATGAACAAAAGGTATAGTGGTATTTTTTATTCCAAAATATCATTATCCAGGGATTTCCTTAGAAAGAAGTCACATCTTTGTGTTTGGATTGATTTTTCTTCAATTTAATTAGCTCAATTATTTTCTAGACCCACAAACTTTCAGTATTCACCTCAATTATACATTGTGGAGAAAACCACTGTCATGCAGTTGTTTTGAAATTGCAATGCAACAGTTTCAATCAATGCTCTAACTCGCATTTTGAAACAGTTAAAAATCTCTCCATTTCCTTAATGATTTGAAAGACTGTTATTGTACTCCCCTCTCAGTTGCCTTTCATGCAAGCTGAGAATTTCTAATATGCTCCTCCAGTGACAAAGATTTTTTTTCCTCATCCATATTATTTGCAGTTGATATATTTCTTTAGAGAGGAGTAGAACTGCACACAGATAAACCAGAGATTATACACAGCATAACAGCATTTTCTATTTGTTTATCCCTTTCCTAATTATTTGTAACAACTTGGTTTTTAGACCTCCTTAAATCCTTTTAAAAATTATGTCAGATTAGCTACTTTAAAATCTCTGGTATGCAAGCCAGAAGCTATTTACCAGTCACTTTTCAGCTCTTTCACTTTTGAATTCCTGGTGCACTGCATGTGGAGATTTATTCTTTATTTATTCAATAAGATCTGCTACTGGCATTTCATTTAAAACAGACAATCTGCTATTCTCCACAAGGAATAATCCAGAATGAGAACAACCCATAACAACTTCATGGTGAACAGAGATTATAAAATATGCATTTTTCTGTTACTATTTTATGTTCTGAGAAAACAAGTGAAAAAATATTTTTAATTGAACTCAGTAACTGCACTGAAGTGCACATCCAATTCTAAATATATTTTCCACTAAAATTTATACAACCTCTAATTGTTGAAACATCCACAGTTGAATGATACAGATCTACAGCTCTGTTAATTTTTAAGACAGTAACAGTGCTAAACTAGGGCACTGAATTATCTGCTGCTCACAACTGTCCCCTTGAACTCAACCATTCAAATTGAGCATAAAATTTGGCTACATTTCCAGAGCTTGTTTTTAAATCCTTAAGATTAATAACCAGTCAATTCTGCCAGTTTAACATTACTGCAAGAGTGCAGTGTAACTCTGCAAATACAGAGGTCTGATTGAAATTTCCACATCTAATAGGATTCATTATAAAATGCTGCTTGCTTTTGTAGTCCACAGCCTTATTTCTGAGCTTGTCCAGAATCCTTAATCCTTAACAAAAATTAAAGAAACTATTTGATGGTTCTAACTATGTGACAATTATGCTGGTGCTGGAAACTTTTCCTGCTATATTTACTGAAGAGCAACATCTGGGTTTTTTTAAGACTGAAAAATGCACTGATTTTGAACATCCGAAACAGATGTTAACATGACACAAAAATAAATGCTTTGAAATGTCCTTCAAAACAGCATTACAAATCTGCATTAAAGTTAAAAAAATAAAATTATATTTTTAAAAGCAAGCACAATAACAAAACTCCTGCAGGAGTCTATGCTTATCCTGTCCCGGTCAGACCCTCCTGATACACAAATTAACTTGTCATTCATTTCTTTTCCTGGTTCAAGAAGCGCAAGTGCAAAATTTGCATTGATTTCGAAGAGGCACAGCAACCCATATTAATTTCTCCTAATTCTTACATTCTTCAGAAGCATTTATAAGTCCATGAAAACAGATGACAGATACTGTAGAACTGAGTTTTCCAAACTACTTAAGATGCCCTGCAATTCTTTCCACCCTCTTTTGGCTATTTCCAAGGCAAGTGATATGTACACAGTTTATTTTCTGCTATAAAATACCTATTTATAAGCAAAAAGGGACAGAAGAGGCACAACAATTCTAAAGTGTATCAACAATAATTGTGACATAGCAAGTCTCCCCTGGCATAGTCCTGCTCTCTCCTTCACGTGAAGTGCTCCAGAAACACACAATTCCAAATCAGCAAAGGTTAACAAGGTGGCTCACTAGAGGAGGGGAGAGAAGGACAATCTCTTTAGCTTTCTAATAATAGAAAATGCAGAAGAAATAAAGCCCTATCAGAAATACACTCACATGAACTGCATTTGGAATACCAACTGTCAAGGCTCATGCCCTTTTGTAGCACCTTCATTTAGTAGCAACATCTTACCCTGATAGTATCACACATATGATCTGATTTTCAGTCAGGTTAAGCACTTTAGGGCTGATTACCAATTAGCTTTAAGTACAGTCATAAGTATTTAGCATATCAAAAAATCATGCTTAACCAAATCAAAATTTCAAACTTTGCCTGTTCCAGCTGGCACACTTTACCTTTCTCCAAAGTTCATTTGATGTATTTTTCTCAGAATTAATCAGCACAACCAAGAGTCAGTTTTTACATCTGTTTACTCAAGTACTCCCAAGAGAAATGTGAACTCCTAAAGGTGTTGGTAATGATCTCACCCACACCAATATTCGGTAATATTGCTACTTTCCTTTAGATTGATATACCACAAGTCATTTCTCATGTAGCTGATACAAAGAGTTATACATACATTTTAATTTTCTGCCACTGGAGAAATAAATGATAAGGCAGTAAAAATTATGTTTATTATGAATAAAAGGACTCTCAGAAATGAGCTTACTCATTTATCCTAATTGCACTCCCAGTCTGGGTCTGTTCAGGACATACTGGTAGCCTGGTAAATATCCTCTTCCACAATTTCAACATTGAATCGAATTCTCTGTAATCAGGAGCATGTGTTTTGGCAGAGATTTAATAAGATAAATGCACAGTGCTGTTACTGAAGCTATTCTGAAGTTTTCTAAATTAATGCTTTCCTGGTCGCTATAAAACATAAAATATATATTCAGCAAGCACATGACTATATAATTGATCAGAGATGTGGCACTCACTTCAAATGTTTCATCACAGTATTGTATATGTCTGTTTGGGAAAATGCTTCTCTTTCAGATGCACAGTGGAAGAAAACCAGTGACACTCCTGTTATTGAGACCAAAAACTGGCAGGAATGATATTCACAAATTCTTTAATAAGGAAAGATCTCAAGAGGTGCCATGATCAAAGTTTAACAAGAATTATAGAAGTTTTAGGCCACTTCTACAGGTAATTCTTGGTTGCTTTTTCTCTTAACTATTAAAAGACAAAGTTGGAAAAATTCTATGATATCCTGTGCTGTTCTGTAACTGAAGACAAACTAGTCTGAGTACACTCTGTTATACATAGTTATATTTAACTTTTCACATTAAAAAAAAATTGTGAATTGCAAGTGTGAAAAGATAATGAATGAAGCATATTCAGAAGAACTTGTACATTTTTCAAATACACAAATAAAGTTTTGCACACTATGAATGCCCAATATTATGACTTTATACTGCAGACATAAAAAACCTAATAAAATCCTCAAGATTGTCTTTTTGTAGATTCAGAATTTCCAATCTTTCAGAAATATTTTGCTTCCTTTTTTCCTGTTCTCAAGAGGCTTAGCCTTCAATACAAGTTCTTTGTTTTCCATTAAAGACAAGCAACATCTACTCACATCAGCAGATTTTGGGTAAAGTTCTGAATCTCTTACAAATTGGGAAGCTTGGCTTATCTCAACATTTTTCCTTTTGAATGTTCAGAACACCTATAGCATATGTGAATTCTGCATACTTTGCAGGCTTTCACAACGACACTTGTACAGTGATGTTCAGTGAAACTGCATGACAAATATCGGACTCTTTAGTAATCTAATTTGATACCAAGTTACAAGTAAAATTAAAAATACATTAAATTCTCCAAAGAATTTACAGAATGGGTAAGGAAGGGACCACAGTGGGCCATCTGGTCCACTCTCCCTGCTCAAGCAGGATGAAAAACAACACAGAGCAACTTAGGAAAGAAGCAGTAGAAAGCAGAGCTCTTCTAGTGGTCATGGATCTGCAACATCATTAGAGTAACAGGTGGGGTGAGATATGGATGCTTTTAAGAATTTCTGTGATGGCAGACTTGTGTCTGGGTTTGCGAATGTGTAGCCAGTGACAGCAGAGTGGAGAAATATGTGAAAGCCAGGAAGACAGAAATAATTACACTTGTCAACAAGTTAGATTTCCACACACCTGTGCATCTCAATTTGATTGATTATTCAGTGCTTTTGAACAAATTACTAACTGTTCCCATCCTGGTGGCTTTTCTTTCCATTACCTCAAGTCTTATTTTTCATTGTCTTTTACTGGCCGAAAGGTGGGTGTTTTCCTGTATTTTTCAACTATCTGCCAACACTTCATAAATGATTCAAAATTCTACAAAAAAAACATCACTCAGAGTGAGAGGAATGTTAACAAGCTTCAGCAATCTTGTTGAGAAGTACATGTGGCTGAAACAAAAGTGGAGAAATTTTGCAGCTGCTAACAATCCACAAATAAAGAAATACAAACAACCTGGGACAGCACATTAGAGAGTGTCTGAAGTCCACCCTGCCATTCTATCCATGGAGGGTGTCACTGCTCTGAAACCAAGAATCCAGGAATCAAGGAACTGTATAAAATTTCAGCGCTTCAACTACAAGCTGGGCTGGAGCACAAACCCCTAAATTCAGACCTGCCCAAGGCAGAACACAATGTGAACATGTTCAATAACACACAGTGAAGAACTGTTTCATTATTCAAGTTGTTTTCAAGTGAGCTACTACAGTAAACCACATCTGTCTGTCAAGCAACATTTCTGGTCATTGTTATCCCCAAAACTGAAGTAAAACATGTACATGCACATTGAAGAAGGCGTTACTCATTAATATTGAATTGTTGCACTCCCTGACCAATGGAGTCATCTTATTAGCATGCTTTTAAAGTATTAAACTACTAACAGTCAACCCTCAAAATATGCTCTTTGAATAATCAACACAATCCTATGGATGAATATATATGAAGTTACTGCTGCTGCTCATTAGCTGATCTCTAATGAAATTACATGAAGAGCTTTAAATTATTAAAATGTGCTACTTCAGTCAGAAACTTTCACACAAAATCCCTGTTAAGCTGTCTCACTTACCTGATAAACATGGAATGCATTGGCAGCTTTTCCACGCAGAAAGACTGAGGGAATCCAAACATTAATAAGAGCACGATTTGATCTGAGGAGGAGAGGGAAAAACTTAAAATAGGGAATCATATTTATGTATAAGAATTGCAAAGCAACTACATGCAATGATTTAGATAATGATCAAAGTGATCAACAGAGCAACATTTCAAATGAAAATCTGAAAGCAGAAAAATTGGAGTTCTGCCTGAACTTTTTATACGTGCAGGGACTAAAAATGGTCCCTAAAATTAACCCAGCTGAAACAATTCCTTCTGCAGGTTTTCTGGGGTTTGGGTTTATTTTCACAGCATGCATTTGACAACATTTGATTATACACATGAAACAAAAATTATTCACTTCAACAAATTCAACATTTTCGGCCACAAACCTCAGCTAAAGTTCATTAACTAACAGAAGAGCACTGCACAATTATGCAGAAGGCATTTCCATCCACTCTTTGTCACCCAGCTCCAAATTTCTATGATTCAAACGCATCAGCTACATTTTCACCCCCCCCATCCACAAAAGCAAGATTCATTAGTTTGACTGCTAAAGGCAAAATTCCAAATCACAACAGTCTAGAATGATCTGGGGTGGGTTGTTTGTGGGGGTTTTGGGGATTGGGGTTTTTTGTAAGCATTGATTAGGAGCTATTCTGTAAAAATGAGGAAGTCCATCACATGATGAACAGCAACCAGCACCCATCAAACCCAAAGCACTAAAACCAGTAACTTGTTGGTGCAGCAGAATACCAAGATCTAGGACACTTAAAAAGCACTCCAAGGCAATCTTCCTAAATCTAAATCCTTGAGTTCAGCATTCTTAACTACACTGGGGCATGGTCTGTGCAGCTCTCCATACTTTTTAACAATGGAACACCACAGCTAAGAATGGAGTTATTGGAAATAATATAGGAAAAGCAAATTATTGAATCTGTTTGCTTATTCTCCTTTCTCATAAAGACAGTATGAAGAGAAAAATTGTGAATTATGAAACTTACATTTCAAAATCTGACAAACTCTGATCTTCAGATGTTTGACTCAGATCTCCAGGGACCTATATTTACAAAACAGAAATAATTTCCACACACTGGTTATTATGCTTTCAATTAAGAAAGCGTAATATTATAAGGAAATTACAATTCAACATTCAATTTTATAAATGCCAATAACAACTATTACTGACGAACAATAAGAGAAAAACAAAATCCTGCAAATGGATTGTGAACGTATCACCTTTGTGAGTCCTTTATGTTAGAATTTGCTACAGTTTTGTAAAGAAACAAGTTGGGGTTTGTAAAAGGGTTTGAAAGATATAGAAAACCCAGGAAAGAACATCATTATTAGGCCTTTACAAGCAAAAGATGCTAAAACAAAGTACTTTGTGTGTATAAGCAACTTACAGGAAAATACAAAGCACATAGAACCTCTTTTACAACCAAATTCCATTAAGGGAAGGACACATGAGCATTTTATTTTAGCTGTGCTCTTACAAAACATTATATAAGTACAAAAGTTCATAAAAATACCATGATGGACTAATGCCTGTAGAATCAAAGGAAGTAGCAGTTGCTAGAAAACTGGATTGCAAGAGCATTTAGAACTGAAGCAGCAATAGCTTTTTACCTTATTTTATAGCTAGAACAAACATCAAAGGACATCTTTGCTTTAAAAGGAAAATGTAAAATGCGAAGCATAATCTACGATAGTTAGGAAAGGAATTGTGCAAAGCCAATTCTTCACAGGTCTGTTACTTCTTACAAGCTAATAGATATTTCATCATGAGTAAGGTTTGAGCCTATTCCAGAGGGATATTCTACAGTGCAATAGACAAATACTCACCGGCCCTCTCAGATCAATTAGTTCTTGTCTCATCTGGGACACCAGAGCTTCCTTGGCCATCAAAGCACGATGCAGCCTCTCATTGAATTCAATCAGCTCCCCATGCATTTCAGCCACCTGAAAGCAAAGCCAAGGGATAATTATGTTCTGAATTGGAAAAAAAAAAAAAAAAAAAATCACACTATGTAATTTCTTAAATGTATATCAATTTCTTTTACCATACTCTCCAAGTACTGCTAATACATTAGTATGAACTGATCATTAAGAACAGGCCTTGCTATAATTTTGACTCATGCCTTGAAATGCAGTTCTGATATCGAATTCAACAGGACAAAATACAACTTCATGTCAAATTTTATTCCCGTCAGTTGAGATCATATGACAACTGATTCTAATAAAACACTCATTAACTCCTGTTCTCAGTTTAATTCTTTGATGAATGCAGCACTCAACAGGTACAAACTAATCACAATATTTTGAACTGGGAATAATGCAAAATGCACAAACTGCATTAGACTTTGTCAATAATTCTTAAGTGGTGTATTCTTCACTCTTAATTGGGATTTTAATAGGATTGGAGCTAGAAGTCAATCACTCCAGGCAAATCTGTGAGAGGTCAGAGGAGTCTAAATGCCAGAGTTAGGCTGTGGCACAGGTTGTTCTCAAAGGTAAACAGTGGCCTCTTTGGGCACCAAGTGTGGCTGTGGTTGTGCTCTGCATTTTAAGTCAAGAGAGCATCAGGTGATACAGAATGTTCTGAGAGTGCCAGGGCTGGGGAATGACGAGAATGCAAAGTTCCAGCAGTCAGATGAACGCAGAGGGCACTGCTGGGCCCCTTCCAGTGGGCTGACCCAGCAGAAAGAACCTGTTCCTCAGTTCCAGCAACTCTTGGAATGCCTCCCTCCTCCTCATACCCCCCATCCAAAGGTAGAGAACAGTAGAGGCAACGGAGTAACAGCACGAAAGCACAGCTGAACGACATGAATTTCAATCCAGGCACCTCAACAGCACAGGGACTTGAACTACTGCCAAATCTCTTAAGAGTTCATAATTTCCCTTCTGGAAGCAGTTCATTACTATCTGTGAATTTCATTATTTCCTTCTCTTGAATTACTCTGCCTTCTCCCTCTTCCTCAGGGAAGTTCCCCAAAATAAAGCAGTTGAATTCAGTTTAATTTAGTGCCTGCTTTTAATTTTGTGCTTTGTTCTACACAAACCTGCATCCTTCACAGAATCAAAGCAAACAGAAAAAAAACAGCTTCAATTTGACAAGCCAGGATCTGACATCACTGATTATAAGTAAAAAATAAAAATAATTTTCTTGAGGTGAACTTCAAGTGTTCTTTTCCAATTTCTTTTTATATTAGAGGGAGTCCTTCAAATCCAGTAATTCATCACTGTAACACATATGCAAAAAAAAGCTAAACACCACCAACGATATACTAGAGCAAACAGTAATATAATACTATTAACTTCAGAAAAATTATTTTCCATACTAGCTTAACCACTAATTCCAATTTAAACTAGGTGATGTAACATTTAAGAATATCAGGTTAATATTAACAGGTCACTGTTAATTACACAGAGTGTGGGCTGGAAGGCAGAATTTCCTTGCATTTCAGGTACAGAGATACAGCACATAACTAGTTGCAAATTCACAGGGAAAAGCTGCAATACTGCTGTTGATTGGTTATCAAAAGCAATATAAAAATTTATGAATTGATACAAAGCTCAGTAGTTTACATATTTGAAATCATGTTTGATTTTTCAGTGCCTGTCTCTTAGAAGAACCAAATCCAGACTGATGTGACTATTTTCTCTCCCTCTAATTTGGATGTCCTTGAAATAACTTTCTACTTGGAGACTCGATTAAAATGTAAGTTCAACAACTCTCTCAAAACACTACAAGTAATGCAAAAATTTATAAGTGTCCCTAGCAAAGTTAAATAATAAAAAGGAAATTTAACAGCAAATAAAACAGCAAATCACTTGTTATGTATTATCAAAAGGACAACCGGCAGATATCACTTATTAGCAACTAAGTTACTTCAATATTTTTTCTTGCCAAAGAAAAATGCATTACCATCACAGCAAATCAAAAGGAGCGATGAATAACAATATTAAGTTCCTTTAATTTTTCCTGCATCAAAGTCTGCTAAAACAATGAAGAAGTCTCCTCATAATTATACCCTTTCAGTTACATTTTGTGTCATTTGTTCCTTTACTCAATCCACAATGAAGCTTAAGCAATAAATTTCCCTACTGGGACTTCAATCATCTTCACAGTTGTTTTTCTCCATAACAATATGCTTGAAGCAAAAAAATAAAGTATAAATAATCTAAGTTTCCCTTGGACAGAGGATCATTTAAATTTGTTCCTTCCTATACAAGAAAACAGTTTAAAGAACACAAACCCAAATAAAAGTCAAGTGAGGCTAACACTTGAGGCTCCACGCTAAGAGAACTCTAAACACCTGCTGTCAAAAGAAAACCTAAGGGCCTGAGACCACTGCAGTTCCACTGCCCAGCACGACCACCTTTGAGAGCAGTCTCCAGAGAAATGACAAAGAAAATATCACTTCATGTTTCACAGCAAAGGACCAAGCCAAAAAGGCTTCTCCTGTGGCGACATCCAGAGCTGTGTCACCCCTGACTCTGCCACAAACTCAGAAGCATCAGCAACAAACTCCTGAGCATGCAGAACAAACTTGGTACAACTAAGGAGACTTTTAAAGCTGAGGGAGATTTTAGGTGTGTTCTTATTTAAGATAATCTTTTGATAGGTACAGAACAGAGGAAAGGAGTCAGAAGAACTCAACTAAAGGTAAGTGTCAGGGAGAGCATTAGTTTTACATGGCCCTATGAGAAAAGGATAACCAAGTATGAATGTTTTAGAAGAACTGTATTAAGCACTTTGATCCATGACCTGCATTTTTAGTCATCTCATGTTAATCAGTTAATGTGGATATCAAATTTCAGGGTATTTTGGGCAAGGGAAAGACATATAGAATTGTTTTACTTTCTATAAAAATGTTCTTTTAATATTTAATAGGAGATATGGGTGTTAGATATTAAATTTCATTACTTTTGTCTTGAAAATAATTTGTATTTAAACTTAGGATGAAACCCTAATCTATCTTTTTTTCTCCTTTAATGAATTTTACATTAATCTTAAAAGTAAATCTTGCCTTAGGAACTTTTTCTAACGTGGCCATATCAACAGAAGTAGTAGCTTCTATCACACATTTCCTTACTGCAGTATTCAATAACCGATACAAAAATGAAACACGGTTTGCAATCAGAAACCAGCACGAAAGCATAGAAAAAGCTACACAATTCACTATGCCCTTCTTTTAAATAAAGCTCAACTGCCAACACAGCCATACCTGTAATTATGCAGTGTAATTTACACAAAGCCTCAAACCTAGTGTCTCTGATTCTTTCAACTTCACCACCATCAGTTATAACCTTAAGCAACTTGCTTATTTATTAAAACCTTCATTTTAATATCAGCATATAAAAGTATACCCCCGTTAGGAAAAGTACTTTTAAATATCTGAGGCTTTTCATTTTTGAAGAAAAAAAATTCAGATTTATCTTTTACATTCCGGGAGGGGGATGGGGGGGAGGGGAAACCAACTAAGCAAAGAAACTATTTAAGCTTCAAACCTTGTTTTACAATTATGATTCCATAAAATCTGTGCAGTACAAACTTTACCTCAATCAATTTCCTTTCGTAAGAGCTGGCCAGTTCCTCATTGTTTTCTACTTGCTTTTGCTCTGGAATTGTAAATTCACCATCAGTGCTCCAAATGTTTGGCAGAACTATAACAAAGAGATACCTCAAATTAAAATATTAAATTCCATAAACATCCAAGACATCCTGTTTAGAAACAATAGCTCTATAAGAAACAGTTATTAAAATATCGAAACAGACCATAATATTAAACAATATTACAAGTACTAAAATACAGATTCTGCAGGGACCTTTTTTTGTAAGAAATATTTAGACTGGAATCTTAGCAGAAAAAAACGTAAACTAAAAGCATTTGGCTGTTCTGTGACTACAGCTGTCTAATATATGTATGTAGTACCTGCAATTCCTGCCCAAAGTCTTTTAAAATTAAGCTTATGCTTCTCTTTTAAGCCTTTTTTTTACTGGGCTTCCAAAATATCATTTTGTATTACTTACATAGACCGCTTACATATCATAGAAATTACAGAAAATAGGGCTGAGAATGAACATTCCATACTTCATCCAGTATTTCATGATTTTGCATCAAGCAGAATCAGCTGGAGTTATTCCATTCCTGAGAGTTAATTGTCTAATTTATTCCTAGAAACTTCCAAGAAGGGAGATATCATGCTTCCCTGCACAACCTATTTAAAGTTAAATATTCTTCTCACAAAGGTTTTCCTGATAGTTAATCAAACTCCCTTCACCTGCCATGTCAGCCCATTACTTCTTTTATCTGTAGTGAATGAAAACTACAGTTTACTCTATTCCTGTTCCCAGCTATCATTTATGTATTTGAAGATCACTTTAAGGCCTATTCTAAGTAAATCTCCTCCAAGTTACACAAAATCTAATTCAACTTTTCCTCATAGCTCATGAATTTCTAAGAAAACAAGCTAACACATAAAAGTAAAGCACTAATAAAAGAGAAGTTGAACAAATGCTTTCACCATTCTTCAAAATCTGAACTATATACACAGCAACTCTAAGGTAGATAGGAGAGACCATAATTTATCTGACTAAATATTCTTGAGCCTGGGAACTGATTCTTGCTTTGAGGAAAAATTTAGAAGTTTATTATTAAGTGAATTTGAAAGCTATTTTAAGATCTTTTTCTTATAAATGTTGCTTCAAGTTCTTCAGCCAGACTTCTAAGATCAGCATTTTTATATAAATATTCTATCTAAGCAGGTTTGAAAAATGGTACAGAGCCAACTCCTGCTGATGGCTGAAAAATCAAGATGCTCATTTATTAAATATTTAAATACCAATATCCAACTGCTCAGGCTACAGCAGTGATCACTCATTTTGAAAGCTGATAGTTCTGACTTTTGGGTAATTTATTTATAATCACATTTGCTGAGTGGGGTTTTTCGGCCTTTTTAAGTCACCACAAAGCAAAGTATCAAGCTGAGTTTCATTTATTATTTTAGGAAACTATTTAAAAGCCATACTCAATAGCATTTGATCTGATTATTGTAGCAAACATATAGAGCCTTCATTATTTATAGTGATAAAAATAACAGCAGAAGCCCAATTTATTCTCTTTCAAAATAGTCACAGAAAATCTGTGTTCTAAAATCTACAATGCATTTAAGACTTTTGTTTTCATGCCATTCAGAAGATTAATTATCATTAAAATCACTCATTATGTATACAAACCAGGGGTGCAATAGTTTATATAAATCTGGTAAAAGAAACAACTCTTTTTGTTTCACTCCTTCTTTGCAGCTACTTCTCAGGGATTATTTACATGCTTATGTACTTTGAGTTAGAGGCCCCAGTACTACTAAAATTTCACCTAAATTTTCAAATGGCAGCTGAGGAAAAAAATTTAGTTTTATAAAAATACAACATGTGAAGTTAGAATGTAAGAAAAAATTATTACAAATATTGCATGTAGCTGAAATTTATTCTGGTCACTAGTGATAAATATTATAGAAAATTACTGTGCATTGATTAAATATCCTTCCAGCATAAAGCATACATGTGCTCATTTTTAGAAATGTTGGTACTGTTCCATCCCCCTTTTTCATCTATAAAATCTGACCATCCTACTCAGTTTCTATTCTTATCGCTCACTAATCTGCATAATTTTAACATGGTGGAATATAGCTAGCCTAGGAATATTTTTTTTTCTTTTCCTATAATTATACTCATCATGGAAACTGTCACTACCTAATGAAGGATAATTTCTGCTATTATAGGAAGCTTAAGCCATGGTTTTCGTGAATAATTCTTAATATGAATCACTACACTCCAGCAAAGTCGGAAGTAAAAACATGTGTTCTCACTAACAAATACCCTTGTAGGGATGAATGAAGCTTTGAAATTCCAGATAAGGACAGTGACTAGACCCTAAGAGCAGTAGTATTCATTCATACAGCCATTTTTATGACCAAAATATTCACAATTAAAAAAATTAGACAGATGGTGCCAATTTCTGAAAACCCCTCTCAGCTCTCTAAACACTTTCTGTAACCAGTGGAAATGCAGGTCCCACTAGGAAAGGATTCAGAATCAAGACATCAATTCATCCCCTCATGGATACTTCTAGCACAGACCACAGAAGACAAACAGGTAAAAGTGCTGATAACTTTACTCATTTTCTTTCAGATATAAAATCTGCTCATTACTACTCAGTACAGAGTCTATTTCAAACAGTCTGCAAATACTGATCTCCAAAACAACAGTATAATCTAGAGATACTAAATTTATTTTTATATTCCAATATCACATGAATTCACAGATTTTTATTTAAGCTAAATTTTCATCTGGCAGCTTTTTCTGGAAAATTTCTTATTGAATAAAGTAAGACCACCTCATCTACCAGAAAACGCTCTGTAAAAATAGTACAAAAATGTACATCAGTATTTTTCTCAAAAGGAAAATATATCAAATATGTTATTTTCACTATTGAGAGATATTACTCCCTCAAAGGCAGCATACAGAAAAATAAACCCTGTGCATGGATTCTTCCCCTGCTTAATTTTATCCTTACCTTCCACTGTTTGACCTTCTCTTCTGAGCATCTGGACAGCTCCTACGTACTTCTTAAGTTGCACTTTTAGCACCTCATTTTCTCTATTGATAAAAAAACCAGAATAAATAAATATTATTGTTTTCTCAAAATAGATTAAAAGTTCCTTTCAATGGAAACAAACAGACTGTTATAGTGAGCTTTACCTAAGTTGTGTCACCACGATGGAAGGAAAAAAAAAAAAACTTACACCTTAAATATTAAATCAACAGCAGAGTACCAGGAAAATTAGTTTTCCAGGACCACATAAACACATCAGTGAAACAGATTATCTCATAATCAAAAACTTTCCATTAATTGTTTAATTTAAATTTTCTATAATATGCTATATTGATGGCAAACAAACATCTAAATCAACAATCAACTAAAACATAAGGATAGGATACTACATAAGGAAATTCAGAAAGGCCAATGTAAAATGAGATCATTATTTTAGTAGTTTGCAACTATCTAATTCCAAGCAAGTAATAATTCAGCTCTAGAAACAGGCTTCATCATTGTAAGAAAATGCCAGCACTTCAGCAACAACATTCAAGGCAAAAGTTTTCCACAAACCATTCCTAAATGAAAACCATAAGACAAGAAATTTAGGTAATCCCTTCGGCTGTCATATTTCAGTGCCTGTGCCCATCTCATTTCTCTTTGGAGTGTACAAGTATTCAAACCAGGCACTACCATGGCTCCACTTAACAAAATTAAGCACCTTAGCCTATATTTGGGGGGGGGCGGGAAATAGAAAAGGCTCAAACTGGATTTTAAACGAAGCTGACAAATCACATACCTGAAAATTCAATTATCTGTCTAAGCCCATTCAGTTAAGCGAGTACGACAGAAACATTTATACCGAAGAAACATAACTAAAACGTGTTTCCAGACTGTGAATTCAAACAACTTTTATTCTTCTTTAAGAAAATATCAAGGTAGAAATACGCAGGTGCCACAAATGCAGCACAACATGCATGGAACCCCACAAGTATTTAGAGAGAGGAGGGAATTTGGGCCAGCCAAGGCCGTGCTCCAGGCACGATGGAACCTGGACGTGTAACACAGCACAGAGAGCTGTAAACAGGTGATACACAAAAAAAAATGGCATTTTACTTATGGGAATTTATTTAAGAATTAGAAGTATTCAAAAAAACATGCAAGTATGTTTGATGGTCCTTATCATACTATATATACACACACACATAAAATCTACATATGTTATATATACACACACAAACTGCTGCTGTGAGCAGTGCTATACTGCTCCTATAAGAAGCCTTGACTGGCACTATATTCCCATTCCTATGGATTTCAAGTCAGTTGGCTGAACTTTGTAACCTCAGTTTTATTCCGCATTTTAGTAGGAGGTTGCTAAATATTTGAGAAACTATTGATTGCTCAACAATCGAATTTTAAGTCCTTGATGATTTTATGCATTTGATGATATTTTTCATTTCTGAGACTACAAAGAACAAATCAGTTTTTCCACCAGAGGTAGATGTTGATACTCAGGGTAAGGGAAAAAAAACAATTAAAAACACATTTTAATCCTATATACTACATTAAAACAAACCTAAATAATTCATTCATGAAAAAAAATTCTGTGACAACTAAACAAAAAGGTTTCTTACCAGAACTGTAAAAATGTCTGCATGAAAGTAACTGTGTACAGTTACAATATGTTGAGTATTAAGGATTCTCATGAAATAACCATCTATCACCCCATTTCTACATATGAGAATAGATTCAGTACCTTCTGTCTGTACTGTGACAGCCATTGAAAAAATCCATTTTTTACGACTGTGCCTTAAAATTGATACAGTACAGATGAAGTTGAGAAAGACTTTAATTTACTTAAGGTTTTTGATAAAAGACTGAAATTCAAAGCAGGATACTATGGCCCAGTCACAATTTTCTAATATTCCTCTTTATCAGGTTATTATTTCTCATTCTTTGACATCTCTTTCTCATTACTACTGTTTAGCTGGATTCCAAAGAGGGCCCATCCTGATGTATATGAATTTATATAGTTCTTTTAATCTGAATTAGTAAGCACTCATTAAAAAGGCTTTAATGACTTCAAGAGGCATTTTATGAGATATATTCCTAACAAGCATTTCACAGGAGGAGAAATTCCTGTACAGGAGTTAAAGGTCAGATCTGCACATTGAAGGATGTTAAATGTTTCTATGTGCAGGCCCCAGCTGTACTTCTGCAATGTATCCAAACTATACCACCTAACCTGAAGCAGAACTGTTCACCTGTTATGAGCCCAGACATCAACACGTTTTCAGCATCTTTAAAGTGCTCCAAAGAGTTCCACATTTTGTGCTGTAGAATAAGCAACAAGACTAAGTACAAGTTGAAGGGGATAGAGAGGGAGAAAAAAAAAAATCAGGCTGAAATAGCCAGGAAAACAAAGGAAGAACAGCACCACTAAAAGCACACCCTTCTCCAAATTTGTTGTAACAAACTTCCCTGCCTGATCACTTCTTCCATTTAATAAGCTGAAAGATAGATGGTAATATGAGCTGATATAGGGGAAAATGACAATGACAGAGGATGACAATCAAGTATTCCTACAAGTTACTCCTTTTGTTCAACTAGCGCAGGTCTAGTGAACGTTGTTGATTAAGCTTTATAGCTTATATGTAGGAATGATCAATTATATAATAAATGTAAGTTGTCAAATACCTTCAATTCCCTGCCTAATTTTGAATCAAAAATAATGACACTTCCTCTCTATTTCATTATTTAAAAATTAGCATTTAAGGAAACCTTGTCTAAAAGAAAATCAAAACTTCTGTGAAAATGGTAATTTCTTTTAGCAGCATAAAACAAGATTGCATTTAGGAAACATATACTTGCCTTTTTTTGTGTCCAGTGAATGAACATAGAGCATACAGTTTTTGTTCCAGATTAAGAGGCATTATAGGATTTATTTTCTTATATCTTAATAGAAAAAAAAGAAAGAAACAAACCCAAACAAAACTCTACCACATATCTGCTGCTTGAAAAAATTCTCTAGGGCTTCTGCAAAATGAGCATGGTAAGAAAAGAATTTGAAAAAGAGTAATTTCTCATGCATCTCAAGTTATATAGTGGCCTGAAGAATAATGTAATTAAGTTTCTGGCACATATATCAGATTCTAGCAAGTGCTTTCTGTGAAGCTTATGTCAGAAAAGTGTCTTATTCCTAAATTCAACACTGGGAAAAATGAAATAAAACAAAATAAAACAAAACAAATCAACAAGCTACAAGAATCCAACAGATGTCTATGTTTTGATAAAAAAGTTTAGGTTTTTAGGAAATACTATAAAGGTAATAAATATCCAAACAATAAAAAAACCTGTAGGCATTAAGAATGAATTAAAATAAACAATGTCCTGCAACAATATGTAGAATATAAAGCAGAGGTTGAGCTAGAGGATTTCCAGAGATGTCTTCCAACCTGAATGATTCTACTATTAGGAGATGCAAGATCACAGTTAATCGTCATCAAATACACCCTAAATTAAATAAAGAAAATGAGAACTGTTATTACTCATTGAAGTAGAAGTTGAACTGCATACAACATAATGAGATTATACAATAAAACCAATCTCCAGAAAAAGCTGCAATGAGGAATAATGTGATAAACTTAACTGCTTGTCATGGGCTGGGGCTTGCAGCTGAAGCAGGGCCATCACTGAAACCTTTTCCCTGTCTGGGGGCTCACTCAGAGACGGAGGCTGGGAGGTTATCACCTTGTTTAGGAGTTCTTTCTCTTCCTCCTCTCCATGCTACTGCTACTTCTCTTCTTCCTGCCCTCGTTGATGCCCTGCTACCAAATAATCTTCCTCCTGCTCTCTCTAGGAAGCTCCTTTGTCCCTCACTAAATGTGCTGACTTCCAGTATTTTTTTCGTGTATAGCAACTACTGATGACTTGTGACATGTCACCAACTAACTAAGCAGGAAGAAAAAGTCATTTAATATAGGAATATTCAAATTAGTTTTCACAAGCAGGAACAAGACGTATTTTTTCTTCTCTCTAAGAAGCTGCTTAAGGGAAGTGATGGAATCATTTCAAGAGGCACCACACATCATTTCACCCATCACTGAAGGGCTATGGCTGTGAAAGAAGTGTTGTAAAACAGAATAACAGAAAATGCCAAATCAAAACACAATGTGATGTAAGTAATACAGACAGTAGACAGAGGAGGCAGATTAGGTTACAGAATCTACAGCAAACAGGACGTATGTAGAAGTGTAAGATGAAGTAGAGCCAAATTCTCATCCCCAGTTTCCCCACAGTGTGCATTTTCATATTCTCTATCTGCTTTTCTTGCTGCAAAGCCTGCCCTTTGTAATATGCTTTCCTCCAACATTGCTGAACATAGTCTGAGAATATGCAATCTGAGATTATTCAATTTCACAGTCAACTTCAATAAATTTCTTTGCCCTCCAAAGGGATGTAATAGTATTCCACACAGAAAAAAAGAATCTCAATTAAAAAACTTTAGTATTGCCAAGAAGCCACTGGCACAATACGTCCATGCAATTTCAGAAAGGTTCATTGATGAGAACAAAAAAAACCAAAATCAAAACAAAACAAAAAAAAAAAAAAAAACCAGCTGACAAAATTATGTCTCCTGGTGTTCATACTGTAAACAGCAAAATTTGAAAAAAAAAAAAAAAAAACCAAAAAAAAAAAAAAACAAAAAAAAAAAAAAAAGACCAGCTGACAACATTATATTAGAGAGACTGTTAGTGTATCCTATCAGAAGACCGGCAAATAGGCTGAGCCTGAGCCTGCTCCTTTTTGGAACAATGTAACAACTGTTATGAAAGAACTATTCAAATATTTCCCATGGAACAATGAGATTACCACTACTTGAAATTAAACTGACGTAAGACTTCTTCCATTTTTCAAAGAGAAATTGGGAAACTTGGGAAAATGTCTCTCAGTAAACTACCATTTTGTCTGGGAGGCCACAGACTCTTGGGAGAGTCCAGGAGACCAGCTGAGTAACTGACGACTTCCAGAAGCCATCATTTCAGCACTGACTGATGTGTCACTGAAATTTGTGTTCTCAAAGCCTTCAGGAAGCTATTTATGTCAAATTCTTCAAAAGAGCTTTGGGGACACACATAAATTATCAGCTCTCATAATCTGAAAAACATTCATTCATCAAATCACAACAGTCAGATTGTTACTGAATGATTTCCCTTGCCTTAAAATATTCAGAACATTACAACTGAGGAAAATTTTCTATTCTGGTCATGTGATCAATTGTTTTCAAGGGAAGCAGTAAGATTTCACTACTTCAAAATATCTGAAACTTAGTTTCCTCGTACTCACCTAGTGCATTATGCAGCACTCACAAAGAAATTCCAAACTTTTTGTTGCTTCAAATTCTTTAGATCATTCAGCTTGCTCAACTTCTTGAGCATAATATTTAAAATATTATTTATTTTAAAAATTTACTATTCTCATTATTGCAGCAGCATCACCTACAGCATACAAAGTAAACCAATAAAAAATTTAGAAGAAAAACCTATATTCCAAAAAAACTACATACGAAGTTTCTTATGTTAGGATGTCAGAAAACGAGTTCCAATGAATCATTAAAGAAATGCCTCCCAAGTCCAAAGCAACCCGTGACACATGAATTTATCATGCCCAAGCAGCTCCCAACACTGTTTTTATCACATGACAATGCAAACTGACTTTCAGAAGAGCAATCAACACAACACACCCATATAGCAATAAGAGAAATTACACAGGCTTGTTCAAAAATACCTCGTTAGTCTAAGTGAGCATCTCTTCAGGTCTTGTTATACAAGCTTCTTATCTATTCTTTAAAGAGCTATGTGCATGACAAATATCTGATTCACCCATATGTCACTGCAAATTCTAAAATTGTGGGGGAGGTGAGTCAAAGAAATATGAATATACAACTCCTATAACCTGAAACATGAATATTAAATGCTGAAGTATTTGCATTGTCTCTATTGCCTTACAGCACATGCATGTCAAACCCACTTATTCATATCTCTCCCTCCCTCAAAGCAAGTAGTTTGGTTTGATGTGTCATCAAAAGCTGAATTAGTAGCATCCTAAATACCTTTTTTTTAAGAAAGCTTTATATTTACAATTTCAAATAGGTAATAAAAAGCTTATAGGAATCTCAGCTGTGGTACTTTGTGACTGACACTAAACACTCTGCCTGTGCATGCAGAAAACAAACACCTCTCTCTGGGTAAAGCAGATTATTTAACTCTTGGATTGTTTGTTGTTTACTATACACATATAGTAAAGATCTTACACATCATGGTTACTCCAGAGCTTGTTTTGAATTTTGAGAAGAAAGTCACACTGTAACAGCAGCATTTACCTTCAAAAGTCTTTCTTAAGCTGAATCACGTTTAGACAAGGGGAGCGTTAAAATTCTTTCAATTTCACTGTAGCACAAAGTCAAGCTGGAGGCAACTCAATATTGGGGCCAATGCTGTTTAACACCTTCATTACTGACCTGGATGCTGGGCCAGAGCACACCCTCAGCAAGGTCATAGACAACACAAACTGAGGAGCAGAGAGACACTGCGTGGTTGTGCTGCCATCCAGGGGGACTGAGACAGGCTGGAGAACTGGACTCAGAAAATGTCTGTGAAGTTCAACAAGCGTAAATGCAGAGTCCTGCATTTGGGGAGAAGTAGCCTGGACACCCAGACAATGCTAGAGGGCTGTAAAACAGCTCTGTGGAGGAGGATCTGGGAGCCCTGGGGGACAAGCAGCTGAGCACGAGCATGCAACACCCCCTCCATGGCAAAGAAAGCCATGAGCAGCCTGGACCCCACTAGGAACAGCATTGCCAACAAGTCACTGCCAATAACACTCCCCAAAACCTGACTGGAAATGGTCCTGAGAAACCTGTTCCAGCTGATCTTCCTAGAGCTATGGGAAAAACAGCTGCACCACTTCAGAACTTGGTACTTGCTTGCTGATAATGTTTAGCAACAGCTATTGCTTAAAATAGGATTTTTAGTCCTAAATCACTTACGTTCTTCTGCAAACTTAGCTTTTTGAAAATGACTTCTCTTGTATACAGACTCTGTTATTCCCTTGTTCCCTTGCAGTTACTTTTTGAGACATTTTCAGCACTTCTTACCGTGCCAAGGCTTGGACTTTTGTGGCATGTCGCTCCTCCTGTTCTGCCACCTTCCTTCTGCAGTTCTCCATCTCCTGCCTCAGTGCTGCAGAATGCTCCATCTCTGCATCCAGCAGATTTCGCAGGGACCTGCAAGAAGGCAAGAATCTCTCCTAGAACACTGCATACGCTACCTGGCAATTAGAGTATACTCTAGGAATCACAGAGGAGGTTGCCTGAATGATACCATTAATGTCATCCTAAAATTTCATTATTCAATGTAATAAATTCACCTGATTTGATTATACAAAGATATGAAAAGCTACAAGGAAAAAGCAGTTGCAAATGCTTACTATTAATTTGTATTACTATCTTGTCAACAAGCCCATAGTACAGCCTATTATGGGATCTACTGTGCTATCACGCAGAAAGAATTTGCTTTTTAAAAAAAGCTCATAAGCTGTTTTCAGTACTTCAGTGCAAGTCCATACATCTTGGGAATAATCCATAAGCAATATATTTATAGCAAGACAGGCAGGGCTCTTGTCTCTGCCAAGAGCACTGCCACAGACCTCTGTGTAAAAACTCTTGATGAGATAGAAAAGGTCAGCATGATGCGTAATGGTAAAACCCATAGCATCCTGGTCCTTCTGCCAAAAAACCCCACAAAGCTGAATGAGGCAGTAACTTACAATTATGGGAGTGGGAAGAATAGGAGGCAGGAAAATAGGATCAGTTGGTAGGCTCAGCATAAAAAATATCTACAGGAAAATACAAATTACCAAAATAGTCCTACTAAAGCATTGAATACATTTGTATTTTCATTCATCTAACTATGTGTTTCAATAAACTAAATAAATACAAAGTAGGTTTGATGGCATTTTATATAAGCAGCTGATCATTTCTACGTGTACATCATCATTTTTCCCCAAGTGAACATTAAGATAGTCAGAAATGAAAGCCACTTTCAGCATTACATTGTCAGCCGTCCTACATCACTGCTTCACCAGAAGGGGAAAACCAGAAACTTTCTGAATATTTGCATTAGGAGAAACTTTTGCTCATTTGGAAAGCTATCTTAAGAGAGTTTCAGAATTTTGGCTGTAAGGTTTGGTTTTGAAAAAAATACAACTGCAAAAGCTCACAAGATACAAAGAGTTATCTGATTCAAACTAAAAGCAAAAAGTTGCCCTAAAAACACTATTCTTCAGTATCAACATTTAAATACTGAATTATTACATTAACCTTTCACAGAAAAATAATATATACATCAAAAAGGTTACATAAATATTATTTATAGCTTTACAGAAAGGACAGCTTGTATTAGAGAACAGGTATTTTTTTAAATTACTGTCCCTCTTGACTAAAAAAAGCAAACTACCTATTCTGCTCTTCCAGTTCATCCTTTCTATTCATCATGGCCACGATAGCTTGACGAAGTTCATCTAAGAAGAAAGAACAAAAAGGATTCATTTCTGTGTGTATTTTCACTCATTTCAGATCTAGAAGTCATGTACACAGGCAGCACACTTAAGATGATGCCAACACCATTTGCTATTCAGCAGAGCACATAAAAATGCTGTTAATCTCATCACTAATTCGAGCAGTCTTTCAAAAGCGGTGTTATTTTACACCGCATCAGAAGTATTGATCAAATCAAATTAGTCTGCATCTGGCTTTAATACAAATGTTTATAAGTGTGCCTGTGGTTGCAGCTGTTTTGTTTTCACCACAGATGCAGGGCAGAATGCACCTTTTCACTACATGCATATTAATGAGACACACTGTCACTTGTTCAGCTTCTCCAAATTGCTTCTTCCCCTGGCTATAAATCCTGACACAGGAAATGTAACTGCTACAGGGAGATGGGAGTAGAGATAATGTCATTGCTTCTTCATGGCATTGTTTCCCAAGCTCAACTCTAAAGATGATGGGTTTTCTGAACCTTGTCATTTCCTAGAAAATCCTATTTTTTACAAATACCTTAAAAATACTTTCTGCCATTAAATCAAGAATAAAAATTTAAAAAACCCAACTGACAGAATTTTAGAATTTTAAAGATTTCCTTCAGGTTAGGTTTAACATGATACCAGAACAGTCAAATACCATACAGAAAAGTGTCAGCTCAATTTCATTAACAATTTCACGTATTGTAACCAATAACTTTATGAGTGCTACAGGGACACAATTATATTAAACCATCCCTCCCAACAGTTAAGTGAAATGTTTATATATAAATAAATCAGCCAACTCTGTTCTGCAAGTATTCAATGCAGATGTCAGTAAATTTCATGTGCTTTTACTGAAAAAATACTGACTGGTATGTTTTCAGTATGTTTTCAGTTTTTAGAGCTGGTATTACTTGATTTCTTCGAACAAACAAAGCCATTGGACAACTTTTTTCCCCCTTTACATTCAGTTCCCAGATTTACCCATATCTTTCTTAATATTTTCTTCAGTTACAGAATTTTTCGCTCATTTAACAGAAACTTAACATTGTCCTATGGGCCAGATGGAGTTTGACAAACTCCAGTAGTGGATAAAATGTAAAAGATTTTATTATGTCAACCAAATGTATCAGTCAGTGCTGCAGACATCACAATTCCAGCCTGGCCTTGGTAATCTGCAGATTAATCCCACCCT
>NW_008238321.1:4194695-4218890 GCF_000691975.1 Corvus brachyrhynchos
CATGGCAGATTTTTTCCAAAACATTCCTGCATCTTTGGCCATGAAGAAAGTAAATGATCATTTTTCTGCCCATTCCATAATACCCATATTACAGCTTAAGAGCTAACTGATATTAGCAAGAAACACTTCAGTAGGTCATTAGAGGGAGTTTGCCCTTCATTAATTCAACATAGAAAGAATAATTACTCTTCTACAGTAACTTGGCCTCTTTTATGGGTTCTCCATGTAACCCTTAAAAAAAAAGAAAAGGAAAAAAACCATAAAACAAATCCAAATCTTGTAGAAAAACTGAAATAGTGACATTTCTGAGTATTAAATCCTAGCACAAGGGACGATAATCCATCAGCCTATCTGTGAAATAAACAATTGCTCTATGGATGAGGAAAATAGAATAATCCAGTAAATGTTAGCGCATCATACAAATAAACAACACAAGCAAAAGGATCAACACTAAGCTTTACATAACAAAATAAAGATCTTGAACTATAATGTTGAATTCAGAATCCTCCTCAAGGACGCATCAAGCCAATGGCATTTGAAATATTTTAAGTGTGCCATTAAAATATGATAGTGCATGATCGACAAGTAGTTGCTATTATGTCTCTAACTCTGAATAAATTAAAGCTGTTGCTGCTCAGACACGTTACTGTAGCCCTGGCTCTGCACTTGCACTGGGGTGCCCACTCTGCAGTAATTGCCTGTGTGTGTACCCAGTGTCTTAATGTGTACTGATTTATTAACATTTATACAGCTAAGCTATTGTAAATTGTCTTCATTATTTCAATTTTACTAGCCTATTCAAATTGTAACCTTAACTTGCATAATAACTTAATCTCCTTTTCCTTATTCCATCCAGAATCTTCTGCATGAGTAGAGACCTGAAATCCCATCTTTTCTCACTCCCCTCTCCCACACACATACACAAGCAGAAGCACAAAAGCAAGATTCTGCTAAAGACCATGGTTAGCACAAAAGAAGAAGAAAAAAAGCCTCTTGAAATAGAAGACTTTAAATTGCTTATTTATTTCCATTTGCCTCATTTTTCTGAGAGCCATGGAAGTGACAATACTATAGACACACAACAAAGCAGAAACTCCAAATTTCATTATCACATATAGGTCAAAAATCAATGCTTAATTTAAGACCACAAATGCAAACACATTTCATACTCGATATTTCTTGCTAATTTAGCTCAATTACAGATACCACTGTGGGTGTGGATGAAAGCATCAACACAAACCACCAGTCTGGGCTAAGAGACCAGAATTCCAAGAAGGCTGGTCCAGGCCATGCCTACCTGAGCAGCAAGACTGCTCCATGGCTATAGCTATGCTGGCTCTTCTTGAAGTGATGAGTGTTAAGGAGTCATATTTTCTATAAATTACTCAAAACAAACACGAGAACTACACAGTTTATCAACAATGCTTCTTCAACCTCTCTATCCATAGTAAACACAAAGAGTAAAACAGTATTAGTATAATTAAGTGAGTAAAAATTTACCAAGAATAAAAACATCAGAAACCTTAATTTCACGATCTTTTGAAGCAAGGAACTGTGTAGAACCAAAAGGAAACCATCCTATTTAATTCAGGTATAATATTTAAAACTTTCAAAAATTGTTATTTCTTACTTTCACTTATGTTTCCTGAAAAATTTCAGCAGCATGTCAGAGCAGTCAGCTGAATGCAAAGGAAATCCAGTATCATACACTGCAGCAGGTTCCCTTCAAACCTGCCAGAATATCCCCAGTTCATGAGCTTTTGTCTGTCTGTTACACTTGCCTCCAAGATGAGTGTATGATCATAACCTAATTTTTCCAGCAGACTTATGTCTCATACATTGTGAGGGTTAGAAAAGGGAATAAATTAGAAAAAAAAAGTCAGGGTTGTAGCAGCAACCATAAATTTGGCATTTTCTGACTTCTGGACTATACAACCTCAATTTTTCTTCCTCCTTTCTATTTTTTTTTTTTTTTTTTAATAAAACAGTGGGAGGGTGGCCAAGTATTCCTACTTCAGAGAAGTGTTTGATGTTAGACTTTATGTCCTACTTCTGAGCTGTTTTGTGCTTGATGACATTTATGTTCTGTAAAGTATTATTAATGAAAGGCAGTAAACTACTGTTATTAAGGATCAGCATTCAACACCAACATATCTAAAAGTGAAGTGATAATCAGAGTTCCATAAAGACACAGATAAGATGATAACTTGTGAAGTTTTTCCTAATAGATAGTTTTGCAACAACTTCTTGAAAAAGGAATTCCCATGTACAAACCAATAATTCCAAACCCTTCTTCATCAGCAAAAAAAAAAAAAAAAAGATAACATGAAAATCAAGGAACGTACTAATTAACTTTTTCATATTAAGCCTCACTTTTTCAAACATTGAAAATCTTTTTTTACTGCTGAAAATAACCTGTGGTGCCTAATTAGTCATGAACTGAATATTTGCTCTGAAACATTTTTTAATTAAATTCCATACTTCATGCAAAATCTAGCTTCTAGAAAGCTTTCATAAGGTCAAACTCAGAGCATGAAATATATAATGCTTTAAGAAACACCTGCCAGTTTCCAGCAACCTCCAGAAAAGTCGTAAGTTTCACAACTCTTCTGCTGTTTAGCCAAAGATTGGAGAAGTATGATTTGCAATCACCTGTTGTGAAGAATGAGCTGTAAGTGAAATCATCCCTCAGAGTACACAAGGTCATGCAGCCTCCTCTGCAATCCTGCAGATAGAATATCAGGGTGGGCTGGGAGCAGTTTGCAGGAATCTTTTTTTTATTTTATTTTCATGAGTGAAAATTTACACAGATATTTTCAGAGACAAATAAAACTTCCACCAGACTAGTTACATCTTAAATCAGAAGTCTGACCTTTAAAGACATGAAGCGCTTGATGCTCCCTAAGCTACCTACATGAACACAGCCTTTTAAGGCTTAATTTAGTGCTCAAAAATCTTGTAAATATTATCCTGTCATGTCACTATTCGCAAGGCAAATTTTAGTAGGAAACAAATTGTGTTGGCCTTCTACTGTACGGAAGAGTCCCGGTGAAAACCAAGCTTGTAAAGTGAACTGCAGCTTTCCTCTCCCTGATGAAATACAAACACCCTCCCTCCACAGCAGTGCTTTCAAAGAAGACACAAGAATTTAGTATCTGCCAGTGACCTCTGGCAACTGGGTTACAGAACAGGCCAGAAGCTATTGAGAAAACACAAAGTACAAAAACATACACCTTATTCACTTACACAACCAGGATAAAAATATAACAGGGAGGTTTGATTATTCAGTAAAGTTCTTCAGTGATCGTGAAAAGCTTGGGGATTTCTCAAGAATATATGAAAAAATATGGAATTATGTACAATGTTCCAACCTTTCCTAACCTTTGTGGTTAAGCCCAATTTTAAAAACTGAAGAAAATGATAGTGAAAAAACTAAATTACCAATTATTTCCTAAAAATAGTACTATAATAAAAGAACCTTGTAAAGAAGAACACAAGTAGCGTCCTTTTAAAATGAAAGCTTTGGAACTTCTTTTTTTCCTACGGCAAAAACAAAATGGGGAGACTTGTGCTGGTGGGACAGCTTGTTCTGGTGAAAAATAATGCTGAAAATACAATCTTCCAATGGCAGCTCTTGACACAGTGTTGTTTGTGATTCAAGTTCAATAAGATAAATACAACTTTTTTAAAAACTGAAAATTACATAGTAGAGTAGATGCATAAATAGAAAACTTCTGACCAACCTAACTCTTTATAAACTTGGTTATGACAAAACAATCTGCAAAGCAGGGCAAGTTCTTAAATTATGCCTAACAGAAACAGCAAAGCTCTGTGGATTAGGATTTCTCTTGAGTGGTATTAGTATTTTTTGAGAGGTATCTGCTGCTAAGTTAACCTATACCTTACAAATGCACAGGACACAATTCAGGAAAATTATTTTAAATGGCAGAAATTTTAAATTACAGCTTCTCATAACATACCTTTCTAGCCTGCATATCAAAAGAAGTAATAAAAGTTTAGTACTATACTAATAGGTTGGCAAGAAAACAGGAAAAGAATATAATTTTAAAAAATTCATTTCAGGCTTTGTCTTCAGAAGTAGGAAAGACAAAAATCCAGTCACTGGAGACCTCCCAGCTTTTCTCACTGCACTACTGCATTCCATTCTTCCTGCCTGATGTGTTAGAATCAGTTGCTATGCAACCAAGCTATAAGCCTCAGCATTTAATAATTCTTCTGCTAATTGCAATAGAGAGACTTTGTCATAGCACTGAATTCCTCCTGTAGAGGATCTACAACCAATAATAACAAACTTGAAAAAAGCATTTTTATTCAACATACCCAGGATCAGCTATTACAAAGGTATTGACTAATTCTATAAATTTATAGTCAGCTGAATTTTAATTACAATTATGATTAGATTATTTACTAGGTGTTCTACTGGCTTTATAGATGGGTTTGACATGCTTCCCACCCTTCCTTTCACCAAAGCCTTCTCTGACCTGGGAAACTAATGATAGTGTGCATGCTTCTGTTGATGCTGTGTTTTCACTTCATTTACAAATTGCTAAGTATTGAGAATTTAAAATCTCCAGATTTTCTTTCTATTTTATAGCTTTCCTACCTATACTGGGAAATAACTGAGCAACGGAAGGAGACCAACTGCGGCCCCTGCTGGTACCTGACACCCCTACAAACAGCAGAATCAACAGAGTGCAGAGGCACCAGAAAATTGCCCTGTGCAATTCTCTGAGAAATAAATAAGAACAAAAGGATATTGTAGGAATAATATTAGCAGAGAATATCTAGTGACAAAAGTATCACTGTAGCTAATAACAGTAAGTCCATTCTACACTTCAATTATGGCACTTAGAAGTCTCAAACTAGTTTGCCACTTCATGAAATACTTTGCAAGAAACAATTTTTCAGCTTTGCAAAGCTCAGTCAGCAGACCAGTGCCAGACCCTGAAACACTGCCCAGTGAAAATGCTTGTTTTATCTCCTTTAACACAGGTTGACACAGCACTTGAATATGACTTTAGAAAATGAGATTAGAGTATCTTAAGATTTCATTCATTTTGATTATTCCATGAATCAATTGCAGAAAAGAATCTTGGCTGCATCACTTGTAACTTCCCAAATGTCATAATTTAAAACTTGTACATATTGAAATTTATAAGAAGAAACAAACACACACCCGAGAGCTTTAGGAACAAAGCCAGTTCAGTTACAGAACATTCTGTACAGTGAGGAATATAAACACATACTGGCTTACATGTTTAGACACAGTTTAAGAACTAAGTCTTTGTTCTACAAGTTTATGCAAAGAAAAAAGATAAATATGTGATAAACAAACTGCCTGTGCTTCTATTAATCTGTCTCTGCAGAAAATACTATTTTATCTTGTCTAGTTCTACTCTTAATACCACTGAAACATGACTGTCCTCCCCCTTAATATTAACTAAAGGTATTAAAGCCTGTGTTTATGTTTGGAGCAGATTTTCATATCAAAACCACAGAAAGAGGGGGGTTTGTTTGCTTGTTTCTGACTAGGCATTAATGAAAACAGGCAAAAGAAGTAAGACTACATCAGAACCAACCCTCAGTGCTTTCAGAGCTTGTAGAAATTTAAAGATGTTAATCAAATCATTATTTTTCGTTTAACTACTGAAGCCACATTTAATATAAGGATATCCAGCTGCAATGAAGCATAACCTGCCAATACAAACATCATTTTAGAGCAGTTATTACTAACATGACCAGCACATCAGAAATTAAGTGCTCTATGACTCTCTAAGCAGCTCTTATTGAAACAAAAATAGAAAGAGTTACAGGACCTTCAAAGTTCTTTCCATCAATCTAGATACATCAAGGAAGTACTTACTAATTGTCATGGATTCTGGCACAGTGGCTGAAGGCAACATACTGCTTAAAGTATTCACTTGAGCTGGAGGACTGACTTCCACTCTAGTCACAAAAGTACAGGATAATCAATGTAAGAAAACAAAATCCTGAATTCAAAACTTAAGAAAAAAGCATTCCAGAAACTACAATTGTTATCCTATTCACTCACATTTAATCAAAATATGTTGAACAATCCTTTAATGTATCTTCTGGGAGTCTGATTTAAGAAGACACACAAAAATTCCAAATTAAAAGGCCATGGAGAATATAGTAAAAAAATAACATAAAAACCAACTTAAAACCTATTTTCAAAACCAGGAGGCCAACTCCATCTCTTATTTGACATCTCTGTGTGACTTCTTCCACATAATTAGGAAAAGTTCAGTACTTGAAACTGCAAAAAAGGAATTGTAGGTTTTTTGCATTTGTCTTTCCAAACATATGCAGAAGTACCCTGATGAGTAGTTGGTTTTCCAGTACTAAGTGCATTAGGTAACAATAAGTTGGCAGCTATAGGGTGAAGCTTTTTTCTTTCAAGAAAAACATATTTGGCACATACCTGTAAGGAAGATCAGATCTTCTTGGAACCAGTTCTACCGGATGAACAGCATGTTCATGCCCCTCTCCATTCTCCAAGTTATCTAAAGCAGAATGCACAAGCATTAACTTTCTTTGGGTTACAGTCCTCAAAAAAATAAAATAAAAACATAAATCCAGAGGTAAGGTAGTTACATTTTTAAACAGAAACACTCAACTTGCTATAGCTTTTAAACACTTCTAATTGTCTCCAAAATAGGCTTCTGCAAATTCACCCTAAATGCCAGCAGGATTGTCAAGCCTCTTAGGAACATAGCCATCATAAAAAAAAAAAAAAAGAGTATTGCACAATTCCTAAATTATATTTTATATGTACAGAGTTGCAAAGCTATGAGGAGACTTCTTCCTGAAGTCACTTTCACAAGCCCCTGGAGCTGAAACAACACATGGCACCTGATGCTCACTACGAATCTGGTTGTGACTTGCAGGAGAAGAATTTGTGGTTAGTCCCCAGCACATGAAACCTTGCAAAAACACCAGTGCTTTCTGTATTCCTAAGAGAGCACCATGGCTTCTCCTTACATCCCTGTACCAACCATCAGGAATCAGACAGATGAGATATTGTTTAAAAAGCATGAATAATGCGCATCTGTCCACAGATCTACAACTGTCGGCAGCAAAACATCCACATCACTGAGCCTGTCATTAAGGAAGCTCAGGCAGAAACAAACAAAAATCATATTTTATTGATGTATTCTGCATCTCACTATAAGGGCTACAAAGTTACTATAAGACAATCCTAAATAACACAAATTTTAAAAGCAGAAATTCTAGAAAATAAGTTAATGGGGAATAGAGTTATGTCAGAAAGTCTATGGAGGAAAAAATTTATTTTTGAAGTTGTAGAGTTTACTGAAGCTCAGTTCCTAAAATACATACTCCATTTTTGTTCCAAGCAACTGCATTTTGATGGAGGCTTTCTCATTTCTAGTTACATGGAGATATGATATGCCCTGACACATCCCTGGAGCACTGCAACAGATTAATACTGAAAACACGTATTAACATACAACACTATAAATTATGCTATTTCAAAAAAAAAAAAAAAGTTATTTATCAGTATTAAGACCTATATACCAAAATATTGGGTTAAACTATGTATTTTAGAGGAACTTATTAAGCATGTTTGAACAAAAATATCATGATATTAATGAGCTTGCCAGTTACTGGGCTGGACTGCCCTCAGAATAAGCTAATGCACATTCCTTCCAACATCATTCATCCAGCACAAGTGCAACTTCCAAAGTCAAGCAAACAAGTGTCAAAGGCAGCTTTCCATCTCAGCAAATTGTCAGTGTGGCTGAGGAGAGGGTGCCTGGATCCATGTGTATCCCTCTCCCTGACTGCCTTGGGTTGAACAACGGGCACTTAGTGCAGGCCTCCCCTACACCCCATCAGCTCCTCCCTGTTCAGAGAGGTGAGAGCAGGAGAGCAGGCAGCAGGGTCTGTGGGGTTTTCTCCTAGCACTGATGGACTGACTCCTTTCACCAGCCCAACGTTGTATCACTCTGACTTGCATGACAGACCACAAAGAGGGACAGAAGGAGGACAGAAAATATCTGTCCTGTGCCCAGCAGGGATCTGACTGGGCCTGTTAACCATCTCCAGTAGGCTGAGCATTGCATTCAAAACAGTTCTGAGATGAAGCAACATGAAACAAGGGGCTTTGGTACCTTCTTAGTAAGAGTAAGTCCCTGTGACAGTTATGCATACAGATGTACACCGATATATACAGACGTCCTCTTTGGTCATCTGCCTCCTGAACCAAGCCTTGGCTTGCACTCTTGATTTTTGATTTCAGATAAAAACCCCCAGCTCATGTTCCTGATGCCTCATGACATCTACTGACAGCAACTGTGAGTTCCCATTCCACACACCACACCCCATAAACAGGAATATTTCCTTGTATTCCAGATTTCAACCTGTGGATGTTCCCCAACAGTTTCTGTATTACATTTAAGAGACCACAATTCCACAAACTACTCAATGTTTTCTAAATCCATTCCTTCGTAAACTGAAAAATGTGGCAGCACAAGAAAAAATTTAAAATGTACTTTTTTTTTTTTTTGAACCACTGGCATTTCTTATGAGGTACATATTTTAAAATACAGCAGAGGGCAGTGCAGCATTATTTTATGATTCACATTTTTATCACTGAACTTACAGAACTGAATTACAGTTTTTCACAGGCCTTCAATCAACAACCCATTTAAACTCTTGGACATATAATGAGTATGAAAAAAGTATTAAATATTCTACAATGAAAATATTATTTGAATACCACTGAGAAGTTTTTAAATGGTCACTGAAATGAGTATACACAAAGTTCTGTAGAAGCAATGTTTTATGAACAGCTAGAAAAATATCAACAGGGTGAAGGGGAGGGCTGGTGGAATTTTTTTGTTTGTTTTTGGTACTAATACAGATACTGTAAAAGCACCAGGTCTTCTTTTCCATTCCCTTGACCACTTTTATTGCTTGCTTCAAATGGTTCACATCATCCTTGAAGCGCAGTACCCCTCACTGCATATAATACTGCAGCTGAGGCCACAACAGAGCCAATGGAGCCTGCATTTACAAATGACACTTTCATTTATGTACGGCTCTGTTAATTCGCTATCAGCTTGTAACCTGCAGAAAACTGAGTATACTAGCACATGAAAAATTAGATGTGAGCTGGCAACAGGTGCTCAGAGCTCAGAAAGCCAGTCTTAGAATAAATGATGTCTGAAGATCCCTTCCAACCCAAACCATTCTATGATTCCCATATCCTTTTCTGAGCAAGTATTTCCTAGTCAATCATTCCTTATCCTGTATTTCAAGTTAACAGCTTCTATTGAACTGCTTCCAGCTGCTCTCCAATCCGTCAAGATTAATTTGAATTCAAGTTCTCAAACATACTTGGAGCTTCTTGCAGCTTAGTGGAATCTACAAAACAGACATGGATACTTTCTATACAATTTTCCTAAACTTTAATAAAATACAAGACCACAGCTTAATCCCAGTGAAACTCTGTTTTATTTTGACAGTGATAAATCCTCCTTAACTAAATGACTACTCAGATGGAGAACTCTGACTCAGAACTAGAATAAATTTTAATTGAACTTTTTATCCCAGTTGTGCAGTATCTCCTATGTCTTTACAATCCCGTTATTTCTTACCATTGGCCTGAGTTAGAATAAAGGTTGCAGGAATTCTGTGAATTCAAATGCCCACCTGTCTGGGAGTAAGAGCCAACAGCACTGACAGGAAATAGAACATCTGAGTCATCATTCAGGACCTGCAGAGGAGTCCAACTGCATATCTGAGAATTGCATGTGACTATTTCATGAGGTCTATTTAGAACAAACAAACAAACAAAACAATCTATTTATACAGTCAGTATTAACGTTCATAATGCTTATATTTCTTTCAGAGACACCACTGCAAGAAAAATCTTTATTTCAATCTGCCTGCCAATTTCTTGGTCAGCCATACATTAATTCATTAAAGATCAGACATTCCAAAGTAGATGAGACAAGCAGTGCTTGCCTTGTTCTCTAAACAAATTTCTGTGTCAGAAAGAAAGATGGCATATTAGTATCTAAAATTATTCTTTCTCTCTCAGTTTTGTCCTGCCTTGTTTAACTATCTACTCTGATGTCACAAGCTTACTCTGTTTAAAATACACATTTTTACTGTGAAGCCAAAATAGAATTGTTATCATACTAAGAACAAAGAAATACCAAGCTGGCCAGAATTATAGCCTGGCTGTATCATGCAACAATTTTAACAACTGAGAACTTCAAGGAGAACAACAAGTCTGAAACCTCAAAATTTGGGATTTCAGTGAAACTTAGAAGAAAAATACCACCACTGCAGTGGCCCATATTGTTTAAGCAGGAAAAAGGGGGAAAAAAAGGGATTAAAAAAAAAAGGGGGGGAAAAAAGGTGAGGGAGGCGGGATAGGAACAAAAAGAGAAGATCTATAGTTCAGTTCAACACATCAATTTGCCAGTAGCCATGAAGGAAAGGGAGAGGTGGAGAGGAAGCACGGAAAGTTTACACCACTATCTCCTGCACTAATACTTACTTTCCAGAAGCTTCAGTTTCACCTTCTGTGCCTTTATTTCCTAATGTTTTTCCATACAGCTCATCCTCATCTGCATCTTCATCATCAATGCTCTTCACATCCAGTTTCTGGTATTCATACTCTCCATTCATGAATACTGAATTGCTCTTCCACGAATGGTTACTTTCACTCCCATTCAGATTTTTACCAAGAGTGCTCTCAGAAGAGGATAATGCAAGAACTGAAGATTTGTCTACACTCTCTTCTGAACTTTCTCCTGTAATCAGAGTCTTTGTGCCATCTCCCAAGTTTTGCTCATCTTCCTCTTCATCAAATGAGATAATATTAGTCACTCTCTTCTTCTTTTTTCGATCTTTTTTGCATTTCACATCTAGTAGGAATACAAAGTTTTACACAGTTTATAAAAGAGAAATAATATAAGAAACTTGTTTTTTCCTTAAAAGAGCTCATGTACTAAATTACTCTAGTTAAAAAAACACTTAGATCTACATGGCATTCATTATCTTTCCATACACATGAGCTTTTAAATCTCTAATTACCAGCTTTCTTTTATATGCCTTACATAATTCAGTTTTTAGAAGATATTTTGGAGATGCATTCATAACATGATTCAATTGAAACTGGAAAAAAAGTTCTATAAACTCATGAAATTAAATTTAAAATAATAAGTTAGCCTTCCCGTCACTTTCTCCCATGGACTACACCTAGTGTATAATGCAGAGCAGGTCTGCACAACAGAGAAAACACGAAGCACTTTAAGAGGAAAAACTAGAAAGACAAACTCACAACACGAACAAAATCCACAACCCAATCAAATAGTTTTGCCTGTACTCTAAAAATTGAACAGTCAGTTTTCAGCTAATTAGCTCTTGGTCTAGAAATACAATGAAATCTCTCTGATTGCACCAGATGTATTCAGTGACAGCACTTATTTTTAAACTATTACCTATTCTCACTGAATCTGATGTGCACATGAAGCTAAATGCAAAGTTGAAGCACTCTAAGAAACATCAGAAATTTACTCACCGAGACACCTCACACTGGGACTAAATTGCTTTGTTTAATTCAAGTCCAGCTGTTATATATCCACAAAACACACTAACATACTTTAAAGAAGCTGTTAAAACCCATTCTGGTTGCAAATAGAATTCCAACAAAGAACACAGACTTTAATGAAAACATCTGACTTGCTCTAACATTCCACATACAATTGCATTTGAACAAACTCAATTTTTTTTAAAGTGACATTTTATTGGAAGTTGTACCATTCATGTTGGGTATACACATGTACTGTACACATCAGTACACCACGCTGTGGAGTCATATGCACCATATGGTCAATTACTATCTTATTTCATCTTGCAAGCCTATTCTATACTAACAAAGTTATCCCAAGTCAAGTATCACCTACGATTTTAATCTCATTTAAGTGCTATACAACAAAAGCTTTACTATGAGTTTGTTTTAAAAACTGTCTTTTAAGACAAAGTCTGTTTTAAATGCCAATAAAAAACAGATTTATCTCAACTTCTATTCCAACCAGATTCACATGTGGAGTTTGTGCCTTTTTCTCAAAACCAAAACAATTTAATGCCTAAACTCAAAGCTTGTTTCTTAATTAAAAAGCACATAAATCTTCCTGCAGTTTTGTACTTTTACAAAGCAAAACAAACTTCTAACTCAACTTCCAGAAACAAAGATAATAAAATATTCCTTTGTTATTTTTGGAACAGAAACATATAATGAAAATCACATTTTGATGGACTGATTTCAAATTATAAGAGAGTAAGATTTTGGGTCTTTGTTAGTAACTAACATCATACAAGCTGGTTGTAACACTAAGACCTCTAAAGGTAAAGAGTGTATGAGTAAATTTTCATTTTAGCAATTATCTGCTTTGCAGAGGAATTCAGACTGTAAACACAGTCACTATTTGAAGATTACAAGCTAAGATTTGTATCTGATATATAACAACAGAGGTACATCAGTGTACGTGTGACTGGCAAGATGCCAAAAGAAAACATTAAAATGAAAAATCATTACATCACAAACTCCCAAGCATAATTTTATGAATAAGAAATTGAAATTCAGGTCACAAGCAAAGTACTACCAATAAAACAGTTTAGCCTCCCTCTCACAGTGATACAAGAATGCTGAAATACACAGTTACCATCCAGCATTCACACCCAGTATTTCCAATTTCATGCTTTTTACTTACACACTCAACTGCTTTGTATGTGTAGTGCATTTATTTTTAAGACTTCTGTTCTATAATAGTGCATTAAAAGTAAACTAAAAAGTTATTTAAACACACTTGAATATTTTCTAAGTTTCTGAACAGCACTAACATTGCATAAAAGCTTACCAGCATTTACATTCCTTGACAGAACAGGCAGCGGGTCAGAGTCCTGGTCGGGTTTTATGAGAATCGAGACCGCAGATGAGGCAGTGATCTCCCGGAGGAGGCTGCTGACACCCTGAGTGGACTCTTTCAATAAGGATGTTACATTTTGTGTGGATTCCTTTAACAAATCTGACACAGTGGGTGTGCATTTGCTCTGTCCATTTAAATCCTTATTATCAATGTTGATAGCAAAAAGAATGGAGTTCAGACCTTCAGATAAAAAAAGAGGGAAAAAGAGACCAAAAATGCACCATATACTTCACACAGAAGTTATGAACATAGAACCTAAGGATTAACGAAGCTATGACATGTAAAATATTTTTCCCAAAAATTTCCCACAGTTCCCAAGTCATGAAGTCTTATTCTCTCATGTGCCATTCATTCCTTTCTAGATTATGTTCAAGCTGATGCAATCAGTTCTGAATTCATCTTGATGGCTCTTCAGCTGCACATTAAATAATCAAAAAGTACTGTGAACTCATTTATTTATAATCTTTTATTTAAACCCATTTACTGCAACTTTAGTATTTGTTGGTTCCTATATTCTATTAGCAAAAATGCC
The DNA here is from genome assembly GCF_000691975.1 of Corvus brachyrhynchos. Lineage (NCBI taxonomy): Eukaryota > Metazoa > Chordata > Aves > Passeriformes > Corvidae > Corvus > Corvus brachyrhynchos. The sequence goes on from NW_008238321.1 coordinate 4,208,235, forward strand.
CATGAACCTTGTCTTGCAGAATGAAGCATGTGACCATGTATCTGAGAAAAGGGGTATAAAATAATACATCACTTCTGTGGCTGAACTCTAGGAAAGTAAATTATTTGTTACCATTCCTTATTCTTACTCTCCTTACCTGTATTTACCTGTAATTTGGATCTTACTATAAAATTCCATCATTACTCTTTTCTAGTCAGGAATAACCCACTTTGTTTTCTCTAAATTGCACTGGTTTTAAGTTAGCCTTGACTGCTGAAGAGTTAAAATATTTATGTGAAAGATTTTTTAATTGTAGGAAGGCCAGATCCAGGATTTTAACAATCCATCAATTCATAGCAATAAATTGGCATAATACCTTGACTATTCACCCTGGCTGTGCCTCTGACACACATGGTCCACATAAACAGTGTATTAGAGAAGTTCCTCACAACCAGAAACAGATGTAACATCCCAAAATGCAGTAGTTTTCCAAGAGCAGTAATGCTGAAGAAAAAGTCTTACCAGCTGCCATTGTAGGGATCATACTAGAACGTTCTTCATCCATCATAAAAGACCAGTCTTCATAGAAGACACTGTAATTTAAGGGAAAAAAAAAAAACATGCAGTCCTATACTAACATATATTTCACTTCTGAAAGACAAGAAAACTCTGAAGAATAAGTAGTAGTATCACAAAGGATTAAATCTTATGTCACAGTAACTCCCTGCAGTTCTGAAATTGATAACTGTTCAGCCAGTTCTATAGAAGACATGCTAAAGAGTATTTTTTTCTTTAGTTTTAGCTCTGCACTTTTTTAGGGGGAAAAAAACCCACTCAGATCCTGGAGGTTCACACTGCATTAGCAGTCACAGCATCTCTCTGTATCTACTGGTATAGATGTTTTATATAAGCTTAGAACACATGAACACAAACAAAAAGGTTCCCTTTATCTTGAGCAACCTGCTCTGGTGAAAGGGGTCCCTGCCCATGGCAGGAGGGTTGGACTACACAATCTTTAAGGGTCCCTTCTAACCCAAATTCTAATATTCTATTATTCTGTGACCTGTTTCAATACCCAAACCCACACCAATTACCCTAAATAGTTAGGGTATAGTAAACTGTGAATACAGATGTAAAAAAAACCCCACTTTTATCACTGTCAACACATAAATTTAGTTGTTCTAAGGTTGGTTCTTTCTAGTAGCAGAATGCTGTATTTTTACTATCAGCATTCAGGTAATTAAACAACAAAATATATAGCAAGAAAACCCTCAATCTATATATTAAATAATTTTGACAGATTCATTTACGAGTTTCCAAAACATATAATTGGGGATGTAAACTGATTCTGTAAATCCCATTTGAATTTGGGTAACATTTAAATCTCCAATATTCTGGAATAAAGCTTTTTAGAAATAGCATTACAATACAGTGTGCTGATAATCCTGATACTGTGCGAAGATTGCTACAAGCATGAGAGTAACTAGCGACATAACAATCCAAGCCACTAATTCCCTCACAATGGTTTTCAGACCTTCTTCTTTATTGTTCCATTTGTCTTTATTTGACTTCATCAAAATCTGTTTTGCAAGAAAGCTACAGATGACTGGAACAAACTAGAAATGAAAAGGAGGTACTAATGAACTCATTTCTGGCAATAATCTTATCCAGTAGATCCATTAATCAATGCAAATGGAAAAAATGCCTTTCTGCTGCATCCACTGGACTTGATCAAGTGGTTTGAGCAAGCTCAAGAGTTACTGATAAAAAAAAGGAAAACACCTCAAATTTTCATAAAGAAAAGGAGTTGAAGACGTATGAGAAAAAGGCAGGACTCAGTTTATGAACTTAAGTGCATTTTGCACTTCCAAAGTACATTAGGATTTCACAATGCCTAGTAAGTTATTCTCAGTAACTGTAACAAAAGGTTCACAAACCGCTGCCAAACCACTTCCCAGGGATCTGCAGCAGCAGCTCCCCGCTGCTGCACTGCTGGAGCTTTGCAATTGCAGGATGAGCATCTCCAAAAGGCAACAGGCAATTACCAGTGATGGATTGATCAGACAAGGCTACAATTGTGTACTATTTTAGTGGAATGAGAGAGGCACCTTAAAGCACGGTGTCGAGGCTGCAGTGAGCAAAACTGTTGAAAGAATAGGTAAGGGATTTAGGGAAGAGGTCACATGTTGATATAGGCACAAGCCACAATCTTAATGGCCCACAAAAATTTAAAAAAATGATGTTAAGTGACTTGACGAGCATAGCAATTAATACGGGGGACTACTACAGCTGTGGCTTTTGGTTGACTGCCTGGGGTTTCAGACAGTGCTTCATTTGTCAATACATTTCCTGCATTACAAAGGTATCAGACACAGTACCTGAGGCGATTCTTATCTGCAAGCAGCATATGAACATATCTTTCCAGGGAATGTTCATTCAATGCACAGCGCAGCCAAGCCCGGCCTCTGCCAATGTCTGTAGTGATGGCCCTCAGAGAGTAGAAGCGCTGCAGCTCGTGTTTGTTCAGGACTTCTTTCACATAATACCAGAACACTGGCTCTGAAATATAATAACAATAACAACAACAATAATTATAATAATAATTATGACAACTACCCCACTAAGAAAACCACTAAGTTCCTACCTGAATGCATTTACATGCAAACTTATAAAACAAACAGGTAACAATATAACTTTGAACAAAGGTGAATCATTTACCCTCTTCGTGCAACCCACCAGTTAAATAGGTTATTTATTCCTACAGAACTCGGGCTATTTAAGCACTTAGAATTTTTCACCTCATTGAAACAGCCACACAAATTAAAGGATTCAATCTGACACTTTTACATAGAATTCACATTTAAAAGCACATTTAAGCTAGTATTTTATCCACAGGTTCGTATGTTCAACTGGAAACATATTATGGAAAGGAAAAGATTTCTTTAGGACTCCATGTTACTGCAGATGTGAAATGTTAGAAGGTAGGTCCAAAGGAACAGGTAGCTCCATAATTTGGAGACATGCAAATGACAAATTCATGTTACTTTAGAAAACAGAAGTGTTGCATTTAAAAGGCAACAATATCTCTTTCCAGTGAAACACTTTCCTTGTGGTGTTCCCAAATACTGATAAAAACTGATCAGTGTCTTCATATAGTTCTGATTTAAAAAAAGAGAAATATGGTGAAGAGAAAAATAAAGGAATCTTCTTTAAATGTGGAGAAAGTAATAAAAACCAACCCAACCAATAAAAGCAATATAACTTTCTAAAATTACATCAATAATTAGAAGTTATGTCTGACCTATATAAAATATGGCATTTAAAGAACTGAGTAAGACAAGGTCAAGAATGAAAACACTGTTCTAAAAACTTAACAGCAGAGTTACACAACATTTATCCCTGCCAGAATTCAAAATAAATTTGCCACTATACATGATGCAACAGCAGGAAGTGCAGATTTCCTAACAGCAGCATTTCCAGAGAAACTTGGAATGCAAGTTAAACTAGACTAAGAGGCAACAGTCATTTTCACTGCTACTTCTACAACACACCAAGTGTAAAGTATCCTACCAACATCTGCAGTTTGGTGCAATGCTTAAAACTTCTACTAGAAATTATATCACTTGACTGAACATATGAACTACTTAAAATAGGATAGTTACAATTAGCAACTTACCTGTTTCAGTTTTGCTGGAGAAACCTGCTGCCTGTTTGATTGCTGCTGCTGTCAGTGCTAATCCCCGGCTCCTCCTCAGGCCATGCTGGAACACAGCTTCAAACTGAGCACACAGACAGGTCACCCTGCAAGAGAATTTTTAATGAACACATGTGAAAAGAACAGTCAACTATGTTTCTATAGAGCAACTTTATTCCAGATCTCTGAATAGGGAATGGAAAGTGAACCATTATCTTATAAGCAGCGAAAGATCCCTTCTATGCAGTAATTTCATTATTTGCAAGCAGTATAATCTGATTATACCCACAGTCTCATCATGACTGAAAGTTGAGGCACAGATTACATTCAGAAGAATTGGCAATCAATTTGAAAAATCACCCTCACCTGCTAGAGGGGCTGTTAGTCAAGTTATTTCAGTTTCAGATCACCTAGCTTTTGTGCAATGGAATTTTTTGAGCTTGTCAAATATTTTGTGCCATATATTTTATGTCGTTAAGATACAAATTCTAAGCATGTTAATCCTAGACTATTTTACCTGCTGTCAGAGTCTGAAGCAATTTCTTTTCTTCCTCCAAACCGTATTTGACACTGCAATAAACAGATTTTAGGAAATTTTAAGAACTTTTTGTTAGACTAAATAAATTCAGTTTTCTGAGGTATTTCTATATAAGAAACAAAGTCATATCAAAAAAGGAAGCAGCACAAAATAAAGCATTGGCAAATACAACCTGCAACCAAAAAGTGCTCCAGAGCATTATGTTACACTAATGGGCTACTCTTGCAGTTCAAATATATCCTTGCTAGCCAGAGCAACACACCTGCAGGTCCTTCAATAAATTGAAAACTGAGTGGAAATTACCACTTTTGAGTTTTAAATGTGCACCCACAAAACCAAACACTGCTCCTACCCAGCTCAGCGCTACAATAAAAAAAGAGCCGCTCTGTATAAAACATTTCACTGGCTTACTTCTGAGGCGTTCTTTTGCCTCCCAAGCTCTCCCCAATTGAATCCAGTCTATGAAATTCTACTTGCTGAACTTCCCGTTGACACAAATACAGACATACATATATACATCACATCTTTACATGTATTTTAACTATTCACTAAAAATCTCGTGCAAAGAAAAGAACCTGCTACTCTAAAACATAAACTAAATTGCACTTTGCAGTACACTGCAATTTAGTTCAGTCATATCAGGATTACAAGAACATATATTCCTAATATATACTCTACAGTATTATGTATATTTAAAATAGATCTATTACAAATATCACCTGTCCAGAACAAGAATTTTAAATAAATACTGTATAGTAGTTGTTTGCTAGCAGAAAAATGCTCAGTATTACTATGTGAAAGCCACAGTTTCTTCTTTGTTTCCTTTTCTTCTTTTTCCTTCTTTGTTAAAGAAAAGGAAAAAGACCAAAGACAGTCCCTTCTAGTAGTGACAACTCTGAGCAAGCCACTGCAGAAATGTGTGTTGGATTTCTCACCTGTTTAACTGCATCCAGTAGCCGTTCTAGAAGAAATTGTCTTTTGGTGTCATTGGTCTGTGAACCTGAAATCCAACAAAATCATATCATTTTAAAATAAATTGGTTTATAAATACACTTGGGCCAACACAAACTTCTTTCTTTTGGGCCCTGAAAACATTCTTCCCGTGCCAATTATTCCACTAAATTAACTAATGTATTTTCTCTAAGTAAAATGACACAGTGTAAACTATGCTTTGAGGTTTCAAGCAGCCTTTTCCTAACAGGCAGCAATACTGTTTCAAATATCATCTAAATTCTTATTTTAGTAATATTTTGAATATATATTTCAGCAGTATCAAATACAGCATAATTATTCAAGCTGATGCACAGCTGATGCCCTGAGCTTCTTTGCACAACTACCAGTGTCACAGTACTAGAAAAGAATGGAAAACAAGGAAGAGACAGCAGGAGTATCTTCTTACTGTCAAACAACCTCACTGCAGAAAGTTTTAAGTCAGGTGAACAGAGAGCAACTGTTAACAATAAATCCCTTAAAATTTAACTACCAGCATAGTTCTTCTGATTAACACCTATAAAATCTATTTTGTTACTATATAAGGAACTATGCAAGACAACCTCTAACTTCTCAAGCTATTTCAACAACAGCATAATACTCTGCTTGTTGCAATATCCTTTATAAACTCCCATGAATATGGTAAAATTTATCTTTTAGATAACCGGCATTTCCTCTGTAATTTCTTTATTCTGAGCTTAAGTTCAACACATCCATCAGAAACCTCAGTGACATCTCTGGAGTTAAGGTCATTCTATTCTCCTTTCTCTCTCAAAGAACATACAACCAATGTACATATGGACTGAAAGCCAATTATCCAAACTCTGCACAAGCAAATTCCTCCTGACACTGAAAATCAAACATCACACACTAAGCCCTGTAGTAAAGACAGATGACATCAAAGATATGTGCTTCCTCTTGCTATCTGGCAGTATGAGGTCCAAATCCCAGAATTTCCTATCTTCATAATCCCATTCAAAACAGTTTGCTCTTAAACCAGCAGGACCAGACAGAATTTGTCTGGTTGAAATGATTCTGCCTTTGTTTAAGTATATATACTCATATAATCTACAAATACACATTATACCGATACAGTGTTTTATATACATTCATCTCTAAATATATTAATATAATTCACATTCCATATAGTTTCATGTAGTCATTTAATAGAAGAAAACCCCCACAGTATGCCAGAATAATGAAAACAAGAGGAAAAACATGCATAGTTGCTAACTAAGCTTCACAATGCTGATTTTGCTGATTACAGTGCGTTTTCAAGAAGTTGTGCTTCCCATTTTGAACTCTGACTCAAACTGTGCAGACATGTGATGTGTGAGGTCTGGGACTGTTAGTCAAGCACTCCAGTGCACACAAACAATGTTCAGTGCCAGTCCAGGACTCTAGGAACAAACCCCACACCAAATGAGTTTTAACTTCCTAACAACTATGCCAGTTATGCCAGTGTGAAGATAAGGCTAAATTCATATAATCCCTACCATTCCACTTTGTGCTGCTTCAGAGATTGCAATTTATTAAAGTATTTTCAATGTTCTTACTACACATACATTGCCAAAATGGAGATGTATACATGACTATGTATCCATATGCTTTATAATAAATCACATAACTGTAAAATAAGGAAAACAATCCCAACTTTTAGTGCAAGCCCTCGGATGTTCAGTGACACTGAATATACACAACTCTGCAGATTTTCTCTGTTGTTTCAAAACTCATTACCCTTACAGTCTTATACTACCCACATACCTACAAGAAGAGGTATAACACAGTATTGCTCTTCATATTGATAGCTTGAGATAACATCAGAACAAATGCATGCAATTAATAATTTCATGACCAGACAAACATCTATCAAATGAAAAGATTAGTAGGTGGGAAGGCCAAGTTTGTCTTCCAAATGCAATACATGTTAAGTTTTTAAATTCACATCTCTTTTTATCTGTTTGGTAACAGAAATGGTTTGCAACTAGATTCCAAACTGTGATCAATACTAGAAAATGCTTAAATACAGAATACCTACAGATGTTCACTATACCAACTGATGTTCTAAGCCACTAAAGCACATGATACCAAACAACCTTAACTGTACCCAGACTGAGTGCAATGTGTATTTTCTCTTCATTTTACTTGTAAATTAGCACTACTAACAATCACAACTGCAGGAGATTACAACCAATAATTTCTGAAGCAGTTCAGATCACCCTCACCATTAACAGGGCTATAAGGCCATCTCTAATGAGGGCTGGGCTGAGGTTTCTTTTCAATGAACATCTAAAATTGCTCGACTGCTGTTGCTTAACACAAATTTTACAGGAGAAGAAAAAGAACATTCACAAAGTCTAACTTTTTTTTTTAACTGAAAGATTAAGTTGTGTCTCTTTTCATGCTGAGGGTGTATTTTTCTTTGTAACAAGCCTAGAAAATATGGTATATTTAGTGATGGTTTTGTTTCAAGGAGGTGGAAGGTAAAAATAAATCTCTACTAACTCCAAATTTAACTAACTACTAAATTTAGTTCTTTCACATCTTCATTTTCTAAACTAAGTCTTTATGGAAAAAAAAGCGCATTTTTTCAGATAAGAGCACAAATTAAGGGTGATCTACTCCAGCTGATGTAAAGACTAACAGTGTATTACAAACTGACTAAAATAACCTTTTTGTTATTCAGAACAGCAGTAAAAACTGCAGCAACACACATACAAATACAAAACATAGAATGCATAAAAACAGCGTTACTCAGAAAAAGGCTGTATTTAGACTATTGCAATAAAAAAGGAAGTTCATACATGACTCTAAAAATAATTGTGAAAACATAAGTATAAGGTTGCAAAAACTAAGAAACTTAAAGGGACTCCTCCCACCATCTACTCAGCCAAAAAGGGTTTAAAATAGGCTCAGGTACTGCACCTGCCTCTGTGACCCTCCTCATTTTCTGTTGCTCAAGGTCATGCTTTCCTATTTTTAAAACAAACTTCTCTCCATACCCTGACACAAACATCCACACCTCCAGCAGCAGCAAACTGACGTGTAAGTAAAGGAAAGCAGGATTTTCATCCAGTTATTCCTAGGTAAAGCTCTCTTCAGCACTACACGCAGCATATAAGTAAAATAAATAAATCTCATATTGCTCTTATATAACTTGCGTTTATGTCCTGAATGCAAAATTTCAGACTGCAATCCCTTTTGCTTGCTCTAGTACACATTCTGAGGGTGCAAGTTTAAGATAAAACAAACACAGACCTAATTTAAATGCTACCTTATACTACTTTATTATGATTCTATGCCTCAGCCCCACCATGAGTTGCATTTTTTAGTTTTTGAAACTGTCATTAAACAAATGGCAACACCCCCAATTACTGACAAGCACATAAATCTTGTTTCCTTGTATTACTTGCCTTTAAAATTAGCCTATTCAGCACTGTACAATAAAATATGAGCATGTAATTAGTAAGTAGCATTAGTAATATTAAGGTAATGCTTACATCAACAGGAAATTACCTGCACATCCACTAGAAATACACGGTAGCTAAAGAAAATAAACATTAAACATACTAATAGCCATTAAGAAAATAAGTTCTTCCATCTGTATTTTAAGAACAGCTCTGTACTTAAAAGGGCTAAAACTGGGCATAGAAATAAGTGCAGACAGTGCTGTTACAGGCACTTAAAGAAGGATATGGTTAAAACTGATGAGATGTTAACATGAGCCATCTCCCTTATCTGAAACAAGCATGATAATGACAGATATTTCTCTGTTCTGATCAGTTTGACTTATATTATTCTAGAAAAATACTGTACAGCATTGTATAACAGTCATGTTTGGCAAAGTACAACATTAGTGGGGTTTTTTGTTATCTTGCAAAATTGTTGGAAAAACCTTGTAATTCTTGGTAGGGGCTATACATGAGTGGTTACCATGCAATTGAACACTACTGTTAATGTCACCCTAGGTATTACCCTGTTTTAACTAATTAAATGTTTCTCTTCTCATAAACATGTATCTCTTCATCGTCTTAAAAAAAAAAAAAAGACTAAAGGTAATAAAAATAAGTACACAAGGAAGCTTTAGGCCACATGCAGTGTTACCTTGCATTTTGAGTGACAGAATCCAAATAGAGCTCTCAAAGATTAGTCTCCTAGGAAGATTTAGGCTCTAATTTGCATTAATTTGCACACGGCTAGTCCCAGTCTGAATTCATCATTGAAGGGCTGAGGTTTTCCATATGAAAATGATGACTCTTACAAATTTTGTAATTAGGATTTAGTTTATATTGTGTCAAGATCTGAAACACATGAGGAACTTTCTTTTCCCATGCTTTGAAAGATTTCACTGTTACTTGCATTTTTCACAATAGGTTTCCCCACAATAATCTTCTTTTTTGCCTCATCTCTTCCAAAAAAATCTTCTATTTTCTTCCCTCCATAAAGGTGAGAACAAAACAAAGAAAAATACAAGTGAAGTGGTTTTATTTTTCAATTCACTTTCAGAAATGACTGCTCTCCATAAACATGTAGCATTTAGTTACTCCAGTTAAGTCCTCAGTTTTTTTTTCTTACTCCCTTTGGCAACAAAGATCAACATGTATTAAATCAGGGTGGGAGATCAATGCGTGATCCAATTCTCAGGTGCAGAGCGTTGTCTGCAACTTCCACTGCTGAAGCTGTACAGAAAGACCCATCAAAGTTTTTACTAAAGCACCCCCATTCTCAAAAAGCCCCAAACAAACCCTTGCCAATGTGTTTTAATCCATATTAAGTATGACTTATCCTTTACCTCTACAAGAAAAGTCTAAAGATTTTCTTTCTCTATCCTAACAAATAACTCTCCATGCCAGCCCGTTCAAGTGGATCTGCTTCCTCCAGTCCTGTAGTTTATAGGTCACAATTCTCATGCAAAGCTTTAAGTATTTCCTTGACAAACACTTCAGAAAGCTCAGGATTAAACACACATTTACCCTCAGGATTTAGCACATCCCCGCACCACTTCCCTCTAACACAGAAATTACCGCATCCAAACAGACACATCCTCACCGGGACTCAGTTAGGGACACAGCAACAGGGACCCTTTTTCCTCAAGTCGTGGTTCTCACCTCTCCCACCGACTGCATGCTCCTGAGTTCATGTTTTTAAATTTTTTCAATTCTTATTTTCTCCTGGTCATTTATTTCCTCCGGACTATTTCCTATGATTTTGCACAGCTGAGACAACACAGATGCCCGAGCCCAGCATCACTTGTGCTGTGAGCCAGTGCCACGCTCAAGGGTAGAATAGAGGATTTAAAACGGGGTAAAACACCACTTCGGGGGGACTTGGGGAGCCGGAATAAGGAACGGGGTGTGGTTGTAAGAGACCCAAATGTTCCGTGCCTCAGCGAGAAGCGGGGGGGGCGGGGGGACAAGGGCAGGGCCACTCCCGCTCGGGCCCCCGGGCACGCCCT
>NW_008238321.1:4219028-4233990 GCF_000691975.1 Corvus brachyrhynchos
CTCAGCGCGCCCCGGCGCGGAGCCGCCCGGCCCCGGAGCTGTCGCAGCTGCTGCGCGCCCGGAGCCCCCCCGGCACAGGCATCCTGCGGGACACGGACGGCACACCGGGAAAGGAAGGGTGAGCAAAGTGGAGATAAAGTGTCCTCTGCTGTCGCATGTGCTGTGCAAGGTGAAAGCTCGGAAAGGGTCATTAAATAAAAACAAAAACCAAAGTGATGATAATTTAATAGGTCTCTAAGCCTATCTGAGAGGTGTTGGCTCTGTGTGGCCAAAACCATGCAGACCACCTAACTCCCAACTGGCCCCAAACTTTGTGTCAGCCTCTTAAAGATGCTGTAACTGTAATCATTCGTAGATTTTGTGCAGTAAAATGTTTTAATTCATCATTCATGCAGGAATCTGAAGTAGAAAGTTAGCTGCAAATAAAGACGATTGTTGTTTCGGTTGCTTGTGTGATTGTTTCTTCTGTTGTTGCAGTTTTCCAGGAATAAAATTGTAGCCTAATATTAGGAAAGCAACATTAATGCTTGGAAGTCAAGGTGACAGAAGTGTATTTCTAATTTTAGGCCACAGAGTAGTCTAGCATGACTAATCACCCATGCTTGTAAATATAATAATGGTAAGTAAAGAAATGAGTAAAAGAGAAATAAATCTCAGTCTGAAAACACTTAGCACTGAAAGGAAAGCTTGTACCACTAGGAAATACACAGGATTGCAGGGATTGCAGTGAAGGCCAGGAGCTGGACTTCAGTGATCCTTGAGGGTTTCTTCCAACTCAGGATATTCTGTGATTCTATGATCTGTGCTCCCCAGCACCACAACCTCTCTAAGGGTGACCCAGTGATACCTGCTGCTGGGGCTTCCATACTGTACAAGGTATCCATCTTTAGAACATTCCTATTTCAAGTGTTGAAATTATTCTTTTCAAGACTGGGCATGTATTGTGGGTCTTCATATCTGCCTCTTGTAACAGTCCTTGTGTACCATCAAGTAATTTTTGGCACAAGATCTGAGTCTAACATAAACATATTGTTTATTTTGTATATATCTGGTGTGAGTAGATACATCCTCTAAAGGCAGATAAAGCTGTCCTGTGTAAGGACTTTCAGAAATTAAAAATTCCAGTAACTAGTTGAGTGCTTGAGAATAATGTAGAAATGCTTGACTAATGAAATACTATAATTAGAAATAATATAACAATATTAATCAAAGCATGATGGGAGATCGGTAAGGATGACATGCTGCCTTCTCCACTGACTGCAAGTATTAAGGTTAACAGCTATACTGGAATAACTCATTTATTATTACTCAGTACAAATACACTTCTCTCCCAGTCATCCAACACCCAGAACGTAGTTGTAATAATCAAAAGATTTGGTGGTAACTAGAACAGTAGCTCGTTCTTCAGTAGCTGGTAATGGAAATGAAGTTTCACAGCCAGTCTGAGGTTTTACCAAGCCACAGTCACTGCAAGTGCATTCTTCCACTGAATACATTAATGTTTCACTTGGAATTGTGTGTCTAATTTCTTCTGTATTCACACTGCTTTCAGTATTATCCTTGAGACTATTATTCGGCTCCGCAGAGGAGTCTGTAAATATACAGAAGTTAATTTAGTACATACATCATGCTATACCAAACAAAGATCTATTAAAGATCCAAATTTCATTATGGTGCAACTATGTTCTAACCTTAGTGAAAGTTTTAAGATATAGTGAAAGTTTTAAGGTGTAGTTACAGATGATAATCTTTTGTTCTATGACAATACAACTGCTATAATTCAGAATAAGCATTGAAGTAATCCAACACATTTTCTCACCAATTGTTATTTATTGTCTGAACACTCACAAATATAGTATTTGTAAAATGGAAAAAAAACGTACTTTTTTTCACCTTCACAAAATATACCACATATGCTTCTCACAGACTACAATATTAAATAAAATTATTTAAAGTCTTATTAAATGAAAAGCTAATATTAAATGTGTATCCTCTGCCTGGGTAGAATTCCTCTTGCATTCAATGAGAAAAGGGTGAAACCCTTACAAAGATTTTGCTTTTGAGGATTAATAAATGATTTCTCAAACAGCAGCAAGTAAGCCAGGTAGGAACAACAGGTATGAACAAGCCTGACTGGATCCAGAACCAACAAAGAGAGATTGGTGCTTTTGCAAGTCACCATCAGGATAGTTATTCCCTAATAACTATGATAACTTCATGGAGACTATTTGAGGAATACCAAACAATCCAACAAAGACAGTCATCAGAATCTGGAATATAAATTATATGCAAGTTTTTACATGGTAAGAGTAGCTAAAATGTACAAGGATCTAAGATTATTTGTTGAATAATCTTATTTATTCACCTGTGTTTTCCAGTTTTTCTTTTAGTTGCTTTAGGTGCTTCCATTTAAACAAGACCATTAAGGTGAACAGAGTGAGTATTAAAATCACACCTAAGCCCAAACAAATCCAAAGAATTCCACTGGAATCGGTACCTTGTGAAATAAAAGAGATGCATTACATTAATCATAAGCAATAACTAATGTACAGAAAACACCCAACACATAAAACTTGAATATAAAATACAACATGAAGATGCCCAGCACAGCCAGAGTATTGCAGAAATCTACTTACTCTTCTCACAGTAGTTTTCACATGAGGGTGGTGGTGCACTGGAACACCGGAGGTGACAAGGAGTACAAGAGAGCAGCAAATTATCAAAGTATTCATTTTTGGGGCACTGTGACATCAGGGGCAGTAATTATGGAACTACAAAGCCACAGAAAGTGTAAAAGAGCAAGGATCATCTACAAAGGACTTCTCAGTTCTCAGTTTGAGCAGCTCTAAGAACAGTTAGCAGTAATAATGGACTTCCATCACAGCTCCACTACATGGGATCATGTTACAGAAAAAGGACATAACTCTGAGGTCCCCAAGGAATTGCTGTTCCTTTTTTGGCAATTCACAATTGTAGAAAAACTGAGCAGCTGCACCGAGATAATTTTCAATGTAAATTTTGTCTGAAACAGAAAATGGTTATTTTTAGAAGACATTTCTGGAGCAGGTGCTAAATACTACAAACTGTAGAAAAGAAAGATCTTCAAACAGGAGTTCATAATAATTGTTCTTGTCTCTAAAACTTCATGGGTTTTTTTCATGGTGATTGCTTCTCAATTCCAAATTAGCCTCATTTATCATCTATTAGGGTTTGGTTAGCCTTTTTGCTTAGTTCATTTTGGGGGTTTTAACTACTTTTTTGCTTATAACCATATTTCTATGAGAAATTTAATAAGATTACATTCTAATAATGAAAGAAGAGCTATATTAATATTTTACAATTTTGATTCAAAACATTATCTGCATTTTTCACTTATTTTTCCATAATACAGAACTGTCACTGGGCTAAAACTGCAGTATTCATCTTGGAAAAATAGGTTTATAGGACATCTCCTTCCCAGCCAGGTAGATGTATACATAGTGAATGTAACATTTCTGAAAATGTATTTGGTTTCCTCACAGGAAAAATAAAAATCTTTGACTACAGATTGTCACAATGAAAACAGTTTACACATCTAACTTATATCTTGATGTTTTATTCTAATAGAATTTATTTTAAATACAAAGTTAACCAGTAATTTTTAGCAAGTAGCAATAACTGCCTCTATCCAGTATCACTGCCACAGACAGATCAGAATTACAGGCTCTCTATCATATTTAAGTTAATTGCCTTTTTGACAACAGAAATATAAAAGAAAAACATTGTGTAAGGAGCTGTAATTTCATACCACATTACTATCTGTGAGACTTATTTTCCCACAAAATGCACCATGTGGGAATACACAAACTGTTTTTAGTGGAGCAGTCTAACAGATCTGTATTCTAGTCTCTATCAGATGGGAATGCTTACTGTGGCTTCTGAACTTGTTTCTATGGGCCAGGTGCACAGCTGAAGGCTTTCTATCACAGGCTTTTCTCCCTCTTCAAGATTAGTGGATAAATAGGAATTGATGAAATCTGATTAAGGTGTGACAGAAGAAAATAAGGGTAGAGACTGTGGGTTATGCCAAAAGTATCACTAGGAAGTCAGTGCTGGTGCTGAAGTCATAAAACTGTTTGTGACTTGCTCCATACGTTCATAGTCTGGGGGAAGAAGCCTCAGTTATGGCTGCAATATCATCCATGTTTCTGATGAAGCACCATTTGGTACTTTATGTACAGAGTCATTTCAGGTTTTGCTTTTAAGGTTCTCTTTAGCCTTTTCAATCATGGAGAGGACAATCACATTCTCAACAGTGATCTCAAGAAAGCAGAGACTCATGAAAGTATATTCATGGTATCCACAGGTACAGTCAGTGAATTTCAGGACAGACAAGCTGGATCCAATTCTTTAAGCTTTTATCCATTGACTTCAGTGAAAGATCCCAGCCTTTGCTGCACTTCTGGATTACTTTTTCATGGGTGCAACACCCTACATTTGTCTTTGTTGGACTTTGTTATGCACTCCTGCTCTACTTGTTACTGTGATGTATCCTGCAACTGATACTTACTTGATATGATATTGGTACTACTCATAAAAACTGTAAAGGGACTTAATAAGAGAAATGTTGATTTAAAAGCAAGGAAATATGCCTATGTATGGAGGTCACCAAATATGTGGTTAGATTATATACAGAAAAGCTGATTAAATGTCTTGGTGTTAGTGAAAGAGATGGTCCTGCTCTTCACTCTGTGTACTCTGAAGCACGAGAAAGGGCTGGAGGGCTTACCTGACCACATGGCAAGCAGCTTTAATTCATTAATCCAGTCAGTTAATGGAGTTTTACTTCCTAGGGCCTGGAAAAAAGGCCAGAAACAAAACAGAAAAGAAAAAAAGATAAACAGCTGATTACCTACTGGGGATGTGAAACTTAAGTCCACCACAGGAATCCCCATTTGATGAACCAATGTCTTCATTTGAAAAGTCCTGTCAAACTCTAAGTACAGTAGAAATTAATTTATGCCTAATTATTTGAGATTGTATATATGGGATCATAAGATATTGTGGCAGAAATGCTTTCCCTCCCAGTTGGCCAGAAACAGTTTTCCTGTGTGGCTGGTTAGAGTTCAAACATATTTCTCGTGAGACACAAAGTAAATACAAAGTAGTCTCATATTTTCAATCAAACCCTAGGAAACTTCCCCCCAGGTAAAAGGCACAATGCAGTTCATTTCATCGGAGCGCTGGAGAATGATGCTATCTCTTGCAGCAGTAATTCTCCTTCTACAGTTGGACTACTGTTTCCTAAAGCTTACAGCCTTTAAGGATAAACTAATTTTTTTGATAGATGTGCCTCAAAACACAAATCCTTGATTATTAAGCAATACATTTTTCACACATTGGAAACTGGGGAGCAATGACAGTAAAGGGTCTCTAATGTCTCATTCCTTTAAGCAACCACCATACAAGTCCCAGGCCTTTTCCCTTAGCTATATACAGTGCCAGTGATCTATGTAATGAAAAAACACAAGCAGCAAATGGTTTAAAAAACCATGAGGAATTACAGTTGTCATGGCCTGTTGCCACTGTTTTTTGCACATCCTAACGTTCAAAAGTTCCTCTCCTCAAGGGTGTGAAAGCAAGACTGTAATCAATAGATCTTGATAAGCAGTAGTTCCCACTGACGGATCTAAAGCACACATTATTTCAAAATCTATGTCCAGGAGTAAGGAAGACATTTTCTAGCTTAACAAGGTTCTTGTGCAACCTTCATTTTTGAGTAATTTTGATAGAAGGAAGTAAATATTAAAAAAAAAAAACCAAACAAACAACCCTTTAAGAACTTTTTTGGGAGAAGTGTATGATATCAAGTGGCTTTAATATGAGATGTTTTATACCTGAATTAAGAAGCTGTTTATAAAGTAAAATATTGTATTCAGCCAACGAATGAAACAAAACCCAGAAGCATTAAGAATAAATACATTATTAAGTGACATTATAAAAAGGATACTGTTACTTAGAAACTGTAGTTATGTTAATAATTGATCCATTGCCTTGTATAATACACATTAAATCCTCTAAGCAGAACACTGTTTTATGTAGACTGTGCAAACACACCAAAAAAAATGAGATGACTGGAATGATGGTTCTCCTACAGTGATATTTACCTTTAGGGAATAATAAATATATGGCTTTACCAGTAAAGTTACATTTCAGCTATTTTTCAGTTATGGGATTTACAGAGTTTTCACTGGCTTTCCAAATAGTTATGTGTTGATGCTATTAAATGCTCTCTTCTTGTCATTTGATTTTGCTTCAAAAGGCAGAAATTAGCAGAGTTGTACAAAATAAGAAATTATTTATCAACTACAATAATCATTTAACTGTAAATCATTAAGTATTGCCAGGGAGGTATTTCTGCAGTTATATTACTGTAACTGAAGTTCAAAAACTTCCCAAGATATCCTCTAAGAATAATTCAGACAAGTTAAGTTGGCCTGCTGGAGTTGGCATCATTACAGAGAACAATGGGAAAGAAATGCAAGAAGAGAAGTATCAACAGCAGAAACAACAGGAAGGAAAAAAAGAAAAGGAAAACCAATTCTCAGATTTGTTTCTAAAATGTTTCTGTCTGACTCAGGAGTGACACCTGGAGACAATTTATAAAGAACAGTATGAACTGTGTTTCTTTGCTCTCCTAATGTGATTGTCAACCACTGACAACTCTCTGAACTTCAAATCTACATTGGGAAGCAGTAAAACATCTGTTTGTTGTTTAGAAGAATGGTTTAAACACACTGTCAGTTCTAGTAGGGTATCAAATTGCTGAACAGGATTTCAAGAAATCAAATCATTTTTACTGGTGAAGGGAGTACAGGTGAAGGGAGTACAGCCCAGCACAGACCAGGAGGTGGTTCTTTGGAGTTGTACACATACACACACGTTTCAGACTTACAGCCTTCTCCCATGCGAGCAGAACACCTCCAGTTCCATGCTGCTCTGGCAGAATATGGGCACACTAAGCACTGAACATCCAGCCAGAGCATTTCCCTGCCATGAACCCAAATTTGACTGTTGGTTTCCTTAAACATCTGGAGAAACCAAAGACTTCCAGAAATCCTAGTCAGTTCTTATTTCTAACATGTTGAATTGATATTATGTGACAGAAATCAGTCACCTGGAAAAGGTAAGAAAAATTTTATCTTTCACTATTTAATTTGAAAAAAGCTGTTGTGAGTGTCTAAGCCAAAATAACAAAATGAAAACTCTGAATGGAAAATCAAAGTAAGTATTATCATCATGTCAATTATTAAACATAAAGATTGAAATTCATCTGTCACAGAACAATAACTTGAGGTCTATTTACCACACATAACTTCAGCAACAAAGTTTTGTTCTGGCACTGCTTCAGGGTTTCTCTGTTCGTGCTCATCCCAGCTTTTTTGCCTGACTGTACTTCAGAAATTCTGCTGGCATAATTACACAGCACTTAGCAAGAGAAAGAGGGTTTTCTGCTAGGACTGTAACGTTCCCTTCACAAACAACATTAGCGAGGCTGACAAAGGAATTCTTCTGGTTGTATAGTTGCTTCTACATTGATGGTTTTGTGCTAGCACAGCTCTTTTTTTCCCACTCACTAAGGCAACTGACCTACACTGTCAAATCTTATAGTACAGGCTTGATCTGAGTTCTGTCCAATTCTCTAAAGCTATTTACAGAATAAATTCCCCCCAAAAAGTCTCTTATAAATCACCTCACCTCAACAATCCTACGAATCTGTGAGATCGATGTACATACCAAAAAACCCCACTCTTTCTTCTCAGAAGTTATTGCACTTTAAGGAACAGCAGTTTTACAGAGAGTCATCTCCTAAAAAAGTGTTAAAACTTTCTGAAACAGTTATTTTCAGAAATCCACGTTTTGTGAAGCGCATGCTTTAACTGTACGGCTGGAAGGAGATAAGCTGTTCTAGGAATGGGGTACACACTGCTAGTAAATAACAAAATGGAGCTATTAAAGAGTTCATCATGTTCATTAACTTTTACAAGCTGCACAGAACAATGCTGCTCTTAGACAAAATATTGTTTAATGTCATTTGCACAGAGAGCAAAAACAAGAACAATGTGGATTTTGCCTGTTTGGTTCAGCACGTTTTAATTAGACCGCAGCTTTGAAAAGAGTGATGTTGCTGGTGCTACATCACGTATTTCCAAAATGGATTAAGGAGCAAAACAACAGAAGAGAAAAATGTTCCTTTAAAATAGTGATTAAAATAACAATGGTATAAACACAGTCAATTAAATGACAGACAGCTTCTGTATCCCCTACTGTATTCAAAGCTAACTTAGCTAGGAACCAGCTTATGGAACAGAGGAAGTGCATAGCCCAGGAAAGCAGTGCTAGTAGACTACAAACCCTTGGGGGAAAGAAGATACCTTTCATTTTTCTGACATTCCACATGTGCCAAAATAGTTATGTAACTACTAAGGGCAATGCATAAAACAGTAATCGAGCAAGCGAGTTTGGATTAAGCCAATGTTGTTAGAATGCCAGTGACATTTTTATGTTGGTACAATAGTTTTTACAGAATGCAAACATAATTTATTTCTAAATTTCTTAATGTAAGTACTTACATTTTTTGTTGGAAAAATAATCTCCTACATGCTACTATTTTAGTAGCTTTGCAGGTGGACAAAAACTAAAAATCATCAGTGGTGTAATTCCAACAGGAGTAATGAAGTTACAAGAAAAATAAATGTGCATGAACAACTATGAATGATGTGAAGTGTTTGGCATATGCTAAAGTCTAACAAGAATTTTTCTTCTGGTAATTTTAGCCGAATTCTCTAGCTATTCAGAGGTTTGAGTAGCACACATTCACTTTTTTCAAATTCTCATGTACAGCATCACAGTGCCAATGTGTGCTCTCTCTCAAGACAGGAGGGAAATTGTAATTGATTTAGTCACCACTGCTCCAGAATAATTCCCCATGCAAATTGCTGTCTCTGGAATAAGAATACTGGCACAGAATACTTCTAGAGTAATTAAGCCTATTTATAAACAAGCTCACTATTTCATTCTCACAATTCCATAATGAAGTAATTATTTTCTGCAACAATGTTAACATGTTAACTAGCCATAGAAGAACAGCTTTAAAAATCCCATGACACTGTTATTCTTTCTTCATAACAATAATGCCATTCTGCTTTAGTCATTACTGAAACTAAAATCTTAAGGGATCTCTAATGGACAACATGCTCCCTCAACTGGAATTCCAGAGAATTAAAAAGGTGAAAAGAAAGAACATGAAAATCCCACATGGAACCAGTTTTCTATTCCCCCCCCTCCCTTGAGACAGACAGTCAGCATGTAAAACTTTCCATATAAAACTTAAGTGTTATAAAACTCTTACCGTGTTTATAAGGCAGGAGATCTGGCCTAGATTTATTATGGTATCCAGCAGTAGGCATGTCAGCTCAGAGCTTCTCCATGTCAGGGAGTCACTGCAATAAGAAAGGGTGTGAATAAACTGTGTGTTAATACTCAGCCACTCCTCATCAGACTTGTGCTCCAGCCCCTTCCCCAGTTCCACTGCCTTTCTCAGGACATGATCCAGCACATCATGTCCTTCTGGTCATGAGGGGGCCCAGAACTGGACACAGCACTCGAGGTGTGGCCTCAGCAGTGACAGTCACTGCCCTGATCCTGCTGGCCATGCTGCTTCTAAGGAAGCAAAAGGTTAATTTTCTAATCAAAATATTGCTAATCTAGAAGAAAGCATAAGAACAGATAAACAGAGGTCTGGATTGTACTTAACAAGAGTTATTTTCAGCTGCTTCAGTATTTTGATTGACATGATGCCTCCTCCCACCAATCCACCTGGCTTTCAGATCTCTGAAACCACACAGTGTCTGCCTTTCTTCAAACTAGATTCCCTCCTCTCTAACCTTCCTAGTCCTAACTCAGTCACTGTTTGCATCATTACAGTGATCTCATTCTTCCCTTCCTTGGATGCCCATTCTTTGCTCAGCATATTCCTTCCACATTAAGCAATCCCTCTGTTATTTACAACATTTTTAACTGTCATAAGGTTTATAAACTATGCATAGGTTCTTCACAATGTGCAGATCTAAATCCCCATCTTTGTTTAATTTGAGCTTTGATAGCAAGAAACCCACACACTTAACAGTTTTGACGGGGAAACTACTTACCTAAACTACTCTCCTCCTCCTATTTTTCTGTCTGGAGTCTCATGGTATCAAAACCACAGAATAAATTCTGTCTAAGGAGGAACTGCTCTGCCTGTGCATTCAAAGAGAGGCACCGTGAACAAAGATCCAACGAGAACCCAACCTACAGATCTCTGATATCTGAAAAATCCAGGGTAACTACGCAATAGATCACTCAGCTGAGAACTCTGAGCCTCCAGTTAGAGTCACCTGAAAAAAAGGGATGGCACTTGCAAAAAAAACCTTTCAGTCTTTATTTTTAGAAATACACAATCAAAGGGAATAAAGGTTGTGTATACACATAGAAGTGAGAGACACACATGACTATTTTCAAAAATAATGAGCTGAGCATGTGAAGTGTTTGAGAGCTGAGGAGATGGACACAGAGAATTATAAACTGGCATTTTAGTATAGCAATCCATGTATTTCTTTTGCTATCTAAAGCAAAACCAATTAATTTTATGCCCTTTTTGAAGCCTGCAGTATGTGTTTAATTGCTCCAAAAGGAGTGATTAAAAAAGGCTTTAACTCTAGATTGGAGCCCTCAAAAAGAAGAATCCAGCTCCAGAGTACTCATTGCCAACCCACAATGAAATGTGTGTTAGGCAAGTTCTAAATTCCTTTGCAGACTTGGAGTCATTCTACAGCTGGACTGTGAAATAGAGCTTATGCTCTGGTGCTACATTGGGAAAACCAAAGAAGACTTTTATTTGAAACTCTTCCAATGAAATAGCTTCGAATACATTTCTGTGAGAGAATTCATGGACTGCAGTTCTGCCAGTGTCCAGCACAGGGAGAGAATGGGCCAGAAAGAGTATTTGTTAAATAGCAGTGTTGGAACAACAAATCAGTAAAAAGATGTTTCCAGGGCAAGATATCTTAGCTTGGATTAGACATGGTCTTGTGTAAATATAAAAGCCTCTTTATTCACTTACACTTCCAGGAGCACCAGTAAAGCTTAGACAGACTTGGTTCTTAATGAAGCCATCATGCTGAAACATAGTTGTGTTTTCTATTCTCTAGTTTTCAGCTACATCTCCACAGACTACCTAGAATTTGCCAGAGTTTAAGAAAATTGGTTTATAAACTCCTGGCACCTAGTCAAACTTCTAATAATTTACCTCGTCTTTTTTTTCTCCTAAGCAAATAACTTGTTCCTTTGGCTTTGTTTGTAAAGGCTCTTTCTGACTTCAAAGCAATTCTAAATATCAGGCTACTCATTTAGGTGAGTAACTACTGTACATATTTGAATACCTTTAAATTTCAGGGCATGGCTCACAGTGTGTCACTCAAATCCCAGCTTGCTGCCACACCAGAAAGGGAAGTTGCATTCCTTTCCTGCTCCTCCCAGTCTCAGCCAAAATGTTTCTTTCCCATGTTGCAGTAGCTCAGGAAGATACCTGATGTCAAGGTAAACTGAGTCAATTCAATCATAACCCAGCACCCTAAAACAACTCTTCTTCCATTTTAAGGCTGTTGGTAGTTTATGGAATTTAATAAACTTACCTGTTGGTGCTGAGCAAGTAACTGCTTGAAGCTGTTAAACTGTTTGGAGCCTTCAATGAAATACATCTTTCTCTTCTGCTTCAGTTCACGTGGCTAAAGCATTGGTGTTTCATAGGTGTACCTGCCAGGCTGTAAAGTGCTTGTGGGAGCTCGGGTGGAAATTACCACCAAAGTACAGGCCACTATTCCTCATATCATAGGAATGGGGCCCTCCATTTCACTGCTACAGGACTGACTCACCACAGGCTGCAAATTAGTGGTGAAGCTGCCTTGGGATAGTTTATGGTATGCATAACTTGCTCTCACCAAAAAATAAGTCCTGTTCCCCATTCTTACTTTACACCAGCCCTGGCATGTGTCAAGTGCCTCTTATTTGATTCATCTGAGCAGCCCAGGAGGAAAAAGAAAGTGGATTGTCCTGTCACTAAATTTAATGAGTTGGACAGACTCGGCACAGGGTCTAACACAGCTCAGAGGCAGCACAAGGATGGTAGAACTGCAGCTGTGTGGGGAACAATCTCTGCACCCCAGTCCTCACATGTTAACCCTAAACTGGGCCAGACTCCTATTTTCTAAGCAGTTTTGATCACTTAAGTCAGTCACAATACGAGGATGGATTTATATGGGTGGTTCTCAATAAGAAAAGCATTTTATTATTTATTAAATTAAGAGCTAGTATATTTATTCTAAACATTTGATGCAGAAGAGATTTAAACACGAAAAGCTTTTATAATGCTTTATAACCTCAAGCAAACAGGACCATTTACACTCCAGTAGATATTTTGCCAGTAAAATTATCATAGTTCCACTTAGGTTTTGTTTCAAGTACCAGCTGTTCCTCAGTGGAAAAACAAACTGCTAACCCTGTTAAAAATTTAGTGTTTGAGTTTACACAATTCCTATGCGTGACAGCCTGCAAAACAGGTTTGTACACTCTGAAGGACATCTGGCATCTTCCGAAATTCTGTGGACTAATTGTTTATATCCTAGCAAGTACCTAGGGAATAAGTACCTGTCAAGGAAGGAAGAAAGGTTGTGAAATACAACTAATTCTTTTCCCCTGAAATCAGTAGTAATATGCACTTCTGCACCTCTGATCAAATGCATATTTGGCCTTACTCCCCACACACACACACACACAAAAAAAAAAAAAAATTGTCACAACTCAGTGCTTCAGGAGCCATCAGAAAGAACCTTCAAAAAGTTTTTTTAAGGAATGCCAAAATGTGTGCAAGAACTGCTGTCTCTGTGTTTTGTGTGCTGGTCATCTTAAGGTAAGTCTTAATTGCTCTGAAAATGCAGCACCTGCCTCCAGTTAAGGCTTTCCTGACCTGTGTCAGGGCTCAAGCAAAACACAAGCTTGCAGTACAGCGTTGCAGTCATTATAAACCTGAGCTGTTAAACGCTCATAGTGACAGTAAAAAGTGTTCAGTAACAAGTCACTCTGTCAGCAGAACGCATGCAGCTTGCTTTCCACCAGAGTTTTATATATTATTCAACACTAGTAACCCATGAGCTTCATTGTTCGAAATGGTGTTATCTTGTTTCCATACTGTATGAAGCGTATCAGACACCTCCTGGTTAATAAATGTCACCTACAAGCAAGGTTAGAACTAAAAGAAAACAAACCCAAACAATGCACTGCATACTACTTTTCTTTTTGTTAAACAGAAACATGATTGCCACACACAGCTGGGACTTACTTGTAGTTTGACAGAATTCCAAACATTAAAATAGTAGCACAGGTGAAACTCTTCCTTAATTACATTCAGTTTGAAAAATAGAGACTGACATTGTCTGAAAACTGGAAAGTAACTCTGTGGCAGAAAGAGAGTAGCTTTCACAAGTTCTTTAAAACTCATTCTTAGGCTGTGGTGAAGGTAAGCTCTTGGTGGTACTTGAAGGAAAGGTTTCCACTTAGCAGAGGCTTTTAGTCTCTCATTATAAGTGATACATTTTCTTCCAAAGTTAGTGGGGATTTTTTTATTATTATTATTTTTGGTTTTTTTTCGAAGAGCTACCCTGCACACTAGTGTATTCCCTGGATGTGATCAGTTGGAAGTCCCTATATCCATTAACATATGTAGAAGTTTTCACTTGTAAAGGCCCACATGTTGCTGCTGGTGTGCAGCCAGAAACCCTCTGGTTCTTGTGTCAGGGTTACGTTACACAAATGCCCCTTCAGGAGAGTTTTTGTTCAACCAAAACTGCACTGGATTCTGTACCAAACAGAAATCTTTCATCTCTAGTTTGAAAGCCCAGCTGTTTTCAAAACAACTCTGTAAGCTGTCCTACAGTGTTCTAATGTGAATAATGCTGTAGATGACTCGGTCCTCGCATGTCAGCACTCCAAGAACTCCTTTCTCCCAAGTATTTGCTTTGTGTACTTATAAACACACTTTAACTTACAAAATGCTGCCACAGCCTCGTGCAAGCCCAGTAACCAAAATCTACTTGTTTCCCCTCTGTTCCTTGCTGTTTCCTCCAAAGATATGTAATTTCAAGCAATTTTTTTTTGGGCTCGTTTGTTGAGGTTTTGTTTTAAAAACTTCTAAGTCATACAAGTAGAGGAGCCTCAGTATTTAGAAAGTCCTACTGCCTCTGGCTTAACTGGATGGGTTTTTAAAATTATAACAACCAAGTCAAAGTGTCCTGTAGAATTACCAAAATTGGAATTTTCCATGCATCCTGTCCACTTTTGGCTGAACAGGTACGGCAGCGTTCCCTCTTGCATCCCGTGGGAGGGCGTGTGCTCCCACAGCTTCACTGGGAGCTCTGCTGAGCCAGCGCGGATGCCGCCACTGCCCTGTACCTCCGCTCTCCAGGTCGGGCTCGGTGCAGTTTTGCACCGATGGGAGCTGACCCGGGCACTTCCCGTCCCGCCTCAGGCGCTCGCGCCAACTCCGTGTCCCGCATCCCCCTGGAAAAGGGGGCGGGGCCGGCAGGGACACACGGCGCGCGCGGAGGCCGCCGGGAGTTGCAGTTCCTGAGCGCGCAAGGAACGCAGGCAACTCCATTTCCCGTCTGTCCTCGGGAGGACGGCCGCGGGTGCGCGCGCGGGGTGTGACGGGTATTGTAGTTCTTACGCCGCGCCTCGGACGTGCGACAGAATGCGGGCCGGGGGAGATAAAAACTACTAAAATGGCTGTAGGAGAGGCTGCCGGGAGGGGGTACGGCGGCCCGGGAGGCCAACTGCGCTCGCGTCGGAGCGGCGGAGCACACGCGGAATCGGCGGAGCGAGTGCTGAG
>NW_008238321.1:4234523-4261988 GCF_000691975.1 Corvus brachyrhynchos
TGGGAGGGGGTGGCGGCGCCCGAGGCAGCCCCCGAGTTCTTGGGGGCCCCCGCTGGGGTGAGGCCCGGGGGTGCGGGCTCTCTGCGGGCTGGGCTGCGGGGCCGCGCAGCGTGCGGGTGCTGTGCCCAGGGAGCAGCAGTAACTGGGGTGCTCTGGCTCAGTGTGGATCTCGTGTGCGTTTCTCTGGGACGTCTGCTCGCAAAGGGTCACCCATGATGAGAAAAAACCACATAGCTCTGCTCTTCCTATAATATATAAAATAAATATAACATATATAATATATAACATATAACACTATAGGAGTTGTTGAATATTTTGGAGATAATAAATTTAGTGTTGCTGGGGAGAAAAGCACTGCTTCAGCCACCAGTGGCTCAGATGTATCTTAAGTGTCTTTTTGAAGATTATATCAAGTAATTTTTTTTTTTTCTAACATAATGCCGATAAAGGATTAGTAGGGAAGGGAGTTTTGTCCAGCTGGCCTCAGCTGATGGAATAACTTGAAATTTACCCTGCTTTTAATTTCAAAGGTTCTTTGTGTACGCAACCAGTGTTTATACTAGATTTACTTTGCATATGGGAAATTAAAGGGGAGCTACTTTTTCATTTCCAGCTCCAAACTGAAGGTTCTCCCAAACATCAGACATGCTGGTTAACTTGGTGGTAGTGTTTTAATGTCACTTCTGCAGCTAGGGAATTTGAGATCTTCCTAATTTTTCCAAGAATTTTCTGTATCCCTATTGATATAACATGAAACAAATTAGTGTTTCAGGTATTTATCTAGTAATTTAATTTCACTAAAGACACTACTTGTTACATTGTATTTGGCATGATTTCCTGTTGGTTTTGGCTTATTTATTGTGCTTTGCCTTAATATATTACTTGCTCTCCCTAGTATCTAAAGTTAATAGTTGTTAATAACTAAAATCTCTAACTTTTATATATGAAGCTTTAATATTTTTGTAACAAAATATTAACCTGTTCCTTATGTTCGATTATATGTTCTCTACAGCTGTTCAGCACTCCTGATTTTTAGCAGAAACTGTAACTCATGTACTGTGCAGGCAAGCAGTGTCTAAGTGCATTAAAATAAATTTCAGAGAAGCCATGGGCAGACTCTTGAATTCCATTTAGAATAAATGTATATGTTAAAGTTCACAGGTGTAGAGGTAGACTGGGTAGCTTGGGCCTATGATGAACAAGTGGTGCACCTGTGACTAATCTTCAAAATCCGCTCCTGTATTTTTCAGATACTGCAATCTGAATCGAAGGTTTGGGGTTTTTAACTGTGTAATCAATACTATGACTGAAAGCTTTCTTGGTGTTTTGAATATTATTAGAATAATTTTGATTTTTTTTTTCCCTGGCTGCTATTGTAAGGTTTCATGTAAGGCTTCCTGTAGTTAATTTTTTTGGTAGGAATTTAAAATACATCTCCTCACCTACTCATTATATTTATTTCTTCACTCTCCTTTTCTCCACTCTTTTGCTACTTCTGAGGCCTGTGATGAGCTTTTTCTTTCCAGAAATTAGGGCTGACTTTACTGAAAGATGTCTGGTCATCTGGAGTGATCAGGACAGCTTTGCTTTGCATCTTAGTTGCTGAGTACATTTCCTATATAGTGCTATAATCTGCCTGGTTTGAATTCACCTTGATTGCTATATCTTCTTTAAGGTTTAGGATTTTGAGTTTCTCTAAGTAGCTTCAATATCCCTGAGATTAGGCAGACAAAAATCTGCAGTTAATAAAAATTAAATTTCTTTCCTAACTGGAATACTGTACCTGTTAGATACTCTTCCAGGTCTGATGTACTTGGTTACAGAAGGTAATTGACAGTCTTCTCTTTGCAGATATTTGTATAAGGTGACAGCTACTTTCCTGGCTGGAGGAACTAGGTGGAGCTTGCTCTGAAAATAAGTCAGAACAACATGTGATTAGACAATGGTGCTGAATAGGTTACTTTTCAGCAACCCAGTTTGCTTTTGTTCCCATAGGGAATTAGGTGCTCTGTGGCACTCATTCTTCATTATGTGGTTTGTAGTGGGAAGAAGCTAAATCTAAACCTTGAGAAATCTAAAAATCTAAACCTTGAGAAATCTAAAAAGTTGGGTATCACTAAAGGAGTTTCACTGGCCTAAAGTTAAGTTCTAGTAATGCTTTTCTTCTTGGAACTTTCTCTTGGTGAGGTTTTGTTGAAGTCATAATTCCTCAGTAATTCAGAGGACATTATAGATCAGCATAAATGTGTAGTAGCAGCATGGCATATAAAAAATTCCACAGGATTGATTCAGTTGTGTGCCTGTAGTGTGTAATAGGGTTTCCTTTTATGCACACTAACTTAATGTTCCTAGTAATTTGAATAAAATTCCTGTCACTTATGTTTGGAGCACAGAAGGAACACTCTCAGAAGCCATTTATGGAATAAGATGTTAACTTTCTAAAACTGGGAAACTCCTGAGACCTGCATTCCTAATAGCTTACTTTAAAACTTCTGGTTTACACATGCTTTCTTTTGATTGGAAATTGTATAGTAGGAAAAAAGCTGCCTCATGTTTGCCACCAATACAATTTTTGATCGCAGATAGTTTCAGAATTAATTTCAAATTAAATTATCATTTGATTATATGGGGAAAGCATATTATTTACATTTTTGAACCTAAGGAATATATGAAAACTGCTATGTTCCAAGTGTTGTAGCTGTGGGGTCTAGCTTTTATCAAATTGTGTCCAAGTCACACTTGTTTGTGTAAAATCTCATTGTTGGATTCTATTGGAAATGTGAAATGAAGACTTTTTAGTTTTCTGTCTGACAGGTGAACTGGGAGGGTGTCACAGACAGGTTGTACTCTAGGGAGAGTTTCTGGGAGTTGCCGAACTAGCAAACTCAACTAAATTGAGGCCAGGTGTGATACTTAATGAAATTATAGTAGATTGTGTTAGGGCCTCTAAACGTTCATAGTCACAACTGTGCCTTGTCACTTCACTCTTCTTTAGCATCTATGACTTCTTTTTGTATTGTGTTTTATTAATTTTGTAGTTG
Organism: Corvus brachyrhynchos; assembly: GCF_000691975.1. Lineage (NCBI taxonomy): Eukaryota > Metazoa > Chordata > Aves > Passeriformes > Corvidae > Corvus > Corvus brachyrhynchos. The sequence continues at coordinate 4,237,565 of NW_008238321.1, forward strand.
TATGTAAAAGATAATTACATTTGGGTGGCTTTTTCTTTGTTTCTGTATCAAGGCATGCTTCAGAGGGAATAGTTAACACCAACTCCTGATTAACAAGATTTCTATTTTTTTTTTTAATTGGGTGTGAAAGAATTGACACATTTCTGAAAATGCAGTGTCAATCAATTTTTATGGTTCAATTTTTGTCATAGTTCTTGATTACTCACAGGATTCTTGGTAAAATTGATCACAGCTTCCTTGTATGGTCTTTTACTATATTTTATGTTAGTTTTACTTTCAGAAATAATTTTTAAGTATTCATTGTCAACTGCTTGGAGCAGGAGACTAAACTAGCTAACTCCTGGGATCCCTTCCAACCTGAATTGTTCACTGATTTGAAGTATGCAGTGGTAGTAGCAAGAGAAAAAGCATCATTAGTACAAAAGTAACAAGAATAAAATGTGTGACACATAGCAGCTGGTGTAAGGAAAGAGCTTTTATCCTTTTGGTGGTATTAGGGCTACTGTTTCATTTAGTAGTTCTCTTAGTGACTTCAAGTAAATTTCTGAATGTCTTTGTTAATGACTGCAATTTAAACAACTTGCACCTACAGTCCTGAGCCAAGCAAACATCTGGTTTAAGATTCAGTGCCCCTGTTTGCTTCACTCCCTAAATATCTTCACTTGCCTGCAGTAGTCACTTCTGAAACAGTTGCATTCAAGCAGCTGGACATCTTCAGCCCTCAAGCGCTGTAAATAAATGGATAGAGCATTTTTCTTCCTGCTTTTCCCTGCCCTCATTTTTTCTGACCTTGTAGCGCTGGGATGTCCATGTGTCAGTCAGACATGGGAGGCAGAGTTTCAGTATCTTCTATTTCGGTTCTGAGACCTGTAGTTTCCAGAGCAAGATGATGAGTTATCTGTACCACTGCGTTCCCCAAAGCCTGTTATCTCATTTTACACTGTAAGACTCTTCAACATCTCAGTCCTCAAGAGACTTTGCATATGAACTTGCTGAGAAAGCCTTGTCTAAAACTAGTAGCCCACCATTCAAGAAGCTGTTGTGTTAAAGGGTTACATGGTTCATCCATGTCAGCCTTGAAACAGCCATGTGGTGATGATTTCCTCACACGTGTTGGTAGTGCTACTGTTAATCCTTCAGAACTGCAAACTTGAACTGCTCACATGGCAGCAAATCAGCGTTGTATTGTGAGTGCCAGTGTATGGGATAAATTCTTCTTATCTGAAAATCTTGATTTGAGTTGTCACTTGACTATCTAGACCAGTCTTCTGTATCAGCTTCTCTAGACAGATGAGCTGCACAACCGCTTTTAGAGCAGTTAGTGCAGAGCTGGATGTCTTGGCACTGACAGGTAATCAGATATAGAATACTTGTGTGATGCACTCAAGGTGCCAATGTGTTACACAGATGTCCTTTGTGTACATCTAAAATGTCCCCAGGAAGGTGGCCAGGATTGTGTTGCTGCTGTTAGAATAATTCATCACCCTTGTGGCCTCGCATGACTCCAGTAAAAGACACACAGACCACTGGGAGTTGGCTGTGGACTGCATGAACTGTCGTGGAGGCTACAGGCAGCCTGCTGACCATGTGTTTGGCACTCTGCTTTGGGCTACTGCTTGAATGTGTCTGAAAACATGATGTTATCCTAAAACTTGATTGCTCTATCAAAATGAACACAAAAATAAATTGGGATAATTCTTGGATTCTATTTATAATCTGGTTTTACAGTTCCACTTAAGGAATTTTGGAATTTTTCTCCTGTTTTGTAATGAGAGACATGCAAGCAAAAGAAGCAGCTGATTGTATGAAGCTAAGATAGAAAGATGGTTTTATTTTGTTTTTTATTATGAATGAATAAAGGAGTTATAATTTAATCTATTAAATTAATGATGATGTTTTGAAGAGGTCTGTAGGAAAATGACTGATTGAATTTTGGTACAAAAGTTAGTTTAGGACAGGTGATGCAATACTAAAAATAGGGGTTATTCTAAAATTATTGGGTTATGAGAGATCTCTGTCAGAATGGAATCCTGAACTGTTGAAATACTGAGCTTGATTTCTTGATTATCTGTCTTAAAAATCCAGTTATCAACTGAGCACAAATACTTGGCCTTAAGTAAAAGGAGGTTTCAATATAGTCCCTGAAAATCCCTATAAGCTTTCTTAAACTTAGTTGTTAAGAAGCATGTCAAGTTTAGATAAGATAAACTTAAGGTGTGTCCTCAGGGGGGAAAGAAGAAGGTGGGTCTTTTACTAGGCTAACATGTAATAAAACCCTATGAATATGGAACAAGTGCTATTTTTTTTTTGTGAATTTTACAGTCATGTTAAACTATTAAAGCTGCTCTTGCATTGGTGCATTTTAAAAACTGGTGTGTCCACTGGTGAAGCTGGGGCATAGAATATGAAGCAGGGTAGAGAGGAGAACAACATAATTTTGGGTTTAACTTTCAAAACAACTACCTTACAGTGAACTCCTGAAAACCTTTTCTTTCTGTATATTTTTAACTATTGAATATAAAACACTTCGTTTAGCTGTAGAACTTATTTGTATTTGAAGTCATTTTTGTGTGTTTTTGTTAACTAAGAATCTCTTGGAGATTTTTTTATTCTGCTTCTCATGCTGTGTGTGTTTGATGCAAACTTTTATTTCTTTACTCTGATGTAATTCCCTTTATGCTTTCATTTAAAAAAAAAAGGGGGGGGGCAAACATCTGTTATGTAATGCATGAAAACCACTGAGACTGCATGATTGTTGTGTAAATATGTGCTGAACTCAGCTATTGGAATCACACCTACAAAAAGGTGATGGGAATCCTAAGGTGGGTGTCATGTGTTTCTTCACTCTTCAGCCTTTCAGGAATTCCTGTGAAGGAACTTGATGCCTATATTAGAGAAGGAATAACAAATTCACTATACAGACCATCTAAGTTTTGCAGATAAGATGTTTATTTCAGGCTGAATTTGCCTTTTTTTTCTTTTTTGCCTTTTTTTTTTTTTTTTAATTTCTCTGCTCCGTGGTGCAGAGTTTCATTAACCCTGTAGTCTACCCCAGTTGTCAGGTTCCAGTCCTGGCTGGGTTCTTATCACTCCAGCAGCAGAGCGGGCTGGGAGCTGTGAGTGCTGCTGTGTATTGCACCAAATTTATGGCTCACATCAGCTCTATGCATTTGCATTGTGGCCCAGGTAACTGCTGCTGAGGAATTAATTACCAGTTAACCACTGAGCAGTTCTTGTTGTGTGGAGACCTTTATCAGCTTCTTCTGTGCATCTGGTAAACACTGAAGTTTGTGTAAAGATGGAGATTGTCACTATGGCTTAGAGGTTGAGTTTGACTTTAATACTGTATTTTAACCAGAGTTCTAATACTGATTCCTACTTTGCCAGCTGTACCTGTTCTATATATGAAAAACTTGCTACATTCTAATATAAATTTATTTAAAAAGCAATTTTCTATAATTTATTTACAAGCATTCTAATATGTTAATGCTGCAAAGTTCCTGGCTTATACTCTTTTAAAACAATATTTTCAGAGGTTGGATGATAACTTCAAATTTGTTCTACCTGTGCAGCTTTAGTTATTGTACAACAAAAATGCATACAAGTACAAAACTTGGTGTGATATGCAACAAACTCATCAGCTGCAGTAGAATGCTGTGTGCATGAACTAGGCAGAGTGGATTATTTAGGAATTTCTTTAGGACGTGAACTGTATTTTAAAGGGATTGATCACCATGTTTTAAAAGTTGTGGAGTTTTGGACTCTGTGTTGGTAGTGTCCATATTCTTCCTGTGACTTTTACATTAAAAAAAACCCACAATTACCTTATCCAGACAAGACTCTGAGTTACATAATGTCGTTGTCTAATGGCACTAGTAGATAAGTGCAGCTTGTGTATCCATTTTTGCCTTTGGCATTGACAACAAAGATATTCCAAAAAATGTCCTAAGGCTTTGATGCTGAGCAGGACTAAAGATAAACCACTCACTCCATGTCATAGCATGGATGAGGTTGCAACAGCAGTTCTTGACTTAGAGCTTGAAAGAGAGATGGAGTATGGAGGATGCTGTGTAAAATCTAACAGTTGCTTATCACATGTAAATCCAGTAATCTGAGGCATTACATAAAAAATTGGCGTCACTTAAAGCGTGTCCTGACTTTAAAACCAGATTTCCTACAAAGTACATTTTGAAACCCTCTCATATGGAAGATTCCTATCTGAATGACCTTCACAAATGAGAAGGAGTGACAGACCAAAATGTGCCAGCCCTGTGGTCTAAGGAAGCAGTAGGATTGTATCCTTCTTTTCAGGTGATGGTCTCAAGGCACATTTCAGGCAGTCTGTTCACTCTCACACAGAGTAAATGGTAAATCTGAGCCTTTGTCTGAAATAACCTGACATAACCTGAAATTGTTTATCAGAAGTAAACAGTTACTGAGGAGAGTGTTTATTTTTGTCACTTAGAGCATGTTAGTTTTGAAATTAAGGTTCTGTATTTACTTGATTTCTTAACAATAATTTTTTTAGAGAGTGGTTTATGTTTCTTTCTGCTTTGAAGAAACAGTATATGTTTGATATAATTCAGAGTCCTCTTCCAAAGCATGTCTGCAACTTGTGTACCAAAGTGACCAGAGTTTAATAAATGACTCTGGTTATAGCTGAATATCTGTTACACCCCTGCTTTTGTGACACTAGTACTCTTGAGCATCCATGCACAAACCGTCTTACTGACTCTCATGTGCTAGACTTGTGCTAAATTTACAGAGGGATCTTTTTTCAACCTCCTCTGTTTGTTGTAAAGAAACATTTTTTTCTGACTGCATACCTGCTGTATTGCAGGCCAGAAAGTAAAAACTGAGTTTATATGAATGCTGTTGATTGACAATATATTTCTAAGAAATTAACTAATTCTCCGACCACTTGTAGAACTTTTGTTTCAAGGCAAGTGCATTAATACTGCCATTTGATACATTTTTCATTATACACAAACTTCTGGAGTGAAATCAAAAGCTTGTTGAAATGATCTTATAATTAAAATATTTATGCATCCCAACCACAGTACATGTGAAATAACCAACAATCTTCTGATGTGCTACAAAATGGAGGCTTTAGGTTCATGCCTAGATTTTCTGCCACCTGCTTACCACACTCACGAATGGGCTGATTTGAGGGTTTTCCAGCTGCCAAATAGGAGTAATATATCATTTCTTAAAAAAGATCTAAGGGTATTCTATTCTCATGCTTTTACTGACTATATTAAATCATTCTCTTAAAGTCTTGTTGGCTTGTTTTTGGGAGTGTAGCTCATGTTTGATCCAACACAGGAGTGCAGAGAATGGTTTCCTGGCAGGCATTGCTGTGCCCCCTCCACAGTTTGCTGCTGGCCACTGGATGTTGTGCTGTGACCCACATTCACCCTGCCTGCAAAGCCCTGTCCTCTGGCCCTCTGCCAGCTCTCCCGGCGCTGCTCCACTTTAGAGAAGTCTACAGCAAATACGCAAACAGTGCGAAAGCAAAGAGGCTTAGAATCAGGTCCTTCTCTGTATGGTTTTGTTCTTTTGAGGGGATTTGTTTCATCTTTAGGTCCCATCATGCGTATAGAGCAAGTGATGCTCTAAGATCTGTGTTTAGAATTCAGTTGAAGGAGAGCTGGAGTACAGCTAAACAGAGGGTATGAATTTTGTAGGTGGTTGAAAAAAGAGATAATGAAAGCATTATGAAGTTGAACTTATACCAAGATAAAACTAAATAGGTTAAGGTTTTAGGGATAGTTAATGAAGGCCCCTTGATCGTGTGAAATAATGTCCCAAAACATTGAGTGGTGTAAGTGTTAATTGGAATGTATCACTCCTAGCAGATTTAGTAATTACTTGTACCTCAGTATAAAACGTAGTGGCATAGTTTAGTGCATGAGAGGGTGGAGTGATTTATCCAAACCCCATACTTGTGGCTTTGATACATGCACATGACTGTTGAGATTGCCCTCCAAGTAATGGGACTGTGCTGTGGTGTTTAAGAGGACTGGCAAACTTACCGGACATCTGAATGAGTTTATCATCTCTTGACCCTGATAACTACAGAAGATGTTAAGAATTTGTTCTTAATAGCTTGTTTCTATTTCCTACTCAACATTTAGTGGAAGTGAGGAACAAGAGCAGTATAGACATGCCTGTAAGCAGGAGCTGTGTGCCTGACACCACACAGGCATTGTGTCTTTGGATACAATGAAACTGCTTTGATGTTTTTAAACACCAGTTAGACACTGACACTTAAAAATAACCCTCATGCTCAAAAAGGATGGGCAGGTAAAATACTATGTATAGAAAAATTGCTTGCTCTAAGTGTATCTTTCCATGCAGGGGGGAAAACGGGCTGTTTTTAGAAGAGGTATATTTCACCACATTTGGGCAGTGTTCTTTAGCAGTATTTCTGCTTAGAGGCTGTGTTTAGTACTGCTTGGTGGGGAGGGAAGTGGTTTTTCTTTCCATATACTTCTTGTGATAAAGTTGGGAGATGGTCTTTTGTAACAAAGTTTGGAAATTGGTTACATCACTGTATTTTAAAAGATAAACTTTTTTTTCTCTGCAGGTGCACCTGTAGAGCCTTCTCCAGAGGAGCAGACAGCCTCTTGTGAAGGTAGTTGCTTTTGTGATCTTCATTACACATGATTTTTAAAAAAATATTGCAAATAATCTCCTCTTTAACATCTCTGTGAACCTTTCCACTCTTCATTATCCTGATACTATTCTTGTAAGGCAGTGTGATTATCTGTGTTTATTTACAGTTTTATGGTCAGTTGAGAAAGGCTCATAAAGTGGCTTATGGAAGATCATAAAACTAGCGTGAAGCAGACTTTTCAAAATGAACTTCTATATTGAAAAGCTTTGGCAAGTGCCAAAACACTGAACTATCCTTTTATTAATTTAGTCACTCATTTTTCTTTGTTCTTGATTACTATCATGGTAAAAATGTGTCTTTAATGATTCATTTTTTTCCCCTTTTTTTCTCCTAGGTTCAAATGCTGCTGTTAACATGGAAATTTCAGAATCTGTTGGTAAGATGAGACCTGTTCCTTTTCACTGTGATAGTACTATAATGTAGTACTGCAGTGCTTTTGCTGAATCACTGCAAACAAAGTAGTAGAGCCTCATACTTACAAATAGTCCTTACTGGTTTTTGTTGTCTCATTATATTTGGATGAAGAAAGAGGTAATTGAAAACTAGTATACATCAAGAGGTGCAATTTGATTACTTGGACACCGTAAAATGATCACTGCTTTATTAAAAAATAATTTTGTATTACAAAATAGCCCCATTAATGTGTGGAATGGTGATTAACAAAAAACTTTGAAGTGGTCAGTAATGTGAACAATCAGAACATGGAAATTGTATCTTTCTCATTGTTTTTGTATGGCTTCTGAGTGAACTTAAACTGTAATCCCTGTCCTTTGCTTTTTAAACATCTGGTAGTGTGTGTCTGTGGATTCAGACCACGGTGCTGGTCTTAGTGGATCTTCAGATTTGCTTTTTCTTTGTAAAATTGTTACCTTGTTAAAAGAGAAGTTTCTTACTCCCTCTGAATTCTAGATTTCTTATGTCAGCACACAGCTAGCTTGAAAGCTCCTGGTATTAAAAATTTCAGAAACAAGCAGCAGTTGTCCCTTTTTCTATAGGAAAATGTTAACAGACCTAGTAATTAAAGCCTTGTGATTGCATCTGTGGGGCAGGGGCTTTTCCCCAGAGTAATTCTTTTTAATTTCTTTATCAATTTGAATATATCTAACTGGTTCATTTTTAGTGGAAAATGGAGAGACAGAAATGTCCCCGGAAGAGTCATGGGACCACAAAGAAGAACCAAGTGAAGCAGAGCTAGGAAGTGGTCCCACAGGGGATGCAGGGCCTTCTGAAGAGAGCGCTCAGGAAATGATGGAAGAGGAGGAGGAAATACCAAAACCGAAATCTGTTGTAGCACCTCCAGGTGCTCCTAAAAAAGAGCACGTAAATGTAGTATTCATTGGACACGTAGGTAAGTTGTAAGTGAAGGTGAAGTAATTGGATCTATCTGTTGTGTATTATCTAGAACTCAGAGGATTAGAAACGAATGCTGTTCTTCATATTCACCATGTCTTCAGGCTCACAGAAGCACTCATTCTAATGAAGCTGCTCTGGAAAATGAAAAATTTAAAGGTCTTTTGGGGTAGAGTGCCAAGGGTAGAGTGTGTTCTCTTGGACACAACCGTGCGTGTGTTCATGATTTCTCAAGTACCTGCTCTGTTGAGTGCTGAAGTGACACATCTGTGTTCATGATCTAAAGAACAAAATCAGAAAGCGGTGCTTCTTTTCTGCTTATTTTAAATAAAAAGGGTTCTTGCTATTAGATTAGATTATTATTCTAAACACTAAAATTTGTAGGATTAGAAACAATAGGTTAACATAATTCATCGTTAAAAGAAGTATTTATAGCAAAATATCCTCATTTAATAGTTTCGACAAGCTTCAGAAAAACTTGGGTGGTGTCAAAAGTAGAGAAGAATTATTGAATCACAAGTTACACAGTAAATTCTGTCCTTTCATTTCTGTAGTTACTTACCAACTTAGAACTACTGTAATTTAGTCCTTAGGTAAATTCAGAATGGAGTCACACAAAGTAAAGGGGCCGTGGGCAGAGGTACATCCCAGTATTGAAGAGCAGCGCACACTGGTTAGGGACAAGGGATAAAGGAAGCAGGGAAGGGGATTTTGCAAGAGCTTCCCACGCTCTTGACCCTTGCTTTAGCTGGATCACTACTTGGTGAGAGGTTTTTGTTATGGATAATGCTGAATTTATAAATATGAAAACAGCATGTTCAAATTTAAGTGTAATTTAATTGGCAACAAATTATTATAGGAACAAGGGAAGGTGCAAGGTGCTTCCAAAAACTTAGATTATGGTTAAAAAAATAAATCTCTTGGAAATAAGATTACTTAGTTTGTAATGGTTTGCTTTTTCTAGAATTGTAAATTGTTGATGACTTGGATTTATTTTTTTTAGATGCTGGCAAGTCAACTATTGGAGGACAAATAATGTAAGGAAACTCTTAAATTTTTAGATTTCCTCTTCTTGTGAATTAAAAAACATCAATTAAAATGAGTAATATTTTCTTTGTGGCTTTAATCAGCATATGTTAATACTTTTATAACAGAATGTTACTATCCCAGTCAGTTGAGAAATTCTTTGGAATTTCTTAATTCCAGCAGATTAATTTTATTGCTATAGGATTTTCACTTAATGGAAGTAACTATACGAAAGCAAACATTACCAAATTTTAAAAATTAATCACTTTCTTAGAAGGTGGCTGTTTTTCTTTGTATTTTAAAATGCAGTTTGAAACTGCTTTATACTATTGGTTAAACTTCGTCCTTTTTGTGAAGATTAAAAAAAATTAATATCTTTATTCCCCAATTATAATAATCTGTAGGGATTGTGTAAGTATTTAACTATTTGGAAATATCTTTCTGCTTTATGTAAAATTGCACTTTTATTTTGCCTCCTCTTAGGTATTTGACGGGAATGGTTGACAAAAGAACACTTGAAAAATATGAAAGAGAAGCTAAAGAAAAAAACAGAGAAACATGGTATGAACTTACTGAAGATAGTAGCACACTCTGCTCTTTCACTGCAATGAAACTGGTTGTAGTCTCTGTCCCAGTAGCCCTGGCTTCCTCCAGGCAATACAATGCTCTTGTCCTGGGTGGACTTTTTGCGGGTCTCTTGTTTGGTTTGGGTTTTGTTGTTGTCTTTTGGTCGGTTGGGTTTTGGGGGAGCAGCGTGTGTATATACAGCACATGCAGCAGCCTGATTTCTCCTTCAAACTACTCCTGCAAAATTGGTTTCCCTTTTGAAAGCTGTCTCTTTTTGGCTGGAGGATAATAGGAGTTCAAAGGGCTCTGGAAAAAGAGCAGCCTAAAGACTTCCGTAGGGGTGGAGCAATGGTGGAACTCTCAGGGGATGGGCATTGCCCTGAACTCACTGTACCATGTGTAAGAGAGGGGAATAGAAAGGGTGACATAGTTCTTTTCACCAAGCAACCATTGTCCCACTATGGAGCTCACTGTAGTAATAAATGTATCAGGACTTTCCTCAGAAACTATGGACACTTGAGAAACAGTTTTCCTTTTCCCCTCTTCTCTTTTAGAGACTGAGTTGCAGGAAGTACCTCCATGAATGCTATTTTTATTCTTTAAAATGTGTCATGATGAGCAACAAAGTATGATGTACCTCTGTAATTATCAAAGATATTGCTAGGTCACTTCATATATTCAGAGTCTTGAAATTTGAGTGGTTTCACTTTGTGATTCAGGAAGATCTATGCTGTAGTGCAGAATTGATATTTCAGTCAGAAGACTTCCCATCCAGCTGCCACACATAAATTCCCACTTGACTCTTGTTAGCCAAGTAAAGCCTGACCTTTGGCTTGGCTGAAATCTTTCAGAAACCCAGGCCATGGAAAAGACCACAACACTTGAGAGCACACATCCTGGCACACACCAAAAGCCATCTAGCAGGTTACCCAGACCTCAGTCAGTGACAAAGAGCTGCTGCCAGGGGAACACTGTGATTATATATCCATAATTCCCAATGTTTAGTGCTTTCTCTGACTTGGGAACCTCTTTAGCTGGAAAGGACATCTTTATGTTTAATAATCCCTGATGCTCCCTCCGTGATCCCTGCTCAGCAGCATCTTTTCAGACATCACCCAGTCAGTACAAAACAAAAGCTAAAGATGTCTACAAGCTGCTGTTAATGGTGAAAAATATTGCTATGTTAAACCAGTTCACTGGAGTTATTACCACTTTTTTTATCCTTAGTATTTTTTTTCTCTCCTTTATGTTCACCAATTTTCAAAAAACCTGAAGGAGCTAAGTAACATTTTTTTTTGAAATATCTATCTAACTGAAAGCTAACTTTTGTCAGTGGCCAGTAGGAAAAATAATTAGGAGGGGACAAGAGTCAGTATAATAAAAATATCAAAGATAGTGTGAATAAAGATGGTGTTTATTTCATAGCCAACTTCTGTTTAATAAGTGTAAATAAATGAGAACTAATAATTATAGATCTCAATAATGATATATGCAAATCAGAACTAATTTTTTAGTTAATTATTCTGAGAAGGAGGAATTGTTTTGTTTTTGAGACTGAGGCAAAGCTTGAATTATTTGAGGTTAGATCATACCTGAGGAACTTAGAAACTGAAAATTGTTTCTAGAATTTTTAGAATTGAATCCGTCTAGGTGTGTGAAGGTGAGCTGGCAATGGGCTCTGCAGCTCACTGTATACACAAAACAGTCAGTTAAAGTGACTGTTGGTCTTGAAAATACTTCAGTTTAGCAATGCCGAGGTAGTTAAAATAATTAAGCAAAAAAAAAGGCGTCTTGTGACTAACAAATTGTATATAAATTTAATAAAAATTAATACAAAATTTAATAAAAATTAATACAAAAATAGAGTATTTGGGTTGGGATTTTTTTAGGTACCTTTCATGGGCCTTAGACACAAACCAAGAAGAACGAGACAAAGGTAAAACAGTAGAAGTGGGTCGTGCCTATTTTGAAACGGAGAAGAAACACTTCACTATTTTAGATGCTCCTGGACACAAGAGCTTTGTTCCAAATATGATTGGTGGGGCTTCTCAAGCTGATCTTGCTGTGCTGGTAAGGACAAATCAGATACTTTTATTTTGCATGTACTGTGGAATTAAGCTTCTGGTTTTTATTTTTTGTTTGTTTCTTTATTCTTTTGGTTACTTACAGCAGGCAGAATTTTCAAAGGTTAAGTTTACTGAGATGAGTGGGTTTTGGAGTAACTTAACAGCTTCTTAAAGCTATCATGTGATTTTTTTTTTTTTTTTTTTTTTTTACATCTCAGTGCAGAACTAATGGGTAATATTGAGGATATACCAGTGCATTTTGAAAGCTTTTACTAGGTCTGACTACCCAAAGTTTTTTGAATAAGGCAGTATTATCGATTGTTTCTGGTTCTGTTGAAAGATTTGTAGAACTTTCATTAAAATACTATCTTTAATTAGGTTATTTCTGCAAGAAAAGGAGAGTTTGAAACTGGATTTGAGAAAGGTGGACAAACAAGAGAACATGCCATGCTAGCAAAAACAGCAGGTGTAAAGCATTTAATAGTTCTTATTAATAAAATGGATGATCCAACTGTAAACTGGAGTAATGAAAGGTGAGTTTAATATTAAAAAAACTAATCTTCATTGACAGATACTGAAATAAAGTAATTCCTCAGTAAAGTAATTTTGTATCCCATTACTGCTGAAAGAATGGTTGACTGGTGGACTAAAGATAGAGGTTATAAAACTGGCAGGAAAACCAGAAGCATAGTGCCTAGGACAGTGCCTCTGTACTAAGCTGCAAGTTCTGCTCTCCAACATTCACTTTCAACTGCTTGGATCCATGCAGACTTATCTAACAAATCCATGCATTCTGGCATAGTTTAATTGTTGATTTGGAAACTTTATACTGAATCTAAAAAAGGAAGTGGTTGTGTTTTCAGTAGTCAAGTTTGCTAGAGTTGTCAGAGAACCTGCTGTGTGTTGTGCCCAGAATTGTGGAAGTTTTTGTGGGAAGCCATGAGGGCCTGTGCAACCTTGGAATGTCAGCTTACTTTACTAAGAGACTAAGGCAAGCCCAATTGCTCTGTCTTGGTCCTGCTGCAACCTTCTGACAATATTGAATTCGCCCCTGACTGAGAGGAGGCAGTGTGACAGAAATAAATAGCATGAAACACTGAGAAACTGAATAGGAGATTGGAGGAGACCAAGCCAGCACTAAAGTGCCAGCCTGCAGCATGACCTCAGTAGGTGTCTGCGTGCTCTGTCCTCCTGTGCTGGCCTGCATCTCTTGCTTTAAGCAGTTCCAGCATGGGCTGCTGCTCACTCAGCCCTGTCATTGAAGTGTGTGGAGACCACTGACGATGCTTTGTGGAGCAGAGGAATGAGGGGGAATAGGAGAATAGGCAATACCGAGCTGTGCTGGAAGATTGGGGAAAAGATGCAAATAGGCCTCCAGGCTTTATTAGGTTTGCTTGCTGCTCACACAGTAACTTAACTGATGAAACTGAAATGTCTGTGGGTTTTTTAAAGTACAGTATTATGTTGTGCTGGAATAAGTGGAACTTACCTTGATCTGCTTGTCATTTTAATAGATATGAGGAATGTAAAGAGAAACTGGTGCCATTTTTGAAGAAAGTTGGCTTCAATCCCAAAAAGGACATTCATTTCATGCCCTGCTCAGGACTGACTGGAGCAAACCTTAAAGAACAGTCAGAATTCTGTCCTTGGTATATGTATGTATCTTAAATTGAGCAACCTGAATATTTGCTATATTTCAATAAAAGTAAATGCTTCAGTGAAGCTGGGAAGTAGCAGAGTGTGATATGTTGTAGTTGTGTGCCAAAGTGCTTGAGGAAATACAGCCAGAGCAACAAGAACACAGCCATGCAATGTGCCAATGAAAAGCATTTGCTAATTGCAGAAGATTATTAGTAAAATATTAGCAGAGTTCTGGCTGTGTGAGTTCAGTGCCTTACGAGCACTTGAATTTGCCAGTGATGCTGCAGTTGACATTGCTAGAATGAGCAGTTGTTTGACGTGAACAGTTTGCTTGAAGCTGTATTGTAATTAGGGACGAGCCATGTCTCTCAGTGGATGTGATGTTTGAAGGGGTTGTTCAGTGTACTTTAAAAAGTATTAATGGAAATCACATTTGGACCTAGCTTATGGTTTTGTATTTCCAAAATACATTACAAATCTGTCACGATTCTCAAAGGAATAATTAATTTGTGTAAAATATGTCTGTAATGTAACTTAAAAACATGCATTTCCTGGGCATTAAACGTTGGCTGGGGTGAAGTGGACACTACAGATGGGATGTTATAATAGATTTAGCTGTCTTAGAGGTCATTGTTCTAAATAATGACAAGATGAATATTATTCCTTTTGTTGGACTGCATTTATCCGTTCTGAGTAATTTTTTTAAATGGAAGGGTGCTCACAAAATTGAAACAAATGCCTTCTGCTCTTTTAGTGGATTACCATTTATTCCATACCTGGATAATTTGCCAAACTTCAACCGTTCAGTTGATGGACCAATCAGGCTGCCAATTGTGGATAAATATAAGGTACAAATTAAAATAATAACATAGAAAGTATAAAGAGGCTGCTTTCAGAAAGTAGTAAATGGACTGTTTACTGTACTTTTAGAGGGTATCTTTTTTCCTTTGCTAATGTTACATTTCCAACTGTAGAACAGAGGCAGGAGGGGGAATTAAATAATTTTGGCATTATATTAAACTCCTAAAATCTGGAATCTTTCATGAGAACAATTTCCAAAATACTAAGTCTAGCAGTGCTAGATAACTTCATAGAGTTAGGTAATCAAACTTAGAGGTAAATCATAAATAGAGCGGACTCTTTAGGAAAATGTTTTCAACTGCTATGTAATGATTTCTTTCTGTGAAGGACATGGGCACTGTGGTCCTTGGGAAGCTGGAGTCAGGCTCTATTTGCAAAGGACAACAGCTTGTGATGATGCCAAACAAGGTATGGGAAGGTTTAGATACTAAGAAAATTTACTACCATAAAAAAAGAGCTTGGTTCTTAAAGATACTCATTACTTAAAATCAGAAAATGTTCTGTTGCTCTGTTGAACACAACTAAGCTCTCATGTTTTGCATGGGTGATGTTTCTGGGGACAGGGGGTGTGTGTAGCTCCTTAGCATTGAGAACTTGGGTTGTCCTGCCTTAGTAAACTCAGTTGCTGGACTACAAATCATCACACTTGAGCTGGGTTATATTTTCTGTTTGTACAGTTGGCCCACTAAGCCTTTTACATGCTGTGGGTTAATATTGCTCAAAGGTTTACTTCTTCCCCCTTTTCCTTTTTTTTTTTTTTTCCTTCCCCCCCCAAAGGAAACAGGAAAAATAACTTGAAAAAGAACTAAAAAATTCAAGTATTAGTAACTCATCATTCAAATATTTTAAATGTTCTGAAGCTTAACAGAACCAAATATAATGAATTTAAACTGTAATGGAGTTATTTATTGAAATACTGTTATATTACAGTTCTGTACCAGACTAAATTATTCACAATGCAAAACTACGTTTTGTTTTCTTTAAGCACAACGTGGAAGTTCTTGGAATCCTTTCTGATGATGTAGAAACTGACTCAGTAGCCCCAGGTGAAAATCTAAAGATCAGACTGAAGGGAATTGAAGAGGAAGAGATCCTTCCAGGATTTATTCTCTGTGATCTCAACAACCTTTGTCATTCTGGACGCACGTTTGATGCCCAGGTAGAATAACTACATTTAATTTCTGTATAGAGGGGTAAAAACCATGGAAATATTTTGTTCCACCAAATCTAAAACTTCAGTAGTTTGAAGTTTCAGTTCAGATTTCTTATTCACTACTCTTATCTCTAAATTGGCAATAACTTAATATACTTAACACTTACATCATTAATTTGAGTTTTTAAAATACAAGTTGTTTTGAATGTAACTTCTCAGTGAAGTTTCAGATACTTAAAATGGTGAAAACAAGACCTCATCAGGCCAGTTCTTCAGTTTCTTCCTTTCATATTATAAACAAGTTAGTGACTCCTAAATTTTGACAAAAATTTGTGTGTATATTGTTCAATTGACTTTTTAATATAGTTCTGCATTGATTATTCTCTGTTCTTTTATAATTGAAATTAGGAAAAATGCACTTATTTTGAATTGTTTTACAGATAGTGATAATTGAGCACAAATCCATTATCTGCCCAGGTTATAATGCAGTGCTGCACATCCACACCTGTATTGAAGAAGTTGAGATAACAGTAAGTGTCATTTTAAGTTGTGATGTGAATACAAACAATCCAGTTGTTGGGATGAAGCGTTGTGTCATATCATACATTTGTAGAGCAACTAATGCAACAAAGCTCCAGCCTTGAATGTCAGTGCCCTAACACAAAAATGGCTGTAACTTTTAGCATAGGCCTTCTGAAAAGTGGTGTAAGTGATGACGGAATAAATCGTGGAAGTTTTTTCATATATTTGTTTGTTTGTATATTCTTTCTTAGACCAATTCCGTTTGTTTGTTAAGAAAAATAGTCCTTATTTTAGCACTCACAGCTATTAATTTTTTTCTTATACAGGCCTTAATCTGCTTGGTAGACAAAAAAACAGGAGAAAAAAGTAAGACACGGCCCCGTTTTGTGAAACAAGATCAAGTCTGCATCGCCCGTTTAAGGACAGCAGGAACGATCTGCCTTGAGACATTCAAAGATTTCCCTCAGATGGGTCGCTTCACCTTAAGGGATGAGGGTAAGGCTGCTTCAGCAGCAGTTACTGACTGCTGCAACAACTGCCTTGAAATTGGAGCTCATGCATGGCAGTGAGGTATTAAAAGCCACTCTCTGGGTAACAATGGAAAAGTAAATCTAAGCAAATTGTTGTCATTGTGCAGAGTCCTTGCTAGTAACAGAGAGCCAGTTTTATTTGAATAATGTACAGAAATGTGCACTGTGAAACAAAAGACTGGATTTGAAAAATTACCAGCAGTGCTTTTTTAATGTGTCCTGGAATGCCCATCTACAATATGAATACCATAGTCTCACTATTTAAAATTAGAAAATATCAGGGGGGTTGTATGTTGGGCTTTAACTCATGCACACCCTGGTAAAACTCCCAGATTTGTGGGATGCATTTAAAATAAATTACCTTGAAAAGCAGTGAACAGATCTGGTAGTGACTCTGCCTTGCCTTCTCCTTAGATGAGTGTACAAGCAGGCTTTCCACAATCCACATTGTGTTCTTTGCTGTCAGAATAGCAGGCTTACTATTTTAAAGATTTTATCGTGCTTTTAAAATACACTGATGCTACAACATAATTTATTCTCTATGATTTCTAATACTTGAGAGCCTGTATTTTGGGGAAAGTTTTCATGTTCTTGGAGACTTCTACATTCCTTTCACAGTTAATACAACTCTGCTGTTTGTCTCCTTGGTTTAGGTAAGACCATTGCAATCGGAAAAGTTCTGAAACTGGTTCCAGAGAAGGACTAAGCATTTTTCTCAATGACCCCGCACAATACTGTGAGGAAAATTGACTCAGCAAAAGCCTACTTCACACCGCCGTCTTATTTTCTGCCCATTGATAAACTTCTCCCCATATTTTGCAAAGACAAATTTCACAGCAAAGGTCCACATTATGTCAGCTTTCTCATATTGAGAGCTCTGCTATGCCACTGTTGAATTTTCCCAAAAAGAATTTTTTTTTCTCCCAAATTCTGCTTCCTTGGAAAGATTGGGCAATAGCTTTGTAAGTGATGTGGACATAATTGCCTATAATTATGAAAATCTAAAGGATTTTTAATGTTTAATTTCCCCCAGCAAATATAATAAGACCTCTTTTTTCCAGGCAGATCATTCAGAGTGTGCGAGTGTGTGTGCACATGTTACAAAGATGACTACCATGTTAATAAACTATTCAATTTGAAATCTTTTTCGGTATTGGAATTGCTTTTGAATAATGTTTTTTATCCAGATGTAACGCAGTTGCATTAGCTTTTTAACTTCCCAGTAACCCAGATATTTGGTTACTTGGACTTTTCTAAACTCCTCAGCCTCCCCACACACACAGTTTTAAATGAGGCAATTGGGCACTCAACCAAGTTTGTATTCAAATAATTAGGTTTGCCCCTTCCCTTTCTTGAATGCATTCTGAAAATTAAAAAACATTCATGCAAATGTGGCACCTTCATGAGCTTTACATTTGTTAATATCTTCAGCAAATTTAGGTTGACTTAACATCATTACTAGACACAGTAAGTCCATTTTGAAGGCTAGAACTACATATTGTGTCTTTATAAAAATTCAGCATTATTAAATTCTTAACTGCAGAAAATGCTAACAACCAGTAAAGCAGTGAAATTTGCAAAAATAAGAGAATCTGTGGCAATAGTGCCTATTAGTATTTATAAGAGCTACATTTTGTGGGAGAACTGGGCCAATTAAAAAGTGCCAGTTACATAAATTACTCAGTTCACCCCGTCTTTAATTTAGAGCGCTGGATAATCCTTGCTGTTTTAAAGATCAGTCTGAACTGAGAGGGAGAAAGACTATTTAAATCCCTAAGAGTTTGCACATACTGAAATATGGGAGGGTCAGAATCAAGCACAGTCTGTAAATTTTTGCATATCAAAAAGCAGTGTAAGCTTATGAGGACCAGTGAAGTTTTTCTTGAGAAATTAAAGCAATACTGGTTCAAAGTAAAGCTTACTCAGTACAACTTGAAGGAGCTGCATAATAAAACCCTATTTAGCTGCACTTTGAAAATGGACTGTCTGCAATTGCTGTCCTGATTCTAACAATTAGGATGAAGGCTAAGGGATTTTTTTCATTTCCCAGAGTATTAGTAGTAATTATTAAAAGGTATCTTCCGAGCTTCTTCAGAATATCTTAAACTGAACATTCTCAGCTGTAAAATCGGTGAGCCCATCTTCTCCCCCAAAAGTTTACAGTCTAGTGACTGTATCTGAATTGACAGATAACTCAAAACTGAAACAGATTTACCTTTTTTGGGATTATTTTTTGTTTGTTTTGTTTGTTTCTTTGTAACTGTGGAACTCCCATTCATTTCACTTACAGCTACATTGTATGGACAGAAGAAGTTATTGTCCTTCAGTTTCATATGACTACACTTGTAGCTACCGTAATGCATGGAATTTAAATAAATTTTATTATGTCTGCAAATCTCTGGGCTTTTATTTTTTTGGTAAATCAGGGTTTAAAAAGTAACTTTTTTTTTTTCCCTACCAAGTGAACAAAACCCACAGTTCCTTGGATCTTAAACTAATGAAGAAATTAAAAGCCAAGGACACTTACTGTCTTGTTCATATTCTGGACCGACAAGATTTCCAGATATCTGACTGCTTTCTTGAAGTAAGCTCATGGATTTGAAATTGGCAAAGACCATTACTGGAGAATACTTAGTTAGATTCCTAAATTGTTAGGTCCTTTAAAACTTTTTTTCTAAGGCATTGAAATGCATCTGAAGACCACATGATGCTCCAGCATCAGTTTTCCACTGTTGAGCAAACTTAATGTGGGATTTTAAAACTTCATTATTGAGGCTGGACTGAGTATTTATTATTAAACTGAATAATCATCTGGTGGGTTGGAATAGCAGTAGATAGAAAGTCTGAGTATTTCCATTATTCATCCCATCTCTAGTGCATTTGATTACCATTTCCATAATTCCAGTTAATGTCACCTTGTCTGTAAAGGGAGAGGCTGTATTATTACAAATTCATTAACAGAATCCACATTATGCAATTAAAGATATTCCTATCCTGTAGGAGGTTTTTATTTGGGTATAAAATATTTGCATTCTATAGCAAATACATGAAAATGTAAAGCAAAAATCTACACAAATTGGCTGCATTTTGGGTAGAAGAGCTGGAAGTACATTGTATTTGAATAGTCCTCAGATTACATCTCAACTTTTTCATTTCATCTCCAGTCTACATTTTATAGTCCCATTTTTGCTACTATTAAATACAGCTAAATCTAGATGAAAGAAGACAAAAAGGTAATGTGGCTTTGTTGGAAATAAATACTATTTGCTGATTCACTGATGTAATAAACTTTTTTAAATGACCATTTTGAATACTTCCTTTTGTGAAAATGTGGCATGCTGCTTTGAAGATGAAACAAAAATAAAGGAGCTATGTAACCACAACAGTTGAAAGGAAGGGAGGAAAAAAAAAAAGAGGAAATAAAAGTTGGATTGAAGATACAGTACCCCTAGGAGTACTGCCAGGGTAACTGTGCTTGCATGGGATACTGGCAGGGTATTCCTGGGTCCTGGTGTAGCTTTAACTCATACCAGCAAAACTCTGTTTCTGCAGAAAGGAGGGACTGAGTTGAGTTTTTTCCCTCAGTATAATGGCATTTGCAGTGTGGTACTGGTGAGGATCACACCTTTCTCTCTGATTGTCAGCCAAAGTTAGTAGTGTAGATACGGCTTAAGTGTTTAGCCATGATGTAACTTATAAAAACATAAGTTATTATTCTATAAATTAAGACCTTTTATGTCCTTGAACTGAAAACCCTGGTATATGTAACAAAAATTAAATGAAAAAAAAATCTGAATGTGCAGCAGTACTAATTATTTGGCAACAGGAAAATAATTCCTTGTTTCTGCAAGCTACAAGAAGTAAAGCACAGTAGTGGGAGGTACAGCAATCAGTTGAATAACATTGCCATCAACTGTCTATTGAAACCATTCCAGCTACCTTGATCATCTTAGCAGACAATCAGGAACTGATCCACAAACGTGATGACACCAGTTTCCTGAGACACTTACTCTGGTAGTAAATTGTATTCCTGAACAGCAAGCTATTGATGATGGTGTAATAGTGTTGTAAGAAAAATAGCTGCTTGAAAGAGGTTTATCCACGGAGATTATTTGCTGGTCATGACTTTTATGCCCCTCTACAGATTGTTTTCAGTGGCATAAAAAGCCCAGTGAAAATTGCTCAATGAAGAACCTCTATTTTAGACTACTTATGGCACCATATATTAAAAATTATGTTAATTATGAGAAATGTGTTTTTATAAGTGTTTATTACTGAATATTACCTATGAAAAAAAGATTGTTTCAATGTCCCAGGTATTTGATTCTGTATTCCTCTGGCTTTTCGGTTCGTACTGCAGACTGTTGAAATGACGCTGTTAAAGCAGATGACATGTACTCCACACAAGACTGTTTTCCTCCTGAACTGGTACTTAAAGGCTCTTACTTACTCTGCTGTTTTTGTATACCCTATAGAGGATTTGGTACAGAAAAATATACCAACAAAACTGGAGTTACTACTGAAGATTTTATATTGTGAACCTGTTTCTTTCCTTGTGTTTATTTTATCGCACTATAAACCTGACAAGATACTACTTTTCCTCTGAAGAAATACTAGAAAGGATTCTAGTCTTACTATAAAATGGAAATTTATGCTAACAAACCCAAAATCTGTTGTCTTGTGTATATATAACTATTTTGATAATACATATCCTTTCATTGGCCTTCCTTCTTGAAAAGTGTCAACTTCCAATGTAAATTTTTCTATATCTCCTGTCAGTTCCATACACCCAAAAAAGTCCACATTACTTCTGAATAAGAGTAATAAGAGACATGATAGATGTTGGGTGACTAAAAGGTACTTGAGGCAGTGTTCCTGTTGTCTGTTAAGCCTCTAGAAGGGATGTGAGGCAAAGCATTATAATACAAAAGCTTTGCACTTTGTTCAGTGCCAGGGGCCTCTGTCCTTTGGAACAGTCCTCTTGCTATATGTGAATTACTTGCACCAAAGCCTTGTGTCAGGCTAGAGCTGGAGGCTGACTCTAGGATTGCAAAGGAATG
Organism: Corvus brachyrhynchos; assembly: GCF_000691975.1. Classification (NCBI taxonomy): domain Eukaryota; kingdom Metazoa; phylum Chordata; class Aves; order Passeriformes; family Corvidae; genus Corvus; species Corvus brachyrhynchos. Next base: position 4,259,020 of record NW_008238321.1, read on the forward strand.
CAGTCTAAAGAAAACAGTGCTTGAACTCTGGGTCTAGAGGGGAGATTCTCTTCTGAGCTCTCTTAGTAAGGCACTTCTTAGTCCTGTTTTAATCTCTGCATATTCTTTGTGCTGTTTTTGTTGCAAGTACACTTACAGAGACCTGGGATTTTGGCATTGCCATCAAACAGTCTGGAGGACCACAAGACTGAAACTGAAACCTGAATAATCTTAGACCTCAAAGATGTCTTTACAGCAGAAACAACTGCTACTTGTACATCCCTTTTGCTGTGTGAAAGTATAAAATTAGGCTTAGAAAGAAACATCTTAAATAAGTAATGAGCTAGAACGTCTTGCAATTATTTTCAATCTTAGCATTTAAATAAGTGACACAAATGACTTAAAGAAAAACACATACTTTCATGATCCAAAAAGTTAAATTGAGAGCTACAGCAGGACAGTGTACAGCAATAACACCGATCAAAGTAACAAACCTGATTTCCTTGTAGGAGTAACTGTAAATTTATGACATTGCTAAATTAAAAATGCACTCTTTTGTAGTTTATATTCATTGCATGCTATATTAAACTGAAATATTTCTTATTCAGAGATTAACTTAATTTTTGCAAGACAGCTCTGTTAGCTTTGCCAAGTACCTTTCAAGAAAAAATTATTAGACTGAGTCAGTTAAACCACATCTAGTAAAATTTAGTCATGTCAGACCTAAAATTGTTCAGAAAAAAGTACTTGGATGAGACTGGTATGTGAAAAATTCGAATTTGAGTCACTAATAATAGTCCCTTTATTTTTATCCTATTAATGCTATACTGACCCAGTAAAGTCAGTCTTCAAACTTGCTGTTCAATCATATCTTACAAGACTAGCGTGGCTCATTTTCAGAGAGATGTTCCAGTCATCTGACTTCTTCTATTTTGTTTTAACATGTCACACTAATATGTTGATGTTTTATTAAAATATAACTGCCCTAAAATGTGCAAAGATAGAAGCAAGGCTAATACAATTATAAGAACCTACAGCACCAGAGCTAGTATCACATCCAGAAATTCCACCAGTACTGAAAAGGATTTAATGAGTCTGCCCTCTTTGGCTACCCTGCGTGTTCCTCACCTTCAGTAATTTTTCTAATCAGTACTTCAAACAACATGGCAACAAAGGACAGCTTTTCTTTTTCTTAGCCGGTTTCTTTTTTGGTTTGGTTTAGTTTTGGTTTTGTTCAAATAACACAACAGAAAAGGAAAACTTCCATCTTACAGGATTTTTTTTTTTCACTCTTTAAAATCAGTGTATGTCCATATAGTTCTTTACTAAGTATGGACAAGTCTTGATGCCATCAACTATTCCACTATTCCACTATTGCTCCAAGGACACTAACAGCAGAAAGAAAATATAAATCACTACATAAAGCAGCTTGTCAAGAAACTAGGGTATTTTAGTTTCTCTTTGCACTGGCCGCATTGATGGAGCAACAAATTTTGTTGGATGGCATCTGATGAGAAGGAATAAAACCATAAATAGAAAGGCAAAGAGCAGGAAAAAAATCTAGAGAAGAGTGAATGACTAAGACTCCTAATTTCATGCGTATTTAAGCCCTGGTTATGCATAGCTGTGTTACCCAGACAGCAGTTTACCTGTGTGATGAATGCAGACAACCCAAAGCTGCCAGGGCACGCACAGCACTATGAGAATGAGACCAAATAATTCCAGGCTAGATTTTATCTCAGAACAATGTATTTATCCAGCATGGAACTCAATGGAATAAGCATTCCAAAATTAAGCTACTTCCATGTAGTCATTCAATGCATTTCTAAACTGAACAGGAGAGCAGCAGTTCTGCCTTTATTAGTCACACATGAGGAAGAAATGGTTTGACGTGATAATCAGCAGTTGCCCCAATGGTAGTAACCTGGAAACAGCCATGTTCAAGACAGTGTATGAGGAAAATGAGCAGCAGAATACAGTCCTTGGACTCCATGAGACAGACACTGGTTTATTCAGAGAACCAGTGGACAGGATCCCATGGGGCACAGCTCTGAAGGGCAAAGGAGCTCAGGAAAGCTGGCAGCAGGTCTTTAAGGACAACCTCCTCCAATCACACAAAAGTTCCTCCTGATACTCAGGACAAGTAGATCTATCAGAAGACTGGCCTGGCTAAGCAGGCAACTTATGACAGCACTCCAGTGCAAAAGGACAGTAATACATGAAGTACGATCAGGGATAGTCTTCAGAGAAGGAATCTGAAGACAACGCTCAGTTCTTCCTAAACATAATGGTGTGATGGGTGGCCAACTAGATGGGTAATGACTGTTTGGATAACAGGGCTCGCTCGGAGGGCAGAAATAATGGCTCGTACTCCACCCGAAGGCCAGTAACAAATGGAGATTTATCCTGGCACATGTTCTATTTAATATCTCTATCGGTGACGTGAAGCATGGTCACATAAAGTTTGCAGGGGACCAATCACTATCCTCATGAACAAAGGGACCTGCACAGGCTGGAAAGATCTGGCAACACAAACCTGTGAATACTCAAGAAACGCAAATGCAAACCTGCATTTGGGAAGGAGCAGCCCCTTGCGGCAACACTGGAAAGTGCCCGGGGGCCAGCCAGATAAACATGAGCCACCCCTGGAGGCAAAGAAGGCCAGCAGCATCCGGGGTTGCACCAGGACAGCACCATCAATAAAACAAGGTGAGTACGACAAAACTTTTTTCACCGTGAGGACACGGTGGATACAGCCCTGAGCAACTTGGCCTGACCTCTGGCTGGCCTTGGTGCCGAAGCGGGATGGACTGACGGCCTCCGGCGCTCTGCTCCAAGCCCCGTTAGTCCGTGACCCTGCTGGGGCAAAGGTGCCTGCAATGACTGGACGGGCCCGCCACATCCCGCACACGCGGGGCACCACCGCCCCCGATGCACGCCTGCGGCCGAGCGCAAGAGCGGAAAGCACCAATAGCACCGCGAACTCCAGC